>NW_027185715.1:9943017-10024753 GCF_028583685.1 Petaurus breviceps papuanus | reverse complement strand
AGAGAGAGAGAGAGAGAGAGAGAGACAGAGAGACAGAGAGAGAGAGACAGAGAGAGACAGAGAGACAGAGAGAGAGAGACACACAGAGAGAGAGACAGAGAGAGAGAGACAGAGAGAGACAGAGAGACAGAGAGGGAGAGAGAGAGAGATGGAGATAGAGAGAGAGGGAGAGACAGTGAGAAGACAGGGAGAGAATATCTTTGTCTGAGTGAGAGAGAGAAAGTTAGGTAGCATCATGAATGCCACAACTTTATTTTTCTTTACATGAGGTCAGGAAGAATAAATCTCAGTAGGTGGGGGCTCAGTAACTATATGAGAGAGAGACTTACAGATTTTATAACTCCCTAAAAAACAGAGAAAGAATCTAGTTGTGTGACCACTAAGCTTAGGCAATGCTTGAGATATTAATGAGCAGTTTTAAAAGAGGAAAATTCTCTTGGAGGTAGCAGACTCAAGTTGTTCCTTGTTTTCCTTCAAATATACTCACAAGATCTTTCCCCTGGGGAGTAGAGGTGAAGGAGGTGATTAGAGGGTGTCACCCCCAGGGTAAGGAAAGAGGGAGAGGCTTGAAAGGACCAGTAATGTCCACATTCCAAAGGTGGGAAGTAGCTAAGATGAAACAGTTAATTTTCTGTTAACCTAAACACCTCCAGCCCTGTTACTGCTACAGAAAAATGTTCCTATATGACACTTAAGATTTTTTTCCATTTTGATGAGAACAACATACCCCAAACCCCAACAATAACAAAAGAAAAAAAATATTAAGAATTTCTGAGGTGAAATAATGGGGCCTGTGCTCTGTGAGTGGCCAGCTGAACAACTGCATCCTTTGGCAGAGTTCGGCTTATGACAACCACAAAATCAAACACAAGTTTTCATGCATTCAGCTCAGTGCTAGGACTCATGGTGCTGTTGTCTTTGTGGTTGCTGATTTCCATCAAATATCACAAACTGGTATATAAGAAGAAGAAAATAAAACAAAATGATGTTTTTTTAAACTAAAGTCTAGTTGTTTCAATGCAGGAACTCAGCATCACTTTAGATGGGTGTAGATTGTCATTTATTTACTCATGAGGAGAGAGAAGGGAGAAGAGGCAGCTAACCCCTAGGTTACTCTCTAACCCCTTCTCCCCCCTCCCCCAGATGGTTTATTCAAGCCATAGATGAGGATGTCAGGATGATCCTGAGTCTTAACTTTGAGAAAGTGAAGGAATGGATGATTGGAACAAAGGATGATGGAGCTGACCATATTTACTTCTTGAGATGTAAATACATTTCTATGGAATGGGGATAAACTTCAAACCATTATGGAAGTTAATTAATAATTAATAACATTTTAGCAAGGTTGAATTGATAGCTAAGTGAAAGAGATGATGGGGGGCAGCCAGGTAGCACAGCGAGTAAGAGCACCGGCTCCAATGTTGAGAAGACCTGGAGATCGAATCCTGGGCTCAGACACTTAGCACCCACCCAGAAACACCTGGCTGTGTAACCTTGAGCAAGTTACTTAACCCCAATTACTTAGGGGTGGCCAGGTGGCTCAGCGAGTAAGAGCACCAGCTCCAGTGTTGGGATGACCTGGATCAAATCCGGGCTCAGATACTCAGCACCACATCCAGAAATAACTGGCCGTGTAACCTTGAGCAAGTTACTTAACCCTGATTGCTTTAAAAAAAAAAAAAAAGAAAGAGATGATGGGAATGAGGTTAGGTAGTAGGGAGCTAAATATAGAAAGGACATCAGGAAATGGATAGAAAGAGGAAGCAGGAGGGCACTAGATGGGTCACAGTCTTATGGACGGCTGTCCCTGGTTACACTACTCAGAAACACTTTGCACAGTGCTTTTTTAGGCTGCCTATCCTGTCCTAAATCAGGATGCAATGTTTTAATGCTTCTTAGACCTTGGTAACAAGTCACATCTTTACTAATTCCCCTGCACAGGTTTTTGTTCCGTTTTCCTTATGTGAAATTACTCCTCTCTTTTCTTCCTACCCCCTCCACTCAAAGTTTTATGTAGAGAGTTGGACAGAGTGGTCTTGTTCCTGCGACACTAAAGAAAATGATGCATTTTTAACAGCATTTAAAAAGTTGTCTTTCCCCTCGCTCGTATGAATAAAAATACAATTACCTCTCTCAAATGAATTTTTAATGTCATTGACTTCCACCTGGGAGCCAGACACTCTGAAAATTCCCTGATGCTGAAGACCTACAAAAGATAGAAAGGCAAGGGAAAAAAGGTGAAAAATTGCAGCCCATCCTCTGGGCCCCTTTTGCAAATGACTCAACAAATAAGAAGATAAGTTTACTTAAAATCCCACATGGTAGTTAAGGTTTGCAGCTTACCATACAGATTGATAAACCTGATACAGCTTTCCACAATGAGGGGAATGACTTGCCCTGAATCCTGCAGAAAAAAATGGAAATCAATTGACCTCAATTGAGACTACCTAATCACATGTAAAATTAATGTTTGGAATTTCATTCAACTTAATTAAAGTCAAAGACTCAATCCTTAAAAATAAATTCTTCTTTCCCTTCACCACAAGCTCTTTTATAAGGTGGAAATAAAGGAAGAGGAAATCATTTATATTTATATAAAGGTGTATTTCAGTTCTGAAGCAAGCCAAATCAAACACAGTGGAAACGGTCCCAGTTCTGACTCAATTCCCTATGTCTGCACAGGAATCCAAATTTCCCTTACAGATCCAATTGACAAGTAACATATTTTTCAAACTAAATTTTGTACCTGCTTGGGAAAGATGATTGTTAAATTTTCACTGTGAGCATTTGCTCCTTGGAAATTGGAAATGCTACAAATGAAGGTCTCATTTATTGTTCTGTTGATTCTCCCTACTTAAAATGACAATGCTGATTTTATTTAAAAGTATTACAAGCTTTTTGAAAAACTATTTGTTAAACATTTACCAGTATACCCCCTGCCAATACCTCTCATAAAGATATTGGAAAAAAAAATCCCAGGAGCGAATAGCTAGCATTTATATACTGCCTACTATGTGGTAGGCATTTTACAAATAATATTTCATTAGATCACAGAATCTGGACTGACTGGGACCTTAGAGTGCATTAAGTTCAACCTCATAGTTCAGAGAGAAATGTTCCACAAATATCTCCCCTCCAGCTAAAGATTCCACATTAGACTGTCTCTATTCTGAAGCTCAGTGGTAAGAGCTTGCAACTGTAGCCCTTAGTACTGTATTTGTTTAGTTTGCATCAGAACTTACTCATAAATAATGAAGATGTTTTTCCCAGCTCCCCCTCCCCCACAAAGCACTTTCTCCATGACTCTAAATTATATTTATTTATTTTTAAAAATCACACTCAGGAACATCAGATTTGTCTATACTGACATTTTGTTTGAAACTTCCATTTTCATATCTTGTGGCAGCTTAAGGTAAATGTGAATTATGGTAGTACTTTGAGTATTTACTGATATAGGAGATGGAGACTGTAGTCTCAATTAAACATGTACTAATATCATGCACTGCCTGTAGTTTCAAAAGAAAAAGGTTATTGCCTATAAAATTAATTTTTCATGTACTTTTAAAAAACTTAGCTTTTTATGAATTAGATCTTTTACAGAAACATTAGTTCAAACATGATGGCTTTACATCAGGCACTAATTCACAGGGAATTTTTAATATGAAACACAAAAACATAGTTTTCTGGATGTCTTAAAACAATTCAAAATAGAGCTTTCTATTTAAGGAATGGATTAAGAATTGGGTATACCATGGCTCTCTCATTTAAACATTTTTCTTCTGGTAGAATGTAAGCTCCATGAGTCCAGAGGTTGTTTCACTTCTTAATATGTGTGTGTATTTATATACATTTATATACACCCAATTTATAGATACCCATTTATTTACACCTCTCCAGTCTGACAGCTTTTAACAACTGCTTGTTGATTGATTGCTGATTCCTGGGATGGATAATATCCTTCTAAGGAGGATAGTGGTTGTAATGAAAAATTTGAGAAGCAGTTTAATTGTTCTATGTTTCATTTTTAATAGTTCAGGGTGGTTCTGTAAATATTATTCCATTCAATTTCCTGAGTAACTGTCATGAGTCTGTTTCAAGGGTATCAATTTCACGCTTTTCTTTAGGGAGTGTTTTTGGCAATGAAAACAGGACTTTGCTCTGAATTGGACAATGAATGGTTGGTTGGATAGCAATATGGTAATTACCACCAAGATTTATAGCTTTGATGAGCTGATTCATCTTTAAAAAATGGGTACATTTCTATCATTTAAAGGAAGTAACCTTTTACAGAAACAAATAAAAGTATGCTGTAATCTATAATAGCATTGTGTTTAAATGTCAGCAAAAAGGGCAGAATATTAGTTTGCACATTTGATGTACTTAACGCTTAAAAAAAAAAAAAGAAAAGAAAGAACACAGAGAGCCAAAGGTGACCAAAAGGAAAATGTTTGCATTAAGAGAGTGGCAAAGAGAACATCATGTTTTCGTAGTCTTCTTAAAATATGTATGCATTCCCTCTCCATTTAGCCAGTTTATTGCTAGTCATGAATTTTGCAAATGCTAAGTATTTAAACTCAGGCTTTAACAGATAATATTTTATGAGCAGTAAGAATTTGGGGATGTTTTTCTATGGACCACCAAGCCAGTTTTGTGAATTTGAACAATTTTCTTTGTGCCTCATTTTCCCCAACTGTACAATGGGAAAAATAATTTGACTCCAACTACTTCACAGGTATGTTATGGGCAGGGAAAGAAATAAATGTAGATCTGCCATATCTAGTCTAGTAAAAAGAATACTTGAAAGTCAGGAGGTTTGAATCCCACCTCTGACAATGACAAGCTGAATGAATATAGACAAGTGATTTAACCTCTGTGCCCCAGTTCTTCCTTTGTAAAATGTGTGTGCTAGGTGGTGCAGTTGTTTGCAGTCTGGAAGACCTGAATTCAAATGTGACTTCAGACACTTACTGGCTGTGTGACTCTGGGCAAATCACTTACCCCTGATTCCCTCAGTTTTCTCATCTGTAAAATGAGCTGGAGAAGAAAATGGCAAATTCCTCCAGTATGTTTGTCAAGAAAACCCCAGGGACGGCTAGGTGGCACAGTGAATAGAGCACCAGCCCTGGAGTCAGAAGGACCTTACTAAAAGGCCCTCCTAAAAGCAAAAAAAAAAAAAAAATTCCAAAAAGGGATCATGAAGAGTGAAACACAACTCAAAACAACTTAATAACAAATACATGAAATGCCCATCTCACAGGGTTGCTAGGAGGATTAACTGACACAATGCATATAAAACACTTTGCAGGCATTAACGTCCCATACAAATGCCAGTTACTGTTTATCTGGCATTACTGAGGAATGAACAGCTTCACTGACATAAATTTTCTGGACAAGTGAAACATATTCTCTCCCATTGCCAAATATTTACTTAGGACAATGTTTTTGATGGAAATCTTCCTAAATTATATTAAAAACTTCCCTGTCTTTATAAACAGAGAAGACTAAAGATAATTTAACCTTTTCTTGTTAACTTCTGATGACTCAGGCTCATTATAAACATACATAGGTCTTAGGCCCTCTTTGGAGTTTTTTCCTTAACTTTTTGTCAGGATATTACCCTGGCCTAGAAATTCTAATCTTCCCTCTCACATTCCCCATTTGTAGCTTCTAATCTCCTATAAATAAAATAACCAAATTTACTAATTATGTTAAAATTTAAAAAATGAAAATTCAAAAGTCTAGTGTTAGTACAGGAAATTTATGACATTTTTTTTTGACATTTTGATGGGCCTGTTTCTTAAGAAGTTTAGGGATTGGGGTGGCTAGGTGGCACAGTGAGTAAAGCACTGGCCCTGGAGTCAGGAGGACCTGAGTTCGGTTCCGGCCTCAGACACTTAACAAACACAGACACAAAAAAACTAGCCATGTAACCTTGGGCAAGTTACTTAACTCCAATTGCCCTTCAAAAGGCAAAAAAAAAGAAGTTTAGTGATGAAGCTACCCCGGGTCCAGATAAATGGGATAATATAATTAAGCAGTAAATGGATCTTTTTAAAAAATAAAATTGCTGTGGGTTTAACAGGTAAGAATGTGACCCTATATGAAATACTCCCTTCCCATGTGATAATATATTTCAGTGAGGAGAAACAGACCCTTTCTCTTTTATGAACAATCAACCAAAGCTCTAACAGAAAGTCCCCAGGTTCACGCAGAAACTTGGCAGCAAGATCTTAAGATCATGGGATTTTTGAGTGGGAAGGAACCTTGGAGAGTACCCCCTAATTTTACAGCCAACGAGACTGAGGCCCAGAGAAGAAAGGTGACGGATTAAATCAAGGTTCAGAGGGGAGTAATAGAGCAAAGACTTCGAATCCAGTACCCTTTTCTTGCCCCTAAACTGCAGGTCAAACTTAAAATGGGCCCATTATCCAAAGACTGCAATCTATGAGCCATTGAGTCACCTTACCAAAAGTTCTGATTTCCAGTATGAGATGTCTTCTAAATGGATATAATAGAGCAATAGAACTTTGGAAAGATGCCCCATGTAATTAGATAACTCATTAGAGACATTGGGCAGTTCCATATGCCAGAGTTTTAAATTCCATGGGTCGAATTTAAATAAAAATGTCTGGTTGAATCAGCCAACTCTCTGAAAGCAAACATTTCTCTTTTAATGTGTGTTGAAGAGACCTGATGAAAGCCAAGCATGACTCCAACCTGAAAAGTGTGATGCAGAGAGCGAGAGAGCGACAGGGAGAGAGAGAGAGAGAGAGCAAGAGAGTGCCTACACTCTCTCCCCGCTAGCACTATACCTGATGTCTTGTGTGCGAGTTCCTCCGTCCTCGGCTAGAAGCATTATTAGAAATACAGGATGAAAAGGAGATAGAGAGTAAACACAGCAGAGATACAAGGTACAGACTATAAGGTCTCACAATTTCACCCAATATAATGAATTCCTCAAGTCATGGGAAATCCAAGCAATTTTGGTTTTGGGGCCCACCGCCGCCCTACCCCACTTTGCCATTAGGCTATCATTTTTTTTTTTGGTTACACAACTCATTTTGCAGACTGGAAAAATACTGTTTAATCAAATTCTTGTAAAAGATAACATAGCCTCTCTTTACATAGGCCTTCAAAATAACAATAACAGCTCTCCACACCAGGTATACCTGGTATAACAAACCAAACCGACAGCGGGCAGGACCAATTCCCTCCGCCGAGGGAATTTGATTCAAATATCAAATTCTCTTCTTTCCCCTCTGACTTCAGGAAATATTATATTGCTCTTCTGGGTAAGCAAAGAGCCCCAGGACAGACTTGTATATAATGATCTGCCTCCTTTTATAAGAGGCCTAGACCATTATAGTAATTAAGTGTGGAGATTAGCCACCCAAATGGCTGGTGCCAGTACCTTGATGAATGTTTCCAAATCCCCATTAAACAACTTAGCATTATACTGTGATCGGGGTCTGGGCTTCCTGTGTTTCTGGGGCTTAGGGGGAACATTTGGAGGCCTAAGGGAAGGGAATATAATTACTGAGTAGAGAACAAATCAAACAATAAATGAAACACCCAAAGGTCATGTCAAAATCATACATATAAGGAACCTCTGTTAAGCATTCATCACTGCCCACCCACATAAGTACATTGTTTCTTCTCTGCCTTCCTTCAATCCCTCCACCATTGATTTATTAATAAGACAATGAATCAAATCAGACTTTTGGTATCCCCTATGATTTATAGCTATCATTACAGACCATCTGGATTGATAGGGCAGAAGTCACATCAATTGGTCAACATAACACACATGCCAAGAAATCATAGGCTTATTAAAATAGTGACTTGGGTGGAATTTTTAAGAAATGATTTATGGCCATATAATCTAACGTTCCATCAATGTTTAATAATAAAGATACCTCAGGAGAATGCTGGGTTTTTTATGCTGGGTACTAGTGGCTATGGACAAATTATGAATGCAAAAAGCAGGGTTCAAAAAGCTCCCTTCCCTGGCCACCACCCCACAGTTGTATCCAGCTATAGAATGTAAGTCCTTTGAAGGAAGGGATTTGCATCCCCAATGCCAATAGAGACTGATAGGAAGTGCTAAAAACTTGTTAAACTGAAGATCCATTCCAATACTTTCTAAGGGGGAACAAAGTGTTTCTAACAATATTATTACTTTAAAAGAAACCATCACACTATCTAAATATGTGTTTTTCATATAACAATTATAATGTGATCAATATATAACTTTCCCATCTGACCAAGTCTGTATCATTAATCATATATGCATCTATCTACCTAAAACCACTGATTTAGAGGAAGAAAAGAACTTAGTCCAAATATCTAATTTCATAGATGAGTCAACTGAGACCCTATAAAGTATTACCCATGGACAACCAGGGACCAAGTAGCAGAGCCAGAATTAGAACCCAGAAAAGTCTTCAGACTTCAAATTCAGTTTTTTCCTCATATAGCCATATATGTTTTACCCTACATACAGTAAAAATTTGTTTCCTGCCTGAATTTTTTATTTGGATTATTTTATGTGTGCAAAATATTGCATGATATTTTATTCTGCAAAAGCTTAGACTGCAGAGTGGGGGCTTCCTGACCCATTTCCAATATATTTGTTTTTGATATCACATCTATTTACATAATGTATACCACTGAAGAGTGGTATATCTTCCATAGCAGATCTCATAAGGAAGTTTAGAGACCATCTAGTCCAATTCCTTCTGTTTACAGATGAGAAAACCTGAGGACCAGAGAGTTAAGCAAAGTTGGGATTCAAACAGAGGTTCTTATCTTCCAAAATAAGGGTTTGGAAAGGGCAACCTGAATTCACTTCATATATGATTGTGCTAAACATAATGAGGAAAGGCATTTGTTTCTAGTTACCATGGAGGTATAGGATTTTATGACATTTTTTAAAAAGGGGGGGAAAGTTCTTATGAGGCACAGCAGAAAATAAGGTGTGGGAAATAGATCAGAGTGAAATCTTTTGGAAAATGTACTTATTTAGTTAATAATAGGTATTACAAACTCCTAAGCTTCCTGATGGAAAAGCTAGTAATAAATTCATGTCTACTGAGAAACTTGGCTATGTATGAAGAATAAAACTGTGAAAGTCAAGAATTAGCTCTGTCCTCTGCCTTAAAAATGAACAAATCTGGCCTCTAGGGACCAAAAGATGACAGTTTCATTGGCAATCTGCTTTTCAGCTTCCTAGCATATTTGAAGAATTCATCTGCAGCCATGCTCACCTGACCAGTGGGGTAGAAGGCCTTGAACCCCATGACTTGCAGGCAAATTTGTGCTTTTGTAATTTTCAACAGAAAAAAATGAGGACAATGCTTCTCATTTTGACTAGGACTGTATGTCAAGCTCTTAGCTAAGTAGGCTGGGATTTTCTGCTATCACTATAATTACTGGGTTAGCTTTTGCAATCTTAATTAGGAGGTGAGAAAAGGCATGTGGACTACTGAATAGAAAATGCCCCAGGAGGGAAGGAACAACTCAATTGCTGCCCAGTGAGTCCTTTGAATAGCAAAAATGTGACAATGGGTGGCATCTAACTACTTCAGTCATTTTAAACAGATCAAAAAGCTGTTCATTCATTAGAGTCTATGACAATGAAATGGCTTTTTAAAGTTAGGGTTTTCTCCATCGGGTCTATTGTTTTTGGAAGGTCACTGATTAAAGCAAAAATGAAATCTGAAGACTTATATCAAACTTAAATATCTGTGGGCAATGTAGGTCTCAAAATATGGCTAATGCTTCAGCCTTATAATAGGTGAAACTATTAGAAACAGGTCACTGGCACCAGTGTCTTGAACGACTTCTAAGTGTTATACTCAAAGGCCTGACAATTGCTCCATTAAAAGAAGTCATTATCTGAAATGGGCTAATAGTGGCCTGACGAAGGAAATTTTAGATTAAAGTGGAATGTCTTGCATTAGGTGCAGAAAAGGAGGGGAAGAAAAGCCAATGTCAAAGAATTCTCTCTGGGGTAGCAAAAAAGCAGGGACAAGAAGGTTGCCTGTTGATTGGGGAATGGCAGAACAAATTGTGGTCTGTGGAAATAATGGAACATTACTGTACCATAAGAAATGCTGACTGTGGGGAATTCAGGGAAACACTGGAAGATTTGACATTGAGCCAAGTAGGATGAACCAGGAGAAACATATAGTCAAACACTACAATAATGTAAATAAAAATGGTAAAAAGTAGCTAAGCTCAGATTCCTGTCAATGATCAGTCTTGGTCCTAGGGGACACATAATGAAACATTTCCTTCACCTTGGGAGAGAGGTGGAAGACCATGGGCACAGAATGTTATGTATTCTGTCAGCGACATTTGTTTTACTGGTTGGTTTTGCTTAATTATGTTTCTTTGTCAATGGGAGATGATATAATATTGGGAAATGATCGGTACAGAAAACAAAACTGCTGCTGCTAATTGGTTGCCACAGAATTTTAAAAGCTTAGCAATGTTTTTTGAAAACCTTGAAAAAACAATAGCTATAACTCTGTCTAGTCGGTTCACTAAAAAAAAAAAAAGACAGGTTCACTTTCAAATAGGAACATTATTAAAGTTCTGAAAACCATCCGGTCAATTTGGGTGAAAGGCAAACAAAGCCTTTTCCTAAATATACCTCTCAGCCCAGAGAAAACTTGGCATCCCACTGTAAAATCTTTCTAATGTTGATTAGAATCGCTCCCAATGCTGCTATATCAGTCTTTAAAAAGAAAACCAAACCTTCCTAACTTTTCCCAATCTGAATTAAAATCTGCTTAAATAATAATTTCATCGGATCACCCACAGTTGTGACTCCAAAGTCTTTAGATAAACAGAAAAACTACAACTATCTGAAAGGGTTAAAGTTGAAGAAAATGTTTTTTGAAGGGGTTACCCCATTTGGGTCATTCCACAAGGACAAGGTGGGACAAAGCAAGGCTTGATGGCAGTTTGCACAAAAGACTCGGGGATTTTTAGTGGGCTTCACATTGGCATAAGTCTAAGTGTAAAAGGGTGATGCCCCAAAAAACAAATAAAAGCAAATGTTATTTTGGGTTGCTTGGTGTCTAGAACTAGGGATGGGAGTAGTTCTTCTATATTCTGTTCCGATTAGATTCTATTTATTTCTGGTGCCACATTTTAGGAGAAAGACTAATAAACTGAAAGTAGCTAGAGGAGAGTGGCCAAGGCAATAAAGAATCAATATTATTTCACATGAGGATCAACTGAAAGAACTAGAGATGTTCAACTTGTAAAAGACTTGGGGACTGGGGTGGTGGGGTGATGGAGGGGACTGGATAGCTGCTTCCAAGCATTCATAGTAGGTATGAGGGAGTAGTCTTTTGTTATATGATCCGTTGGGTCATAACCTGGAGGATTGGGTCAAACCTGAAAAAGAAGCCTCTATAAACTAGACACCAGGAAAATTCCTAACAATTTAAGTGAAAAAGGGTGGTTCTTCCCTTCCCTAGACCTTTTCTCACAAGTGGCAGCAAGATCACTTATCTTCAATGATACAGAAGGAATTCTTATTCAGGTATGAGTTGGACTAGAAGGCCCCCATGATTCTCTAATTACCTCTCTTCTCAATAAAGGAAGAGAGTGGGAGGAAGTAACTACATTTGCTTTTTTACAGTATGCTTCCTAGCAGAATAGATTTTCCCATAAAAATGGTTGTTAACTGAATGATCTAATTCTGTAATCCCCTTTTGTCAGGAATCTTTCTGGAGCCTCTAAGTGCTCTGATTCAGACAATCCAAGACCTTTGGGTTCCTGTTACCAAATCACCTCCCAAGAACACTTTACTGTCCCACTGGGAAGTCCGGAGAATTACATAAAAGCAAATCCAGTTTTACCAGAAACACGGATTAATGGGTTTCACATACACTGGTAAAACCTTTTCATTTCTGATGATTTAACATTTTCGTTGTCCCTTGAGGGGTAGGAATAACAAAGATATGTTATGAGCAAGACTCAAACATCTACCTACCTTGTGGTCATATATTCAGCTCTGTGACCTAAGGGAACACACACAAAAAAACAGGTTAAGTTGATGGAAACAGATCATGAAGCCTATTTTCTATTTCTTCATCATTTACCATTATAATACTTTTTCTTTTTTGTATACACCAAGTTTGTAATTACTCCACACTAAGTAAATATTAGTATTCTACTGGGAAACATGAGGTCAACATAAGCTTCAAAACACATATTTCCAATATCCCCTTTGTAATATTAAAAAAAAAATCTGTAGGTCAATTTGGCATCATGCATTATGTCTCTAAAAAGTTAGACCAGCTTATGTTTTTACTGAGTTACATCAGCCATAAATTGAGGCCTTCTCATAGGATTGACTTTCATTCATTTATATCCCATACTTTCCTCTGCTCAAACTTGTTGAGTGTTAAAGAAAAAATTCCCCACTATGAGATTTGAATGTAAACTTGAGGACAGGGACAGTTTCCCTTGTATCCCCAGCCTTTAGTATGTATACAGCATAAACACACACACATACACATACACACACACTATAGAATATGTATTATAGTATATAGTAGTATAGAGCAAATCCTTAATAAATACTGAATTGAACAGAAATGAATTTGAAGGTTCAAAATCAGTTGGGGGGGGGGGTCTCTTGTGAACTCAATTCTTGATAAAATCTTGCCTGGGACCACATAGAGGAAGAGAAACAAGCTACTATCTGGCATTCTTGGGAAATGGAGAGGGAGGTCTGATGTTTCTACTTTTATGCATTAAACCCTGCTTGATCCCTAGTTGTTAGGGGCTAAGGATAACAGAATGATAAAATACTAGCAAATACTACCAATACTATCAAAATGCAATCAGGATCCAAAATGCTAATTATTTATTTTGAATAGTTTGTATTATGGGCTGGGGGCACAGCACATTGACTGATTTGGAAGTACTGACCTGACTGGATGGCAACTAATTGGTTCAGTGGATAAGAACACTGAATTCACATTTGACACTTACTGGCTGCGTGACCCTGGGCAAGTTACTTAACTTGTTTGTCTTAAATCCACTGGAGAAGAAAATGGTAAACCAGTCAAGTATCTTTGCCAAGAAAACCCCATGGACAGTATGGTTCATGGGGTCATAAAGAGTTGGAAACAATAATTGAACAACAATATTGACCAGATTAAGATTAAGTTGGGTTTTTTTATTGCAATGCGCAATTAGAGACTTGGGAGGTGGTTAGGTTTTATAATCACAAATGACATTATGATCGTTGACATTAAGGCGTGACAGCGTTCAGTTATGATGCTTCTATTAACGCACGAATGAGCTCAAAGCCTTCCTTCTGGGTTCCCTGTCACTTAAAACGATGGACCCTTTTTATACAATTTTGCATCTCTTCAGTTTCGTTCTCAGGCATGATTTGGTGTTTGCGTAGTCCTCCAATCTAAGCTAATTTTAAGTTATTTTTATTATTAAGATATTTCAGGGCTGGCCAGGAGAGTGTGAAGGGTGCATCTGGCAGCCTAACATGCTCTAAGGCAATCTAACATTCTCCTGTTTTGTTGTTGTCGTCTCAGTCCTGTCTGACTCCACATGACGCCATTTGGGGTTTTCTTGGCAAAGATACTGGAGTGGTTTAGCCATTTCCTCCTTCAGCTCATTTTACAGATGAGGAAACTGAGGCAAACAGGGTTAAATGACTTGTCCAGGATCACACAACTAGTAAGTGTGTGAAGCCAGATTTGAACTCAGAAATAAGAGTCTTCCTGACTCCAGACCTGATGCTGCATCCATATATTCCTCCATAATAGCTTGAAAATAGACCTGTCCCAAGAAGATTATTTTGCAGCACAATTCCTGGAATGCTCTCCCTTCTTTCCGTTACCTCTTAGTAATCTCTAGCTCTATTCCACTACACGAGACCTTTCCTGATTCTCCAAGTTGTCAGGGCTCTCTTCCCACTCCCAATATTCCGTATTTGTGTTGTATACCTTTTGTATTTACCTATTTGTGTACATGTTCTATCCATTGTATCCCACCCACCCACCCCAACCCCTACCTACTCCATGAAGTTCCTTGAGCAAATTAAATTGAGCAATTCAAGGATTCTAACTTGATGAAGTTGTTTTTTTTTTTACCTTTTTTTTTTGAGGGGGGAAGGTAGGGCAATTGGGGTTAAGTGACTTGCGCAAGGTCACACGGCTAGTTTTGTGTTAAGTGTCTGAGGTTGGATTTGAACTTAGGTCCTCCTGACTCCAGGACTGGTGCTCTATTCACTGCACCACCTAGCCACCCCTACTTGATGAAGTTTTTAACTGACTTACTATAGGTGGTGAGTGAACTCTGCCAGGCCACTAGACGACTTTCTAGCCAAGCATCGACTCTTGTCTACTAACCAGCCCATCAGGTATGTGGTAGCTCTCCATTTGATGAAGAATGTTCCAGAAGAGCCAGTTACCTCTTAGGGAAGAGCTGACTCACTGAAAGTCATCCCTGGAATGAGAGGGTTTTAAGCTGGGACTTATTGAGGCCTAAAGAAGTTACTCGCCCAAGGACACAGATAAAAAAAGACAAAATAGAGATTAAAGTCCAGGTCTTCTGGTCCCAAAGTCAGTGATTTTTTACCCCTCCAATAGTGGTTGCCTCTAATTACTATTAAAGAGAGTCTTTATTATTAAGGGCTAAGAACCTGTAATGGGCAGCCAGGTGGTATAGTTGATAGAGTGCTGGGCCTGGAGTCAGGAGGACTCATCTTCCTGAATTCAAATCTGGCCCCAGACACTTACTAGCTTTGTGACTCTGGGCAAGCCACCTAACCTTTTTTTATCTCAGTTTCCTCATCTGTAAGATGAGTTGGAGAAGAAAATGGCAGACCACTCCAATATCTTTGCTAGGAAAAACCCAAAGGGGTCATGAAGAATCAGATATGACTGGACCATCTCTTTATCTCTACTCACACAACTACCACCCAGGTTCAGGTGCTTCTCAACTCTCACTGGGTCTATATTTCAACAGCCTCCTAATTGTTCTTCCTTCTCCAACCCATCCTCTACAGAGCTACCAAAATCATCTTCCTAAGGCATAGCTCTAGTCTCAACAAACCATCTTCCACCTCAAAGCATTCATACAGACTTTATATCAAGTGCCTAGATCCCATTTCCCTATCTTTGTCTTTGTTCTTCATTCTGGAAGAGGGTCCTCTTTGATGGGGTCCAAGAGGGACCATGACATCAGAAAGATGATGTAATGACTTGCAAGTAAATTGGGTTTAAGTGAGGGAGGGCTGTACGAAGTCACCAGCCTCACTTTCTCCTCTGGAGTCACCTGGGTCTAGGGACAGGAGATAGATCAGGACACTGGAGACAGCCACCTATCTACTTTTAGAACTCAGCTTAAGCGCTATGTCTTCCTTGAAGGTTTCCCTGCTACTCTCAGCTGTTTTTCTCTTTCTCCTCAAAAATTCTGGTCTATCTCCACTGCTCCTCAGTTCCCTTTCCCTCTATTATTCCTTCTTGACAATAAGTTTCTTAAAGACCATTTCACTTCTGTCTTGTATACTGAGTATGAAACTTAGGGCCTTGCACATAGTAAGCAATTTATAAAAAATTCTTTCTGAACTTAATAGCTCCACCCAGACAGGTTTCCTCTTTGCCTGCAACTACCCCAGGCTCTGCACAGTTGAAGTTATGGGCTCTACCTGAAATGCCTGCCCTTGTATCTTTCGTACCTAACAAAATCCCACCCATCCTTCAGATTTATTTGATTCTGATTGACCCTCTCACCTCTGATCTCCCAGGGCACATAATCTTTTTAACAGTCATCTGGGCATTTTGTCATCCAATGTCTTGAACTGTTAGTTAAATGTTTCAAACACATATAATCTGTGTCCCTAATTAGATCTTGAATGCCTTAAAGATATGGGCCATGTGATATCTACATTATTTGTATTCCTCATGCTATTAGTATAAAATTACTCAATAAATACTTGCTAAGTTAATGAATGAGTGAATGAATTAAAAGGCCTTGCCATGGCCTTTGAAGACCTTAGGGGTAAACAAGGTCTAAACCAAACAATCTGAAATGCAAATCTCAAACAAACTAACCATATCTACCATATGGGGCCTAATGTCTTTCTCCCCTGCCAAGGAAAGGGAAAATTATATCAGGCACCAACATTTATATAGAGTCAGCTGTGTGTGACTGAAGTGACATTCAGGTTAAACCAGTTGGTTTTCTTTCCCCAGGCTGAAGGGTTGGCCTATATTTGGTGTCATACCAATATCTGAAACAAAGAACAGACCTCCTATTGTGTGGAGGGAATCCAGGTCCCTCAAGCAGAAGAGAAATGGTCCCATGAGGAGTCAGCACCCTTGGCCACAAGAGCCCTGGGTGAATTCCCTGATTCTAGATAAAGAAATGACAAGCTTAGACTTCACCATGTACAATGTGTCTGCATGCTGTGGTGTGGTTTGGCTGCTGAGGATGTGATCTGGGATACAGATTAACAACTGACCAGAATATAACAGTATTTAATCAAGGCATATTAAAATAATATTAAGAGTCTGGGTTTTCTGTTGGGAAGATGTAGACTCCATTCTAGACAGTGAATCACTTCCATAAAAACTCTCTGAATGTGACCTCAAGTATCTTAACTCATGCAGTCTCTGGTGCCAAGAATGAATTCACAGAGCTAACTCTCATAAGAGTACCATTTGCAAAGTGACATCACACCTTCCAGATAGAATGCAGAAAATGCCTCTAAGCCTTAATGTTCACTGAGGATAAATGGTGCCTTTGTGCTCAGAAATGACTTTAGGGGTATGGTGCTCTATCAGGCATTCTGGAAGAGATTTAAAAAAGAATGAGGGAAGAAGAGGGGGGGAGAGAGAGAGACAGACTCACTCCTGAAAAACTAAGAAAACTGGGCAAAGACATGTACAGCCAAGTTTTCCAAAAACTTGTCATTTTGAGAGTTTTTCTTCCCCCTTATGTAAAAATTTTTACCTTATAGTTTGGACGCAGAATTGGTCATTCAGCAAGCATTTATTAAGAGCCTACTCTGAGGCTACAAGGGCAGTTAGGTGTCACAGTGGATAGAGAACTGGGCCTGGAGTCAGGAAGACTCACCTTCCTGAGTTCAAACTGGCCTCAGATACTTGCTGTGTGACCCTGGGTAAGTCACTTAACCCTGTTTGCCTCAGTTTCCTCATCTGTAAAATGAGCTAGAGAAGGAAATGGTAAACTTGCCAAGAAAACCCCAAAAGGGGTCACGGAAGAATGTAATAGTAATGAAATCTGAAGATCCCTTTGTATTGACAAGCTAACAGGCACTTAGCATCAGGCTAATTAAATTAAGCCTCTGTTACAGAAACAGAAGGTATGAACCCTTGTTGCTGACATAATAGGAAGGGGCTGAACAGGGAGGAGCTAGTAATATATATAAGGAAAAGCCCTAGCTGTGAGACTCAGAATTTCTTGGGGTAAGCATTGTGGAGACAGAGCAGCTACTGCACGGGTGGAGGGGAGAGAAAGAGAGAGAGACAGAGAGACAGAGAGAGAGAGAGAGAGAGAATTTCTCTCAGGAAGCACATGGAGGCTGGGCTGTTATTGTTGGACTGAAGACTAAACTGAGAATTGAGAAGAAATGAGAATTGAGAACTGAGACAGAATTTTTTGGAGCAAGTCGCATAGAAACTGGATACAGTGATTTTGATTTTGGGAACAGAGCTTCTTCTGAGAGACAGCCAAACCCCTGTTGAGAGCTTCCAAGGACCGGAGCTGCCGAAGACTCCTGAGGGCCAGGTGGAGCTGCCAGAGGAAGCATGACTGTGTTCTGTTTTGGTTCTATGTTGATTTCACAGGCAAGTGAATTGAGGTGATAGTGCCGACCATGTGTATGAACATTGTTGTAATTCTGCTAAGCTTGATGTGTGTAGATATTGCTGTGGCTCTCTTAAGTTTTCTCTTCCCAGGAACAGAAATTTTGAAGGACTTGAGGTGGACTGCACACTGTGAGCTTCAACGTGGAAGAGGATGGAAAGCTGGACAAGGAACTGGGAGCTGCCTGCCTTTGAACCCAGGTGACATTTTGGTAGATTCAGGTAGGATCTGGGACCATGGAAGAGGAACCATGGAAGCTGAAAGCCTGCCTTGAGTCAAGATGAAATTGTCTGAGTAGTGACTGATGAAACAGGGTACTGAGTAATGACTGACAAAATTGTAACTTACTTGTAACCTAGAGGTGGATGGCTTTTGTACTTTCCACTACCCCCTTAAGAGGGTACTGAGTAGTGACTGATGAAATTGTAACTTAATTGCACCCCATGGATGGAGGACTTTGACTTTCGTACTTTGTGTGCCTCAAGGAGGCAAGCCTCCTTAAGGATGACTGAATGATTGAGTTACTTTCTTTGAAACTATGTGACCACTTTGGTGACCACTATGTGGCCATTTTCGTGATAACTTGTTGAGTTGTGACATGGTGAATGCTGTATTTTGATTTTCTGTGAATGTTTTCCTCTGGTTGTTATTAAATAAATAAAATAGAGACTTCACTCTACCATGTAATCAGAACCTTAAAAGCTGTTCACACCAGCAGTCCTCTGGAAAGCTGCTTGTGCTTGGCTTTACAAAGAGTTTGGACATGACTGAAATGACTCAATAACAACAAAAGACCACAAAGACAGAAACAGAAATTGTTCTTGACCTCAAAGGAGCTTACATATGTTTGGGAGAGATAACATGTATGTAGGTAGGTAGGTGGCTAGACTTGAGTTCAAATCCAGCTTGAGACACTTACTAGTTATGTGACTCTGGGCAAGTTACGTGATTTATTTGCCTGTTTTCTCATCTGTAAAATGGAGATGGATAATAGCACCTATCTTCCAGGGTTGAGTGAAGATCAAATGAGATAATATTTGTAAAGTACTTTGCAAGTGCTATATAAATGTGCTTATATAAAGTGCTATATAAATGCTAACTATTATTGTTACAGAAGCATATACAACATAAACATCAGGTAAACTTTTTGCTGGGATAGTACCAGCACCTGGGGAGAGATGGGGATGGATAAAGAATGTCTTAAAGTACAAGAGGGATTCTTAACTTTTTTCATATCACTGACTTCTCTGGCAGCCTAGAGACAACTGTGAACTCTTCAGAATAGTTTTTAAAAATAACTGAAGGGAACACTAAATTTTAGTTGGAGGTTAGAAATAGAAGAGGGCATTTGGGGCTCAGTTCAGAAGGAAATAAAGAATTCTAAGAGGCAAAGGGGATGGAGGAGCATCCTCTAGACACAGGAGAAAACCAGTTCAAAGGCATGGAGATGAAAGATGGAGGAACAGCGAGGGAAGTGTTGTAATGTAGAATTAGGTTGGAAAGGAACACGGAGGCCATGTTGTGAAGGAAAGTTTCCATTTGGTCCTAGAGGCAGTAGGGGTCTATTGGAGCTTACTGAGTAGCAGAATGACATGGTACGAATTGCTGTTTAAAAAATTCACTTTGACACTTGAGTGCAGGATGATGGACTGAAGAAGGGAGAGACCTAAGGCTAAGACACCATTTAGAAGACCACTGCAGTAGTCCAGGTGAAAGGTGATGGCTGTGTGCTTAGAGAAAAGAGACCACTGGCTGATACTGAGAAATAAGGTAGGAAATTTGTTTACTTCCTGGGAAAGGAGAAGATATGACTCATACCTTCCTTTCACTTTCAACTAAATCTCAGAAGGCCCTATACAATATGAATAAAAGAGAGCTAAGGCAAATGGGTTATAGGGCAGCTAAACTGGGGATTTCTATTTTCATTTTTAATTTTATAAATAAACTCAGAAGCACTAACTGAATTATACAGAGTCCCCTTTCCCTTGGAATGATTTTATTCCTAATCAGGAGATTAACTACAATGTAAAGAAAGTTCTTAATAAAAGCCAACACAACCTGGATTCTAAGGTGGGAAATGAAACCCCAAATCCTCTAACTTATTAGAACATCAAGTACACGTTACTGGGTAGAGATGTAGGGTAGCAAGCAGCAAGTGTGCAGAGATTTTAGACAGAGGAAGTTTGGTATGGTTTATTAGCACAAATCCATTTTGGGACCACATCAACTCTTATCACCAAAGTCCCTCTACTAGACACCATCTATACAATCCTTCCCACCCTCTCTAATTCCTTTTCTATTACTATATGATCTTCACATAATTAATCTATTAATATAAGACCTTCATCTTCCCCCTTCTATGTTTCGATATGTAGTTCATTCAATTCAACATTTGTTAGACACTTTATTATGTGCTGGATATTGTACATAGGAGTAGTGATACAGAGATGAAAAATATTAGCCTTTGTCCTTGGGGAATTTATAGTCTAATAGATACTTATGCATATGCAAGTGATACATTATATATATGGACATTTATGAATGTATATATGTAATCACTGTATAAATACATGCACCTATGTTTAGACTGATTACTATCAACATTCATTTACACAGCATTTGAAGGTTTACACTTGTCTCATAATAACCTTATAAAGTAGTAAGTATTAGGAATCATTGTTTCCATTTTACAGAGGAGGTTAATAATGTTCAGACGAATCTGGTGACTTGTCCCCTCACATGGCTAATGAGTACTAAAGCTGATTCCAATTCCAGACCACTTTTTCATCTCTGATGAATCACTCCCTTCCTGATTATTTTTCCATTGCTTACCTTCTCCCAGTGTCCTTTGCAGCAAATCATGTTTGGCTTGAAGCTTTGTAATGAGATTACTGCCTTCCAGGTATTCTCTGAATTTCTGCACAAGGGAAGATTGATTTAAAAAAAAAATTATCACAGAAAGTCAGCATTTTGAAATAAACGTCACTGTGCTAACTCGAGTGGACATTATGGCTTGGGAAATATATGACGTACCATGAAATAGAACTGCTCGGTTTCCTGCTGGTTGGCTCTCCTTTTAGCAATGCTGGGTTTACTCAAGTACGTTTCTGAGACAGTGGACTTTACAGACTCCGTGGACCGGCTGTGCTGGAAGCATTCTGAGACATCATAATCCTCGATGGTGACCATGTCTTGTATTGTCTGTAAGGTGGCTTCGGTTGTTTTCTTGACCTGGGGACACAAATACATTTTCTTTATCTCACAGGAAGGAAAACACCCACCATGACAAAAGTGACTTCAGATACTATGTAGTGGGGTGAAGAGATTGGGAAATGACATGAAAAATTAAGAAAAAGAGAAGTAATTGGACTATATAGCATAGTATTTGAGACAGTCAAGAAATCAGCAGCTGAACAGAAACCCAGGGGCTTAAGAGTTAGGAAACTTAGATATTAGTTGTGGTTGTACTTCTAAATAGCCATGGGCTTTGGTGACAGTTGCTTAATTTCTCATCTCTATGCATTTCAGAAGGAAAAAGTCTTCAACTATCACATGTTAGTAACCCATTGCATTTGAGGCAGGGAGGTGGTGCAGTAGATAGAGTGCTGGACCTGGAGTCAGAAGGACCTGAGTTCTAATCCTGCTTCAGCTACTAATAGGCTGTGTGACCTTGGGCAACTCTGTATTAATATACGAATGAAAGATGGTCATGGGGACTTCAAGGCCATCTCCTTTAGTCATACATGCATATTAACAACAGTTCTTTTATTATATATGATTAATAATAATATCAATTATATAGAATTAATATTAGTATAATTATTAATAATTATATTAACCTGCATACAAGAAACATAGTCATTAAAAATATATAAACCAGTAAAGAGAAGTTTGATATAAAATTTTCCTGACAGTAATTGGAACACACATATTCAACATGTATGTATTTATGAATGCACACTTAACTATAATACCTAAATTCCTACTTTAATGGCCCATTTTACCATGGAGTTGACATCTTGTGCTATTATTTTGAAAAGATATTCTGTAAAGTTCTTGAATGCTATGCTATCAGAGTATAAGCTCTGTCAAGTCCTACTAAGCTGGTCAAGGATGGGCCCAGTAATGGACACATTTTCATTCTCCCTCTCTCTCTTTCTTTTTCTTCCTTCCTTCATGCACATACACACATATACTTATATAATTCAAATATCTACAGTAATCAATAATATATTTATAATATATAAATATAATGAAATAATTATTAATATAGGAAATAGATTTACTATATCTGATTACATATAGATATATCTATCTATATCTATCCTTTTTTTTTTGAGGGGGAAGGCAGGGCAATTGGGGTTAAGTGACTTGCCCAAGGTCACATGGCTAGTAAGTGTTAAGTATCTGAGGTCACACTGGAACTCAGGTCCTCCTTACTCCAGGGCAGCTGCTCTATTAACTGCACCACCCAGCCACCCCTACATATATCTTACATATGATAGACAATTGCTATTGAACGACAGCCTAGCTGAGGTTAGAAGCTCATCAACTAGTTGGCAACAAAGTGATATATTTTTTGGTTATAGTAATTCTCACAGATCGTTTATTTAGTCACAGAGAGATTATGATTCACATTGGTGGAGAATGTGTGTTTACCTCCCCCACAAGCACAGATCCTTAAAGATAAACTATCCGTGCATGTATACATACACGCATAACAATGACATAATAATATAATATTTAGCATTAAAATGTGAAGCTTTTCTTTGAAAGGTTGCTAGTCCCTGGAACAAATGATTTTAAGCTACTATCTTGTTATAAAATTCTTTGCTTTTTAGATTTTTTTTTTTGTTTTTTGGAGGGCAATTGGGGTTAAGTGACTTGCCCAAGGTCACATGGCTTGTTTTTATGTTAAGTGTCTGAGGCTGAATTTGAACTCAGGTCCTTCTGACTCCAGGGCTGGTGCTCTATTCACTGAGCCACCTAGCTGCCCTTAAGGTATTAATTTTGAGAGGCAGTGTGACTGGGATGATAGAACAGTAGATTCAGGAAATCTTGAGTTCAAACCCCAACTTTGCTACTAACCAGCCATGTAACCGCCGTCAAGTTATAGAACCTCTCTGAACCTCAGTTTCCTCTTCCGTAAAAAGAGAATAATGCTGGAAGCATCTACATCTTTAAAAGTACTTTTACTATTATTTTGAAAAGATGTTCTGTGGAGTATTCACATATACATGCACACACATATAAACATGTGCAATTATTTATATGATGTTAGAGATTCCTTAGTTTACACCTCTTCCCCATGAACCTAACTGACTGTGATAATTCTCTACAGGGCAACTTATTTGGCTGTTCAATCCCGAATCATCCAGTTGAATACAAGATGGAATAGAAATGTGAAATGGCGTGCCTTGGGCTGTGAAGTATTAACCCATGGGATAGTCTCCAAGCACACCAGGCTTACATATAAAAGCCATATTTACAAGTCACAGAAGAAAAGAAAGGATGAAGCAGCTCATATAGCACTCCTGGCAACTCCTTATTAGCAAGGGAAATGAGAAGGCTTTATTTTGCGACTGGAGCCACAAAAGTCTCAAGAAGGAACACTTGGAGACCTCCCAGTAAGGTTAAAGACTAGGATACACTCAAGGCCAAATGCACGTACTAGGCCAAATGGTAAGAAGAATAACCTTGCTCTCTCTGTACATATGTATGTGTGTCTGTGTGTGTGTATATACACACCCATACATACGTGTTTTTTTTTCAATGACCAAGCACTTATTTTCCCTCCCTTCCACCTTCTCTCACCCCCAAAGCGGGGAAAAAGTTAAACTCTTGTAAAAAATCTGCATAGTCAAGCAAAACAAATCCCCACATTGGCCATGTTCAAAAATAGATGTCTACTTCTGCATCTTGAGTCCATCATTTCTCTGTCAGGAAGTGAGCAGCATTCCTCTGTGATCATGGTTGGTTATTGTACTGATCTGAGCTTTAATGCTATTTATTGTATAAATTGTTCTCTTGGGGAAGAATCATTTTGGAAAGCTGCTGGGTCTTTTTTCTTTCTTCAGAAAGCAGGAAAATCACTGGAGGAAACTGCAAAGCTGAGGGTTCATCTACTCTAACCATTTCTTCACTGTCCCAAGAGCAAATGTCTCTAAGGGAGGCTGAAACCCTCCTTCTTCCATGTGGTATGTGCCCCAAGAAATACTTAGAGACAACACCTTCATGGGCTATGATTTTCTGAATGGCTATAACCTTTACGAGAACTCCCATTTCCTGGGGTTTACATACTTTTCATAGAAGTTGAGAATTGCGAAGGACCTCAGCCGCCATCTAGTTCAATCCATACCCCAAAGGAAGCCCAAAAGGTTGGCTTCCAATCTGTGCTTGAAGACCTCTAAGGAGAGTGAACCCACCACCTCTTAAGACAGCTTATTTTGGATCACTCTTAATTAGGAAGCTTTCCCTGATATAGTTTCCTCTTTACAACCATTACTGACTCTTGGGTCTCTTCCCTGGGACCAAAGAAAACAAGTCTAATATCTCTTCCATGAAAACCATCAATTACTTGAAGACAACTATCATTTCTCCTCTGAGTCTTTTCTTCTCTAGGCTTAACATCAGTAAGCCCTTTAACTGATTCTCATGTGAGATGGACTCGTGTTGCTTCCTTTACCAACTTGCTTGTAGCCATCTGACCAGTCTCTAAATGATCAAATTGTTTCTAAAACTTTGGGACCTGGAACTGAATATAATATTCTGGATGAGGTCAGATGAGAGCAGAGTACGGTTAATGGGACTAATCATAATTTATTTCCAGAAGCTGTGCCTGTCTTAACCCAAGATGGCATTAGCCACATCACACTGCTGCCTCCTGTTGGGCTTGCTGTTCACTGAGACCCCTAGCTCTTTTTCAGATATGTAAAGCTGATGTTTTTCTATCCAAATGAGAGGTGAGCTCTCTCTCTTAATTGTATGTATATTCTATATATGCATACACACATACACATATACATACACACATATATTCTAATTGAATTTCATCATATTTGATTTAGCCCACCACTCTAGGCTGCCAAGATCTTTTGGGATCTTAACTCTCAACAAGTGCATTAGGTAATTCTCCTAAATTTTTTGCAATCTGTAAATCTGATGAAGTGATAAAATGTTTGGGGCTTTGTCACATTAATTGTGAACCATTAATGGGGATTCTTTGCGTCCAGTCATGCAATGAAATTCTGTATCCATCTAACTGTATTATCATCTAATCTATATCTTTCTATGTTCTCCACAAGAATAGTGTATCATACATTATTATAAGCTATGGTGAAATTGAGGTAAATTACTCATATAGCATTCCTTTTATCTATCAGTTTAGAAATCCTAAAACAAAAGGAAATGAAGTTAGCCTGGAAGGACCTGTTTCTGGTGAAGTTATGCTGAAATTAAGTGTGTGTGTGTGTGTGTGTGTATGTGTGTCTTACACACACACATAAATATATGTATATACACATAAACACACACACACACATATATATAATATGAAAATTAATTTGGGACAGAACTGGTGGGTAAAGAGAACCTACTCATGTGGTAAGTCACATTCTCAGATAATGTAAGTATTTGTCTCCAGCTTCCTCTTCTATACCATGTAGAAAAAGGGAAGAAAGAAGAGCTCAGAGGAAGGAATGGAAATCCCTATGAAATCACTTGGGCAATAAGCTTTGGAGGAGGTTAATTGTAGGAAGGACTCTCCATGATAGCCAGCACTGAGAGGAAAGTGGTTAGAGGTACTCTGACACTGAACAAGAGCCCAAATGAAGGATAAATTACTGGGAATAGAGATTTCCTCCAAGGAATAACTCCCAACAAGCCACTTGTCTCAAGTAAAAAATGTTTAAGAACTTTCTCACCAGGGACTTCATATGAAATGAAGTTTAGGATAAGTGGACATAATTATTAGTTGGAAAGACAAAAAATTTTACTCTAGACTTATATAATGGGGAAAATAAAATAATATTTGAAATAATTGAGGAATTAAAATTTAAAACATTAAAAAAATTATATGGCCCATCCCTACTTTCTGTTAAACACTGGTTTAAAAAAAAACCAACTTTGTTTTTTTAGGAAGACATTTTGTAAAGGGATTTATTTGACTATTAATTGGGAAGTATCTGCTATGTCAAGAAATTGGCAGATAATTTTTGGTTCATTCAAGAGAAAATAACACATTTTTTAAACTAATAAAAATGTTAGGTCATAAGAAATTAAGAAAAATGAAAAGTGTTTGCTAGTGTATGAATTCAGTTACTTTAATAAAGAAGAAGCATGGTAGAGTGGTCACAGAACTGGCCTTGAACTTAGGTCTTCCAGGCTCTAAGTACTACCTCTGACACATACTGACCCACATTATGGAACCGTAGGCAAATTACTGAACTTATCAGTGCCCTAGTCAACTCTCTGAAGTTAGGGCTTAGTTTTCTTTTAGTCATTGCCCCCTTTGTCAGTCTATTGAAGCCTATGGATCCCTCCTCAAAGTAGTTTTTAAATGCATAAAATAAAATATAAAGGCTTACAAGGGAAAATAATTATATTGAAATAGTTATTTATAACACATGCCTCTCTCTCTTCCTCAATAAAATCTCACATACAAGTTTACACACTCCAAATTAAGATCTAAATTGCAGAGAAGGTGCTGATCTGTATATAGTAGAGGGAATTTCCTCACCTGGGAATTTCTCATACCAATGAAATCACAATGAAACTCCATATTCCCTATTTTTGACAACTAAAAAAACATGAAAAATTCTAGTTTATCAATCAGTAAGTTTGCATCTCAGGGAAAAGCATATGTTTTCTAGTTCAGATCATATGGTAGAAACAGTTGTTTTAAAGGTTGAATCTGCAAATCTAAAGTTCTAAACTAGCAATAAGCACCATAACCACGATAAATTCATTATTCATTACTTTATCCAAACATTTCCTTAACTTTTATTTTCAGCCTATACCACTTCTTTGGGTCAATAAGTTCCATAGATTTGCTAAAATCATTATTATTTCCTTTTGTTTGTCCTCAACCTCCTTTCAAGGTCCCTGTAATTCACATCTCCTAGGATCTGATGAAAAAGAAATGTTCACCCTATCTATAACATAAATTATTTTATAAATCTAGATGATCGATTCACCCTTCAGCTTCTCTCTTCCCAGAATGGAGTGTTCTAATTTATTCTAGTCAGCTGGACTAGAATACCTTCAGTGGAATGAGGTGTACTTGGGAATAGAGCGGTGAAGGCAGTCTATAAATAGCTACAGCTGAAAATACAAGAAAAGATTTTGCCTCTGCTATTGCAGTGGGAAGCTAAAATTGCTTCTTAGATTAAGATCAATTGGTATTTAGGGAGAATGGAGGCTGGGCCAACATAAAATGATATCATGCTGCCTTTTCCAGGGATAGAGACAGGGGTACCTGCTGGTAGACCTTTCTAATGCAGGTACCCACCCTTGTTCTCAGGAAGACATCAACGTACCACCTATGTACTTACTTCCTGGATGAAGGCTATTAGAACCTCCATCCCCCACTTTCCCATTGCCCTTTGTGGAGAGGAGGGATTCTGTAGGAAAATGACTGACAGCAAAACATGTAACTCTGGACATGTTTTGCAGAAACATCAGAAGAAATATATTTAATTCCTCCCCAGGTTTGTTTCTAACATTCAAGGTATCGCCTGTCTTGTTCAGTTTGTAACTACTACGCGCTTATCTGCATCACTGCCTGGGGAACTCAGTAAATGTTCCATAATAGCAGCAGTAATAAGTGTATGTGTGGGGTTTTTTATGCTTGAAAGTTCCTGGACACACAAAATCTAGGCTTAATGGGACCTCGTAAAATGTACTGGGAGACTTGCCAAGGCCCCAAGTATGTGGTGCTATGCCCAGAAGGAAAGCCAATGGTTTCAGTTTCAAGAAAGATTCAGTTGCTAGAGTATATGTGTTTCAGAAAGCATAATTATGTTGGGTTCAACATAACTCCACCAATTTCAATAAGGGTGGCCTGATTTGTGTAGTTAGAATGGGAGTCAGGAAATTATATTGGTTTGAAATCCAAATAAATTGGTGAAGAAACATGCACACACATACATACCAAAGAAGATATACATATATGTACAATTAGAAAAGATTTAAATGGGACTAAAATGACATAAGGTATAAGAATCGGTCCTGGGAAGTATTCGCTGGTCAGAATTCCTATTTTGGCATTTACTGGATTTAATTAGATTCATTTCAGACACAAGTAGTTACAGGTTAGTCTAAGTGGCCTCTGAGGTGCCTGAATCTGTGGTCCTGGGCCCTCTTCTCTCATTTTGCAGAACCATCCAGGCTCTCAGGGGCTAAATTATCATCTCTCTGAGGACAATTTTCAGCTCTACATATCCTTTCCGACTCACTCCTGAGCTCTAGTTACATATCACCAATTGCCTATTAGACATTTTATATTTGAGGGGGAAGGTGAGGCAATCAGGGTTAAGTGACTTGCTCAAGGTCACACAGCTAGTAAGTGTCTGAGGTCAGATTTGAACTCAGGTCCTGACTCCAGGGCCAATGCTCTATTTACTGTGCCTCCTAACTGCTCTCCTATCAGATATTTTAATCTGGAAGTTCTATAGGCATCTCAGATTCAGGAAATGGAACTCACTGAGTTCCCCCTCAAACCTGATCCCTAGAATCAATATCCTTCTAATTACCAGGTTCACAATCTCACTGTAGTCTTCAGTTCCACATTCACTCACTCCACATACTTATATACTCTCTATGGCTGCTACTTTTCTCACATCCCTTGTCTTTCTATCCACATGGACAGCACCCGAGTCGAGGCCCTTCTAATCTTGGGACTGATCTATCACAATAGTCTCTTGGTTGGGGTCCCTGCCTTAGATCTTGACCCACTCCAATCTATCCTTCCCACAGCTACCAGTGACTTCCCAATGTGCACATCTCTTACTGAAAAATCCTCTAGGTGGGGGCGGCCAGGTAGCACAGCGAGTAAGAGCACTGGCTCCAGTGTTGAGAAGACCTGGAGATCGAATCCCGGGCTCAGACACTTAGCACCCACCCAGAAACACCTGGCCGTGTAACCTTGAGCAAGTTACTTAACCCCAATTGCTTAGGGGCGGCCAGGTGGCTCAGCGAGTAAGAGCACCGGCTCCAGTGTCGGGATGACCTGGATCAAATCCGGGCTCAGATACTCAGCACCACACCCAGAAATAATAACTGGCCGTGTAACCTTGAGCAAGTTACTTAACCCCGATTGCTTAAAAAAAAAAAAACCTCTGGGTGCTCCTTATTACTTGTAAGAGAAATAGATAATCTCTTCATGGAATTTAAATTCCTTTGTGGCCTGAACCCATCTTACTATTTTAGCCTTATTAGACATCACTCCTCTCTTTACACATGGTATATATTGTCCAGTCAAAATGACCTTCTCCCTGTTCATTACTCCATTTCCCACCTTTGTGCTGGTCCCCATGCCTGGGATGTATATCCACTTCTCAGTATCTCTAATTCCTTTCAAGACTCGGCTCATGTGTCACTTTCTGGAGTCAGGAAGACCCTAGTTCAAATCCAGCCTCAGACACTTACTAGCTGTGTGACCCTAGGTAAGTCACTTAATCTCTATGTGCCTCAAAGTCTAAATAAAAATAAAACGAAACAACTATAACTAAATGAAAGTTCCCTCAACTATAAAACCTGGATAATAACAGCACCTACCCTTGAAGGGTTGTCGTGAGGATCAAATGAGAGAATATTTGTAAAAAACAAAAACCTGCAAAACCACAGAGCCTGGCATGTAATAGCTTACTCCCTTCTCTTCCTCCGTCCCTCCCCTTCTACCTCTAGTACCCTAGCCTCTAAAAACTACCTTGTCTTTATTTCACATCTGCCAGGACATGTACATGTTGTTTCCCCCAATGAAATGTGAGTTCCCTATGGGCAAGGACTGTTTTACCTTTATAGTACCTAGCACACACAGTGTTCGGTACATAGTAGGTGCTTTAACAAAGGTTTGTTAATTACTGACATGATGATCACATCATGTGATTATGTGATATGGTCATCGTATCAGTAAATTAACAAGCATTTGTTAAAGCACTACTTTTTGGGTAAACATCCCAGGCATGGGGACAAGCACAAAACACTGCGTGTTGTCATTATCTCTCAGATACCTGTGTGTCTGTAATCCATGCTTTGTGGAACACACATTCGTTCTCAAAGCATGGGCCTACACTCCTGTCATGTACTGTTCTGGAAAAACAGAGACAAAATGTGAGCTCAAAGGTCCTGAACCTTTATGAGGAATATTATCTGTGTGATCTGACACATACAGTGAGTTTCATAATAATAAGCACTGTTGGGTCTAAATGGGGACCACTTTCAACTTTTAATTCTTTTTTTTTCTTGCTTTTTGGAGGGGGAAGGTAGGGCAATTGGGGTTAAGTGACTTGCCCAAGGTCACATGGCTAGTGTTAGGTGTCTGAGGCCGGATTTGAACTCAGGTCGTCCTGACTCCAGGGCTGGTGCTCTATTCACTGCGCCACCTAGCCACCCCACTTTCAACTTTTATACATCAGTAGTTCAGAATTTATGATTCCGTCAAGGAGGGTACTCAGTTCAGATTGTCCCAGGTTGGGAGTCTCATCCCTTTGATTCTTCTTCAAGTTTTCCCATATGTTCTTCATAAAGGATGCATCAGAGACCTTCCTCTTTTTACTAATTTATTAAACAAATACCTGTGTAATAAAGGGTGATCCAGTGAAAAGTCTTACTGGAGAATTAAGATTTAGTAGCTTAAAACTTCAGTAAGATTTTTGGAACACTTGAGGTTTCCATCTTGTAACTTACACTCCTACTCTAAGACCAGCCCACTTAAAAAAAAAAATCACATCACAGTGATGAGGTTAAAAGAACCCAGAAACTGCCTCAGCTGGCAAACATTTGGCTTTCCTGTTCAAGCAAAGACATGGCAGAAGTTACAGACTGCACCAACTGAAAAGACAAGTTAATTTATAAAACATGATGAGCAGTAGAGACAATTGTTTTGTACCAGTTACATTCCTCTGAGAAATGGTGGTAGCCTGAGTCAATATCTTTACTTTTGTCCCTTCCCTATACTTTGGAGTTGACATTTTATTTAAATAGTTGTAGTTGGGGTGGCTAGGTGGTGCAGCGAGTAGAGCACTGGCCCTGGAGTCAGAAGGACCTGAGTTCAAATTTGGCCTCGGACACTTAACACTTACTAACCATGTGACCTTGGGCAAGTCACTTAACCCCAATTGCCCTCCAAAAAAAGAGGTAATCAATCAATCAATAAAAAGTGGTAGTAACTGCACACAGTTTCACCTTTATAAACCCTTTCCCTCCCTAATTTAGAACTGCTTTTCACTTTTGTGCCAAAGATATGATCGATCTTACATAGTCAGTGACTTCTCCATGTTGATATTCAGCTTTTCCCCGATATTAGGTACTTGTCACATTTAGTACCTTTCTTGAGAAAGTGAATATTCTAACAGCCTTTGATTCTCTTTCATTTCTTGATTATTTAGAATATTGTTCATTCGTAGTCCTTGAAGGGGACCAATGACATCACAAGGGTCATGTCTTGACTTTTGAGTGAACTGAATTTAAGTGAGGCAGAGCTGGACAAAGGTGCCTGCCTCCCTCTTTCCCCCAGAGTCATCAGAGTCCAGTGTCAAGATAAAAGTCAGGACAACTGGAGATAGTCCAGGATGCAGTGGATGACCTTGGCCTTTTTACATTAGGGTCTTTCCCAAGCTTGTGTGTGTCTGAGGATGGGCTTGGTCCACGTACTTCTCTGAGGAAAACTTGTGAGTTTTGCTACAATGTAAAGTTGAATGTTTACCTATGTACATAATTCAGTTCTTCCCATAGTGCTGATTAGGTTTTGGGCAAAGGTTGTGCATATAAAAGTAGTAATAGTTTCTGTTTATTTGTGTCTGACTTTCCATGACCCCATTTGGGGTTTTCTTGGCAAAGATACTCGAATGGTTTGCCATTTCCTTCTTCAGCTCATTTTCAGATGAGGAAACTTAGGCATACAGGGTGAAGTGACTTGCCCAGGGTTGCAAAGATACTAGGTGACTGAGGCCAGATCTGAACTCATAAAGATGAGCCTTCCTGACTCTAGTTCTATCACTCTGTCCACTGTGTCTGCCCTGCACATTCAGGGTACATACCAGCAGTTAAACCAATGTTTCTGGGTTGCTTACAAATGGTTTCTGCCCTGTTTTCTGCTACTTGATCACCATCACTGAAGATACAGAAAGAGGCTGGCATATTCTATGGCCCTTTATAAAAAAAAAATCTGTTTCTGAGGTGATAAATCTTCTGGCTACTGAGCCCCATCAGTCAACTTCTGAAGATGCATCTCTTAGTGCTTGGTTAGTAGCCATAGGATGTCACTAAACCAGTACTCTGAACCTTTCCAGCCTGGGAGAGCCTTCTTGAGCTTGGACTGCACTGGTATCTGTAGCTTTGAGAATTCAGGGCCATCTCTATGTTGAACTTTCCAGCATTTAACATAATTGAAGCATAAGACTTAAGATTCAGACCCAGTGATGGATAATGGACCAGTCATCTGAAGACCAGCTTAGCTAGGTTTAGCAAGGCTCAAGCGTCACGAGGTTGATCACCAAGTGATGACTTTTCCTGGCCATTAACATCCCATGAACACCATCTACCAAGATGTAGAAAGGCTGTGATGGGGATGGATGGAGGGAGGAACAACACTGATAAAATAGCATGCCCCTGATGTACTGAAGCAAGTGATACATTTACATTTAAGTGTAGAGAGTCTCTGACAATATTTTTATGATGATAATAATAGCTAACTTTTATATAGTACTTTAAAGTTTGTAAACTGCTTTGTACATAAGCACACATACACACACACACACAAACACACAAAATCTCATTTGTTTCACCCAATCACCCTGGAAGGCAGGTGCTATTATCATTGCTATTTTACATTCCCATGCCCATTTTCCATTCATTTTCATTATGGAGGCTGAAAAAGGTTAAGTGACTTTCCCAGGATCACATATTTGTTAAGACCTGTGGCAGTATTTCAACTCAGATGTTGATTTTAAGACCTTTAACCAATATTTTTATTGACAGAAGGCACATAAGACAGGTAGATTTACTCATTACATTTAACAATATGAGCTATTTTTAGAGGTAAATACTAAGATGTATGTGTTTTATTATGGAGACAGTGTATTTAGCATGTAAATATTCTCGTGCTGTTACGTGGTACAAAGTGACCAACACCATAACTGTCATGGGAGTTCCAAACTATAATGTGCCACAGGAAGAAGTCTTACCTCCTCATTCTCAATTTTGAGCGTGGCCAGTCGTGACTGCAGCTGTTGATACCTGAGCATGAGCTCTGCTTGTACGGGTTGCTGGGCGCTGACCTGACAGACCTGAGAAAGCATCACAGAGCATTGTTAGGCCCAAGTTTGGACTGAAGAAGCCACAGATTCTTCCCATACTTTTCAAATACCAGATGAGTAACTGCTGGTCCCTTAAGAATTCCCATCATAAATCTTCTTTTAACAGACAGCTCAAACACTCAGTTTAAAATTTGCCCCTTTTGCATAAAAGGCAAGAACTGTATGCCATGATGTGGCCTAGGTATCCCTATGAGAACAACATTTATGTAGGATCGAGCTCAAAGATGCCTAGAGATCAGGCCTTTATAAAAGTTCATGCTCCAGGAACTTTCTTTATATATATATATATGCATATATTTGAATATTTGATTTTAAAACTTACAATTCCAGATTCATTCCCTTCCCCCCCTGCCACCCACCCCCACTGGGGAGACAAGCAGTTCAGTATAGGTTGTACATGTGTGGCTAATGCAAAACAATAACATAGTAGATGTATTGTAAAAGACTGACTATATTTCCCTCCCTCCTATCCCACCTCCCACTTGTTCTATTCTCTACTTTGATCCTGTCCCTTTTCAAAAGTGGGTGCTTCCAACTTCCCTCCCCCCCAGCCTGCCCTCCCTTCCATCATTCCCCCTCACATCCCCTTCCCCCCCTATTCTCCTGGAGGGTGAGATCCCCTATTTAGTGTGTATTTCCCTCCCTCCTCAAGCCAGATTCAATAGGAATAAGGTTGACCCATTCCCTTTTGCCTTCCTATTCTTCCCCTCCATTGTAACCATTTTCCCTTGCCTCTTCTGTATGAGATAGTTGCCCCACTCTGTCTCTCCCCATCTCCTCTCATTATATTCCTCTCACCTCTTAATTTCACCTTTTAAGTATCATCCCTTCCTGTTAAATTGGTCCCGTGCCCTCTATCTATGTATACCTGTAAACGTATATACACACATTCACATATGTATTCATATGCCCGCATACCCTCATATAAAGACATATATATATATATACATATATATATATATATATTTCTAATCCCTTCAACTACTGAGAAAAGTTTCATAAGTTACAATTATTGTTTTTCCATGTAGGAATGTTAATAGTTCAACTTTGGCCAGGTGGCTCAGCAAGCAAGAGCACTGGCCCCAGTGCCGGGACGACCCGGATCAAATCCGGGCCCAGACACCCAGCACCACATCCAGAAACAACAACTGGCCGTGTAACCCCGAGCAAGCCACTCAACCCCAATTGCTTTCAAAAAAAAATAGTTCAACTTTGATAAGTTCCTTATGATTTCTTTTCCCTGTTTACCTTCTCATGCTTCTCTTGCTTCTTGTATCTGAATGTTAAATTTTCTATTCAACTCTGGTTTTTTCAGCAAGAATGCTTGAAAGTCCTGTATTCCACTGAATGACCATATTTTCCCCTGAAACATGATACTCAGTTTTGCCGGGTAGGTGACTCTTGGTTTTAATCCCAGCTCCCTTGACCTCCGGAATATCACGTTCCAGGCCCTTCGATCCCTCAGTGTAGAAGCTGCCAGATCCTGGGTTATCCTGATTGTGTTTCCACAATATTCAAATTGTTTCTTCCTGGCTGCTTGTAATATTCTCTACTTAATCTGGGAATTCTGGAACCTGGCTATAATATTCCTAGGAGTTTTCTTTTTGGGATCTTTTTCAGGAGGTGATCGGTGGATTCTTTCAACCTCTATTTTGTCCTCTGGTTCTAAAACATCAGGGCAGTTTTCTTTGAGAACTTCCTGGAGGATGCTTTCCAGGCTCTTACTTTGGTCATGGCTCTCAGGCAGTCCAATAATTTTTATTTTTTTTATTTTTATTTTTTTTAAGCAATGAGGGTTAAGTAACTTGCTCAAGGTTACACGGCCAGTTATTTCTGAGTGTGGTGCTGAGTGTCTGAGCCCGGGATTCGATCTCCAGGTCGTCCCAACACTGGAGCCCGTACTCTTACTCACTGAGCCACCTGGCCGCCCCTAAGCAATTGGGGTTAAGTAACTTGCTCAAGGTTACACGGCCAGGTGTTTCTGGGTGGGTGCTAAGTGTCTGAGCCCGGGATTCGATCTCCAGGTCTTCTCAACACTGGAGCCGGTGCTCTTACTTGCTGTGCTACCTGGCCGCCCAAGTCCAATAATTTTTAAATTATCTCTCCTGGATCTATTTTCCAGGTCAGTGGTTTTTCCCATGAGATATTTCACATTGCCTTCTATTCTTTCATTTGTTTGGATCTGTTTAACAGCATCTTGATTTCTCATAAAGTCATTAGCTTCCATTTGCTCTAGTCTAATTCTGAAGCAATGATTCTCCTCAGTGAGCTTTTGAGATTCTTTTTCCATCTGGCAAATTCGACTTTTTAAGGCATTCTTCTCCTCATTGCCTTTTTGAGCCTCCTTTGCCATTTGAGTCAGTCTGTTTTTTAAGGTATTATTTTCTTCAGTCAGGCTGTTGACTCTCATTTCATAATTTTCTTGCATTGTTCTCATTTCTCTTCCCAATTTTTCCTCCACTTCTCTTATCTGCTTCTTAAGGTCCTCTATGGCCTGTAACCAGCTTGTATTTTCCTTTGAAGCTTTTGGTGCAGGAGTTCTGACTTCACTGATTTCCTCCTGTTCCATGCCTTGCTCCTTCTTATCCCCAAAATAGGAGTGTAATGTTGGAATCTTCTGTCTGCTTTGTTTCCTTTGCCTGCTCATTTTGCCACTCAATGATTTGACTTTTGGGCTTTTTGCCACAGTAGGACTCTGCCACCAGACAGGGGAGTTTTCGTCCCAAACGCTGGGGTTTTCTCAGCTGCCGGAGGTATTAGATGGGTGCCCTCTCTGAGGTCTCCACACGCTCTGGCAAGCTGGACACACACCCCAGGACCTCCACCCTAGACTGCAATCCAGATTCAAGCAGGTTAAAGCAAGAGCGATTACCCCTCAGACTGGTGCTTGGTCCCCCTACACTCTGTAGGCCAGGAGCTGTAGCCGCCACATGTAGCTGGCAGGCTGTGCTGGAGTCTCAGCGGTTTCTCGCCCCGGGGGTAAAAGCCACGCACTCCCACTTACTGGTCCCAAAGTCCAGGAACTTTCTTAATGATTGAAAAAATGCCATCACAGAGAGTTGCACCAAGGTGGGGAAGGGAGACAAAATCTAACATAGATTGCTATGGTATCTTTCTTTTTTCTTTAAATTAATTAATTTTTAATTTTCAACATTCATTTCCACAAGATATTGAGTTACAATTTTTTTTTCTGTCTTTCCCCTACCCCCACCCCAAAATAGCAAGCCTACTGAATACCCCTTCCCCCAATCTGTGATCTCTTATATTCTCCCCTATTCCCACACCAACTTTCTAGTAGGGGAACATGGGTTTCTATACCCCAGGACTTGTATATCTTATTTCTCAGTTGCATGTAAAAAAAACAAATTTTTAAACATTTGTTTTTAAAACTTTGAATTCCAGATTTTTTTCCCTTCTTCCCTCCTCACCCACCCCCACTGGGAAGATAAAGCAATTCAATATAGGTTGCACATGTGTAGTTACCCAAATCATTTCCATAGTAGTTATATTGTGAAAAACTAACTATATTTCCCTCCCTCCTATCATGCCCCCCACTTATTCTATTTTCTCCTTTGACCCTATCCCCTTCCAAAAATGTTTGCTTCTAACCACCGTATCCTCTAATCTGCCCTCCCTTCTATCATCCCCCCTCTTATCCCCTTCCCCCCTATTTTCCTGGAGGGTAAGATACCCAATTGAATGTGTATGTTATTCCCTCCTTAAGCCAAATTCAATGAGAATCAGGTTGTCCCATTCCCCTTCACCTTCCTGCTCTTCCTCTCCATTGTAAGTTTTCTCTTGCCTCTTTTATATGAGATATTTACCCTAATCTTTCTCTCCCTTTCTCCTTCTCTCAATAAATTCCTCTCTCACCTCTTAATTTTATTTTTTAGATATCATCCCTTCCTATTCCACTCATCCTGTACCCTCTATGTATACATAAACATAACATGCCCACACTCACATACATATTTATATACACATACACTCTCCTATACATATATGTATGTATACATATATATATATATATACATATACACACACACATATATATATATTCCCTTCAACTATCCTCATACTGAGAAAAGTCTTATGAATTACAATTATTGTTTTACCATGTAGGAATGTAAATAGTTGAACTTTAATAAATTCCTTATGATTTTTTTCCTATTTACCTTCTCATACTTCTCTTGCTTCTTGTATTTTAAAGACAAATTTTCTGTTAAGCTCTGTTTTTTTCATCAAGAATGCTTGAAAATCCTTTATTTCATTGAATGACCATATTTTCCCCTGAAGCATTATACTCAGTTTTGCTGGGTAAGTGATTCTTGGTTTTAGTTCTAACTCCTTTGACCTCTGGAATATCATATTCCAAGCCCTCTGATCCCTTAATGTAGAAGCTGCTAGGTCTTGTGTTATCCTGATTGTGTTTCCACAATACTCAAATTGTTTCTTCCTAACTTCTTGTAGTATTTTCTCCTTGACTTGGGAACTCTGGAATTTGGCTATAATATTCCTAGGAGTTTTCTTTTGGGGATCTTTTTCAAGAGGTGATTGGTGAATTCTTTCAATTTCTATTTTTCCCTCTGGTTCTAGAATACCAGGGAAATTTTGCTTGATAATTTCTTGCAAGATGGTGTCTAGGCTCTTTTTTTGATCATGGCTTTCAGGTAGTCCAATAATTTTTAAATGATTTTTCCTGGATCTATTTTCCAGGTCAGTGGTTTTTCCAATGAGATATTTCACATTGTCTTCTATTTTTTCATTTGTTTGGATCTATTTTATAGTATCTTGATTTCTCATATGGTCATTAGCTTCCAATTGCTCCAATCTAATTTTGAAGGAATTATTCTCTTCAGTGAGTTTTTGAAATTCTTTTTCCATCTGGCAAATTCAGCTTTTTAAGGCATTCTTCTCCTCACTGGATCTTTGGGCCTCTTTTGCCATTTGCGTTAGTCTATTTTTTAAGGTGTTATTTTCTTCAGTCAAGTAGTTGACTCGCTTTTCATGATTTTCTTGCATCATTCTCATTTCTCTTCCCAACTTTTCCTCCACTTCTCTTACTTGAGTTTCAAAATCCTTCTTGAGCTCCTCCATGGCCTGTAACCATTTCATATTTTTCTTGGATGCTTTTGATGTAGAAGTTCTGACTTCGCTGTCTTCCTCCCATTCCACTCCTTGATCCTTGATCCTTTTTGTTCCCCCAAAAAGGATTCTATGGTCTCTTTGAGCTTCCTCTGCTTGCTGATATTGGCAGCCAATTACTTGACTTTTGAGTGCTTTGCCACAGTAGAACTCTGTTTCCAGAATGGTAGCAACTATGTCCCAAATTACTGGGGTTTTCGCAGCTGCTGGAGCTATTAGGAGGGCACTGTCTCTACAGCCCCCACAAGCTCTGGCTCATTGGTCACACAGCCGAGGACCACCACCCAAGAACATGATCCAGATCTAAGTAGGTTAAAGCAAGAACAATTACCCCCTTGATGGTCGCTTGGTCCCCCTATGATCTGTGGGCCAGGAGCTCTAGAAGCAGCCATATAGTTTCTTGCCCTGGGTGCAGGGGCTGGACTGAACTCTTCAGTCCCCCCTGTTCCAAAAGAGTTCCACTCTGACTTTTTACTTTGTCTTTGGAGTTTATGGGTTCAGAAGTCTGGAAACCGTCACAGCTATTGCTGATTTAGTCTACTGAAGTTTGCTCAGGTTGCTGCTGGTCCTAGGCTCCCAGCTTGGTGCAACAGACCCTTCTTGCAGGGCTGCTTCAGTGGGAGATTTGGTTCTCTGTCACTTTGTGGGTTCTGTAGCGCTAAAGTTTGTTTAGAGTCATTTTTACATGTATTGGAAGTGATTGGAGTGGGAGCCAACACCAAGTTTGTGCTTCTGCTCTGCCCAGTATGGCATCTTTCAACTAAACTAAGCATGAGCTGAGTCACAGAGCCCATGCTGAGCTAAAGTAAGCATTGCAATTAAATAAGCATTTATTAAATGTCTACTGTGTGCCAGGCCCTGGCAATAGAAATAGAGGTAAAAATCCAACTCTGCCTTCAGGGAGCTCACAGTCTACTGAATACTGAAGCTTAGGTTTTGATGCAAAGACATCTAAGCAGCATCTGTATGATTTCAATGACAGTACTTTTCACTGGGGTTTTATCTGTTTAAATTCTGTGCCCTCCCTCACCTAGTTTTACAAAAGGTTCCCTTGAATCTACCCCCTACCCAAGAAATGTTCAGTCACATTTATTTAGAGCTTCAAAGTACCTGAAAGATAATTTTGTTCAACTTCTTTTTACAGATAAGGAAAATGAGGACTAGAGATGCTAAGTGACTTATTGAAGATTATACTGGTAAGAAATATACCCTGAAGGAGTTGTATGAAGGGTAGGACTCTTCAACGAGCTTGAGTTCTCATAGGTTGCTTGGTATAGCCCTTGGTACAGTTGGTGATGGGTAGAGAGGGTCTCTAGATTCACCCAGTTTAAAAAACAAAACACAGAGTCTGTTTTTGAGTTCAGGACATGCTGGCTACAGTCATTCCTGTCCAGGATATGCTCTCATCCCATGGCCATTTAAACTTGATCATATTTGAAAAATAAAAATATAGCAACTATTTCCATTTTGTAGATAAAAGACCTGATCAATAATTCAATTCAATAAATACTTATTGAGTGCCTACTAGTTACAAGGAACTCACTTTGCAGGGCATACAAAGGCAAAAAATAAAATAGTTGCCTCCTCAAAAAGCTTACTTCACATTTAAGTTAGCTATCTTTCTACTCAGAATTTTGTATCTTTGAGCATATGTCTATTGGTCAATCCAGTCATTGACAATCCAGTCAATCATCCCCAGAAAAAATAAAATGATAATTAAATTAGAAATAAGAAGTAGAATTTTCTGTTTTTAAACCTTACATAGACTTTATCTTATATGAAAAATATGATATTAACTTTAACTTCTATAGATATAATTATCAATACATATATTGCAGTCTTGTCAGTATAACCACAGTAATTGAGATTTTTTTTTCCCTATGAGTATTATTTGGTCTATTTTGCTTTATATAGCAAATTCCAGACAATTAGTTCTTCTGGTAGTTGTTATGATTTGATTTATTATCTAAGGACAGAAGTATAAATAGTGAACTTGAAATTCATTTCAATTATAATTTTGAGAAAACAGATATAAACAAGAATTTAAGACAGAATATTTTTCTCTGAAATTTTTTGGTTGTACCATTGTGGACACGTTTCTATAAAAACAGCTTTTTTCCTCCAACTTTTCCTGCCATTTTAAAATTAGTTCTCCCATGACATTCTTGAAATGGCAGTCAGTACTTGCTGAACTTTGCACAGCATTGCAAATAATGTAAGAAGGAGGGCTAGGAAGCTAGAATGGTAACCTTTTGTGAGACTATGGACTGGTAAAGGTGTCAAGAAAGGCAAGAGAAGAATCGTTCTCTTTAGTTCAAGCAGTCAGCAATTACAGACCTCATCACCCATGTGAGACTGAAACTCAAATTTCATTGGTGGGCAGAAAGCGGCAGGGTACATCTCCATGAATCTCTGCTTATCACTCCGGGGCTCTAAATTATCAACTGCATTCTCAATAATATCCAAGCCTTCATGTCTGGAGGTTTCAAGGTTATACTCTGCCGAGAGATATGTTCTCAGGGCTCTGTTCAGACTGGCGTGGTATCCCAGATCACAGCACTAAGGAGGGGAAGAAACAAAAACAAAACAAATCACAGGGAGTAAGAGACAGAAGAGGCCTGTTGACATTTTCTATACATACAATGAGATCGTTGTCTCACTGTATAATGATCTCGCAGATAAAACCTAGAGGAATGCAAAGATACCCTAATTAGACTTTGTATATTATCTCAAACCCTATGAAATCATAGGATCATACATTAAAAGCTGGGAGAGACCTTTAGTAATTACTTAGTCCAATTTCCCCCAATTTACAAAGGGGAGAAATAACTGGGATTCAAATCCAGGTTCTTTCACTCCAAATTGAATGCCCTTTCCATTAGATCATGATGTTTCTTCCAGAGCATGAAGTATGGGAAATGGTTAGCAATGACTTCCCCCCTTCAAACCTTCCCTAGTCATTTCTTCTTTAACTTTCTAATGCACTTATTTAATATTATGTATAATAAATAGCTACCCTTCTTGGTGTCTTGTTTCCTTACTAGTTTACAAGCTTCTTGAAAGCGGGAACTGTCTTATCTAAATTCTGCATGTTTCATAGCACCTAGTATAGTACTCTATATTCATTATGTCCTTAGTAAGTATTATAGAAAAAGAATTTGAAATGGGGGGCGGGGGGAGGAGTGGAGTGGGAGAAAAGGGAAAGGAAAGGAATAAGTATTTAGTGCCACTATGTGTCATACACTGTGTTTTATAAAAATATTTTCTCATTTGATCCTCATAACAACCCTGCAAGGTAAATGTTATTATTATTATTCCCAACTGACAACTGAGGAAAACTGAGGCATACAGCTATTAAGTGACTTGTTCAGGGTTACACAATTTGTAAGTGTCTGAGGCTGGATTTGAACTCGGGTCTTCCTGACTCCAGTGCCAACATTCTACCCACTGAGGCTTGTTCAATAGATGAGAAGGGAAGATGGAAAGGAGACATAGGAAGTAGAAGCAGAATTAAGTCCAAACTTCCCATCATTCCCCTGGGCCTTGGTGCCATCCTCTCTTGTTCCACCTTGGAGGAAAGGGTCCTTGGACTTTGTAAATCATCATCACTTTTTCATTTCATCAATGTTTTTTCATTTATCTTCTTTATTAAATTTTTTTTTTTTTGCTTTTTGGAGAGCCATTGGGGTTAAGTGACTTGCCCAAGGTCGTGTGGCTATTTTGTGTGTGTGTGTGTGTGTGTGTGTGAAGTGTCTGAGGCCAGATATGAACCCAGGTCCTCCTGACTTCAGGGCTGGTGCTCTATTCACTGCCCCACCATTTATTTCCATTTCATCAGTGTTTTTCTTTTTATTTTCAGGGAAGCTAATTTTAAAAACAGGGCTATGATAAGTTAGTGATGTGTGCATGATGGATGGTAGCGTAATACTCAAAAGAAAGCTTCTGGGTTTTACGTATCACAACCAAACCAGATCACCCCACTGCAGACCTAATTCATCATACAGGAGTTAAACAAATGCATAGATTTGTTCAGTAGAACTGCTTTGATAACCTTGTCATATGAGGGTTATCTAAGAACTAGGGACTGTTTAAACCTGGGGATGAGGAGGCTTAGGGGGACATGAGCTTTAAATACATGATGAGCTATCTTGAAGGAGAGGGAATATGAGATGTGGTTTGCCCTATTTCAGAACAAAATACAAGGAAGTTATAGGGTAAAGGAATTTCACTTACTGAGATAATGTCCAAACTGTCCTCTATGTCTCTCAAAGATGAGGCCCCTTTAGACTTTGTTGTAATTTAGCTGAAATATTGCCTGGTCTAGTCCTGCTTTATTCTCCTTCCCCAGTTTCCACTCCCATTTCCCCAGGCTCCAGAATTTTTGGATATGCCACTGCCTTCTCCAAATCTTTCAGACAAAAGATACTGCCATAGAATAGAAATATTTAACCAGAAAAAACTGCTGTTACATTGCTTAATCATACCATACCAAGAAAGTGTGGTGTTTTTTTAATCAATAGCTGCAACTAGACTATTGAAAACAAATCATTGGTCATCCATTATGTGCATGACCGGTCAATTGTGGTCCTCAATAGATGAGGGCCACTCAGATACAAAGAAGTTAATTATTTAATATCTTTTAAGTTGTAGTCTTAGACATATGAACTGAACAAACATCTTTTATTTTTCCTGCTCCAAAGAAATGCAACAATGTGTTATTACATGAAACTCATGGAAATTTAAAATAATTTTATTTGAAAATAATTCTCATTATCTTTCAATAAGTTCAGGCCCCCCAAAAGAAAGATTTAGCTGTATATAAACTGGATTTAAATTTCTCTGGAACACATGATGTCTTGAATACACCTCACTCACTATCGTGGATACTGACAGACTCCTAGTAATTAAAGGAATTAAGCTGCCTGCTGATCAGGCCAGCTGCTTTATATTTTATGAATATGGAATCCAGTGGGACTTGGTAGGAAATTCAAACTGGGAGGAATGAAATTATACAATAGACTGTCTGATTTTTTTACAACAGAAGCTAAACCTCTCTTTTAGGTTTTTCTGGGAAAAAAAAAACAAAGAAACCTAACTTCTAAATTCTAGGTAATATAAGCTATATTCTTAGTACATAAAATTGTAAAATGTGTATCTTTCATCCCTCAAGATTACCAGGTAGAACTTGGAAGAGGGAAAAAATATGCTATTACAAATAGTTTCAAAATCACTAGATAAAGATTTCTACCCCCAATACCTAGCAGAATCCTTTGCATGCAGTAGACAATCTTTCTTTAATTGAATTGAATTTATCAGATAGACAGATGCAGATATACAGATTTACATTTAGATCTATACATCTGCATCTCTAATAAATTCAATTTAATTAAATACACACGCATATTGAGTCTCCACAGCAATGATCATACATCTTGATTTTTTCTATGACTTCAGTGATGGGGAAGGGAACACACTGCTTAATAACAGATTCATGGAGCTCCTTGGGGCAAACCTGGAAAGCCATAGTAAATGAACAACACATTCATCCATCCTTCTTGCCACAATTAGCTACTGAGTGTGAATGATTTTTCCCCCTAACTCCTCCCATCAGCCTGTAAATAATCAACACTACTGACCCTGAGGGTATATCATAGTTTTTTAATTGCCCTTCTTTGGGGCACCTTTCAAAAAAAAAGATATAATGCAAGCACTTCTTTGTTAAAGGGCATATCACTTGAGGAGGCGAGGTTGATATTGGAATTGTCTTTTTCTATATCAGAATTTGAAACAAGATTGCATACATTCAGATTCCAGAAATTTGGTTAAAAGAGCCTAATGTAATTCCTTCAAGCCTATGAATTATTAATGATCAGAAAAGCCAGTCTCTCTACAAAGAGTTGAGTTATAACCCCAGCAAATTTAATGGACTACATAAGAAACCAATAAAGGGGCTAATGAAAACAAAGTAGAGGAGTATTGGAGGATGGAAAATTCTGAAGAGGAATCAGTTTAGTTAATGTGGTAACAGGGAAAGTCTTAGAAGAGCTCAGCTCTTCTATACATACTCTAGCAAAGATTTCAAAAGGAGCACCTGATCAGGCAGTGGTCTAGAAATTCAAAGGGAACACAAGTTTCCTACATCAAGCCCAAGACTGCACAAAAAGATGGCTTGTGGGCATTGGGAGATAGATCTTGCCAGGGAAGTTAGCAAGAATAGAGGTAAACTGGTTTGGCAGTCTGCTAGTGTGCTGACCCGTCATTCTGCAGGGGTACCTAATGTTTACAATGCTCTGACTTGCAGGAATATTCCAGGTGGCCAGAAGTTCTAGGGAAGTCAGAAGTCTTTTGACTCAGGACATTCAAGGAGGGCTGGAAGTCATCAGTGCTATGAGCAAGGATGTTCCAGGGGATGTAAAGAGTGCAGTTCTGAGCACAGTCCAAGGGGCCAAGAAATAAAGCTTTTGAACCAAGAATAAAACCTATGGGGGGAAATAGACCTTTAGTAGAATAATTGACTTTCAAATATTCCTGATGAAAAGTTGAGAACTGAGCAAAAACTTTGAAATGAAAACAGGAAATCAACAGAAATTAAGAAAAGTAATATATTTGAACACTGGGAAGAGACTAAATGATGACGAAGTGCTTACATCCTAATAGGAGAAGAAATATACTATCCCTACAAATCTTCCAATGGTCACAGAGTTAAATAAAATATATTAGAGGGTCAGGAGGGTGGTTTTATTTTGTCTTTATGGTCTTAAAAGAGGAATGAAAAAAGAAGGAAAAAGGAATACTCTAGGAAAGAAAGGCATAGAATTTAATATTTCTTATAATTAGAGTGCATGAGAAAAAGAACATACAAATATGGAGAAAATGGAGGGGGAGTAAAAATCATGCAAACTTCAATCTTATCTGAATTAGACAAAGGAAGGTTGAACACACACACATACACACAGTGTTTGGTGTGATGTAGAAATAGGTTAATCTCAAGTGATGAATAGATAGGAACCAGAAGAGAGGAAATGATGGTTTCAGAAGGTGAGCAGACTCAGTAAAGAAGAGTCACAAGCAAAACAAACATTAACTTTTGGAAGGTAGATCTTTAGGGTGACGAAAAGAAAACACAGTTCAAGAATCAGTGATTATTGCTCTCAGGTGCCAAAGAGAGAAAAAACAAAAGAGTGAAAGAGATTGTTTTAATTATAAATTTCTAGCATTGATCACACTCCTCTTTTATCACTTTCCTTGAAAAGAGGTTTTGGGGATAGGAGGAGGGTAAAAGAAAAAAATTATAAGAGGATAAGACAGAAAGAGATATACAATTGATCATCATAACCATGAATGTGAATGGGATGAACTTACTCATAAAAGAGAAAAGAACAATTAAAGAGCAGAATCTAAAATGTGGCTTAAAAACAAAAACACTTTGAAATAAACAATCATATATTAAAATGATGGGCTAGAACAGAATTATGTTTGAGATAAAACATAAAAATCATGATGCAGAGGATAGAGTGATAGGCCTGGAGTCAGGAAGACCTGAGTTCACATCTGACCTCAGACACTTACTAGCTGTGTGACCCCGGACAAGTCACTTAACCTCTGTTTGCCTCAGCTTACTTATCTGTACTATAGGGATAACAGTAGTACCCACTTCCCCAGATTGTCATAAGGATAAAACAAGATAATAATTGTAAAGCACTTAGCACAGTGCCTGGTACATAGCAAGGGCTATATAAATTTTAGGTAATATTATTATGATGATTTCAATAAAAGGAGCAGTAAAGAGATGTGGTTAAAAGAGATAGCAGAAAAACTACATTATGCTTAAAACAAATATAGACAAATCTTAATCTTTAATATTAAGGCCAAAATGCATGTCATCCTACTATACACATGAAGGAAAAGTTAACCAAATTATAGGGAAAAACAGATAGCAAAACTAAAATAGGTAGGGATCTCTGTGTACTCCTTTTAGACCTAGACTAATCTAATGAAAAGACAAAAAGAAGTTAATGATTTGAACATAATTTTAGAAAAGTTACGTGAGATAGATATCTGGTGATTATTGAATGGGGTAGAAAGGAATATAGACATTGCTTAGCTGTATATGAAATCTTTAAAAAAAAAAAAAAGAACCATTTGCTAGGGCATAAAAACCTCCTAAACAAATTCAGAAAATTAAGAGCACACTCTTTAATGACAAAATCAAAATAAAAATGCAAATCAATAAAGCATTTGAAGGAAATATTAAAATTTAAATAGATACTACTACTACTACCATCACCACCATCTAGTGCTTTAAGGCTAAAAAAGCACTTTACAAATATCATTTCATTTGATCTAACAACAACCTTGGGAGGTGGCTGCTATTTTCTCTATTTTAAAGATGAGTAAAAAGAGGTTGAATGACTTGCCCTGGGTCACACAGTGTCTGAGGATAGATTTGAACTTAGGACTTCTTGACTACAGATCCATCGCTGCATTCACTTCACCACTATATTGCCTTCTAAGTAGAGATTAAACAATCTGATGCTAAAGACTTAATGGGTCAAAGAAAAATAGTAGACAAAATACAATTTCATCAAAGAAAATGATGAGACAGCATAATAATGCTTCTTTAATGCAATCAAAGAAGTTGGGGGAAATTCATAATTCTATGTCATCAATAAAAGAGAGAAAGAACACATTTATTTTTTTTTGGTTGAGCATGGAACAAAAAAAAAAAAATGACAAAAGCAAGAAATAAAATACCCGAAGTAAACAGCAAGCTAGAAATTGTGAAAATCAAAGTAGAGATAAATGAAATTGGAAACAGAAAACTACTGGCTTGAAAAATCAAAAAATGTTAAACCATTTGCTAATCAGATTTTTTAATAGAGAAGAAAACCAAATTGATAATATAAAAAAGGAAAAATAAGTATTCACAACAGATGATGAAGAAATAAAGCAAATCATCAGAAACTATATTAAAAAACTGATAATTTAAATGAAATGAATGAATATTTGTACAAATATAAAATACATTAACAGAACAAGAATTTTTAATTACCCCATTTCAGAAAAATAAATTGAAAAAGTCATAAACTCCTAAAAAGCAAAGAAACCTAGGGCCAGCTGGATTTACAAGCGAATTCTATCAGACCTTCAGATAAAAAAACTAATTCCAGTGTTACATAAAATGTTTGCTAAAATAAGAAAATAAGGGATTTTATAAAATTCTTTCCACATGTATAGTTTTGATACCTACATTAGAAAGAGGCAAAACAGAAAAAGAATATTACAGACACTTTTTTCTAATGAATCAGTGCAAAAGTACTAAATAAAATATTTAAAAAGAAAATATAGTAATATATTAAAAAGATCATATACTATGACTACACCGAAATTATAACAGTAATGCATGGCTGGTTCAGTGTTAGGAAAACTATAGCTGTAATAGGCCATATTTGTTTAAAAAAATAAAAATTATAAGATTATTTCAATACTTAAAAAAAACCTTCTGACAAAATACGACTCATGTTGAAAAATATTAAAAACTGTAGGAATACATTGATCTTTTACTGGTATGATAAACAGTATCTCTCTAAAAACCAAGAGCCAATATTATCTGTGATGGAGAAATACTTGAGGACTTCTCAATAAGATTAGGGGAAAAGCAACCACTATGAAGTCATACAGTTTCAGAAATGCTAGATAAAACAAGAAAAAGAAATTGAGGGAATAATAATATGCAAAGAGGAAATAAATGTGTCACTTTTTTCAAATAATATGATGGCCTACATAAAGAAGACTAGAGAGTCGGCTAAAATTAATTGAAACAATTTCAGCAAAGTAGTGCAAAATAAACACATATAAATCATATCCCTTTCTGTATATTACTAACAAAACACAGCAGGAATACATAAAGAGGAATTATATTCAAAATAAATTCAGAATGTATAAAATATCTTGAAACATGTCTACCAAGACACACAGAAGAATTATATGAATACAATCACATAACACATAAAGACAGCTTAAAATAATTGCAGAAATACTAATTGACTGTGGTTAGGCTGTTACAATATAATAAAAATGTCAGTACTATGTAAATTAATTTACTTACTAGTACCATAGCAATCAAACTGACAAAGTTATTTTATACAGCTAGGAAAAAAACAAATAAATGACTAAAATCTCAGAGGAAATAGTGAACAAAAAGTGGGAAGAAAGGATCTAGCAGAACCAGATTTTGAATTATGGTGTAAAACAGTAAAAAATTATGTAGTAAAAAAAAAACACTAAAAAATTTGATCAGTTGAATAAATTATGTATATAAGCTCCAGAAGCAAATGAACATACCAGCACAGTGTTTAATAAATACATGGATCTCAATTACTGGTGTAGGACCTCACTATACTATAGAAATCTTGGGGGGAAATGGTAAAGTAGTCTGGCAGAAATGAGGTTTAGACTAACACCTCACCCCAAATACCTAAGTTTCAAATAGATAAAGACAAAGATATAAAAGTTTACATCATAAATTAATTAATGAGGTAGTAAAGAAGACAGCTTTCACCAACATAGAAGAGTTCTTAACCAAATAATAGAGAGGATCACAGAAAATTAAATGGCCATTTTTGATCTGCAAAAAGTTAAAAAGTTTTTACACAAGCAAAATAATGCAGGTAAAATTAGAAGTGAAACAGCTAACTGGGAAAAGTTCTTTGTAGCAAGTTATTCTCATAAAGGTCGACTATCAAAGATATTTGGAAACAGCTTCAAATATGTAAGAACAAGATCAATTCTCCCATAGATAACTGGTCAAGGAAAACAACAAAAGGCAGTTCTCAACAAAAGAAATGAAATTTAAAACAACTCTGTGGTTTCACCTCACACCTATTAGGTTATTTAAGATCAATATTTTACTGGGCATCTGATTTCTCCGTCATGATCCAAGAAGCTCATTACTTGGAAAAACTAATCATCCTGCAAGATCCAATTAGCCATGGCATACCGATTCATCATCACACTCTGCCTCTCTGATTGAAGGGTGAAGCCATGAGCTCCCAAATGTCCATTTCAGGAGGAGCCTAACTTGAATGTTTCCTCTTTTCTCACCTGACTGTGACTCTCTGAGATTTCTGACTTTTCCACCATGTCCCCTGATCGGGTAGCTTTTCCTTCCTACCCTGACCTCAGCAGCTTCCTAGGATATGTTATCTTCCACCTTGGACTGTAAGCTCCTTCAGGACAGGGACTATCTTTTTTTCGTATTTGCATTCCCAGTGGTAAGCTCAGAGCATGGCACACAGAAGGGGCTTAATAAATGTTTACTGAATGAATAAATAAATAAGATGATAAAAAACATAATACTGACAATTTGTGAAGGTGCTGTCCACATTAATGCACTAATAGAACAGTGACCTGCTTTGGCCATTCTGGTCATGAATTTAAAGCCACACCCAAAAAGTCAGATGTGCAGACTTAGTGATAGCAACACTATGCAAAAAGATCAAAAATAGAAGGAAAGAACACACATATATCATATATATATATATATATATACACACACACACACACATAATATATCATACATAGACACACAATATAGTAGTGTTTTCTATTATGAACTAAGAACTAAGGGAGAGGGTGTGCCCATCAATTGGAGATTAGCTGAACAAATTTTAGTTTACACAATGGAATTTGACTGCTCTGTAAGAAATGACAAAAGGAACAGATCAGAGAAGGCTCAGAAGACTTCTATGAACCCATGCAAAGTGAAGCAAGAAAAATCATAGGAATGCTTTTAAAATAACTATAATATTTCAAAGAAAAAAATACTTTTAAAGACTTAACTGATCAATGCAATGACAGAAGACAGATGACGAAGCTTATGACAGAGAGGGGACAAACTCAAAGATGTTAGTTGAGGGTAAGATCAACATTTTCAGGCATGACGAATGTGTTGATTTTATGTTGTTTGACTATTTGTAACAACGGATGGCTGTTTTTTTTTCGGGGGGGCAGTTAGGGAGAAAGTGGAGAAGAGGTAGAAGGGAGTTATAGTAATGTCAATAAAAATAAAACAAGGATGGCAAACAAAGCTTTTAAAAACAGATATAGAATAAAGTAGAATAGAAAGGAGTCCAGCGATACACAGAGACAAATGAGGACAACTTTGTAACAAAGGCAAATTTTTTACATTTTTTTAAGTGCATGAAAGAATTGCAATTTCACATATAACCTTTCTTGCTGTCCTTCACATATGGAAATGTTCTCATCTATGGATGCTTATCAAGTTCAGAATAACAAAAAAAAATAGAATTAACTTCTTAAAAATGTTTTTGAAGGAGTTTCATAAAACTGTAGTTTAAAACTGAGGGAGAAGCAACTATGGGAGAGAACAAAAATACACACACATACACATATATATTCATAGACATATACATATATGTATAGACATATACATGTACACATAGACATACACACACACATATATGTATAATCTCGGAAGCTTCTACCAAGGTCTCCACTATCCATCATCTTGAATCACCACGGTAGACCCTTATGCTAACGGTTCAGGGCTACAACTGGTAACAGGATGTCGATGTTTGTGTTTTTTTGTCAATGTTTTATTGTTGTGAATAAGCAAAATGGGAAACGAATGATGAGCTGTAGTAGAAGTTACGTTGAAAAGAGATTTTTACAGTGATAGAGGCTCATGGGAAATAAGTTCGCTAGGTACCATATTACTAGTAGACTTAGTAGACAGAAAGCTGGTCTTAGAATCAGGAAGAATGGAGTTTAAGCCCTGCCCCTGACTCATACTAGTTGTGTGATCAGGGGCAATATCACTTTACCTTTTAGTGCCTTCATCGACTCTCTGAACCTATGAGTAAGTGATGACTTGGCAACCTGAATTGGTGGTTTACATTTCCGTGCCACGGAAAGTTGTTTTTGCCTTTCTTTGAGTCTTGAAAGCTTACTTAGCACAATGCCTGGCAAATCATAAGTGCTTAATAATGTCTGTTGACTTACTGATGTCCCAAATAGCAGTGAAATCATAGGTCAGGATGAAAAAAAGTGGGGGAAAGGGCTGTGCACGAATGCATGTATGCATGAATGTGTACGTAGCTCCAAACTTCCAAAAGGCTTAGAAGTTCTGTTTTTCTTACTTTTGTTCATTTCTCCCCCTCATGCATTCTACAGTCTAGGCAAATTGCCCCTTCTTGCTGTCCTGAATACAAGGAATGACATTTCCTATCTCTGTGCTTTTGCTTAGGCTCTTTCCTCTGTCTGGAATGCCTTCCTTGCTCTACTATTAAAATTCCCAGTTCCTTTCAAAGCTTAGCCCAAGTGCCACCCAGCTGCCAGGGTATCCTCTGAAAAAGGACCCAGTATTTATCTTGCACACATTTTTTCATACGCTTTTATGTGTACACATCATCTTCCATGATAGGATGTAAGCTCCTTGAGGGCAAAAGCTGTCTCATTATTGGATTATTCCCTGGGCCTGGCTGAGCTTGGCATAGACAAAAGTCTGACCTTAAGGAACTGAATGTATTGAAGGATTGTGTGATTCGTGAGAATTAGAGATCTGGCAGGATTTATCGGCAGAAGAGAGACTTCATACTTTCTACCTCCTTCCATATCTGGTTCTCTTCTTTTTCTTTTCACTGATTTATGAGTCAATCACTCAAATTACTCTGAGTACCATCTCCCCAAATCCCCTTTCCTAATGCAGGTCTAAATAAAGGTGCAGCTTAAGCAATCTGAATAATCAACAGTGATACAGTCAATGAATAGCAGCTATTAAAACACCTACTATGTGCCAGCTACCATGATAAGTGGGGGAGTACAAAGACAGAGCAAACCACCACATCATGCAGGGGTGAGTTTAAGAAGATGCAGTCGTATAATTATAGCTCCTTGATTTACCAAGTATATTTTAGAAGGGAAGTCAGAAATATGTCATTGGAATGAATAATTACCCATCTCTTCCTCCTTCAGCATTTCTTGCTATAATATTCTCCACCAGAAATTACATTTTCTGGGAGGTCCAAGTTGGAAGGTATAGATGGATGGTAGACATTACCTAAGCTGCTACAAGGTCTTTGTGTACGTCTGTTATCTTTCCCTGCCCAGGTGCCTTTGTCTTCAAAAGGACAGGGAGCTGACTACAGCTCCCATGAGTCACCAAAGGAGGATCCCACTCTGACTTATTTCTTACTGCTGTCTTAACAACCTGGCCAGGCATTTAGGAAGAAAAGTTGTCAACTGTCTCTTTGGTAATAAGTGGGCCTAAATGATAGATGGGTGGGATGGAAACCGATGCAAAGTACGAAATGGAAAGATGGGTGTTAAAATGTGTGGCCCAGAGTGCAGCAAAGTGAATGGGAATTGGTAGATCTCATTACCTGCCTGTAGCCAAATCTATGGAGGCTACAAGTGCTCCCCAGGGCAGGTCCAAACCAGTGCACCCCTTCCCTTAGGTGGGACTTGAGTCTCTGGAGCCATTCCAAAGGGCTTATATATTCTTCTGCACATGTTTATTGGAAAGGAGAAGATAAGGAGCCAGTGGGTCAAAAACTCATCTATTTGCCTGTTAGATTTTCTTTATTTTCTTTCATTATTTTTTTGCTTTTTGGAGGGGGGAAGGTAGGGCAATTGGGGTTAAGTGACTTGTCCCTAAATTCTGACTGTATGCTGCTACTAGTTAAACATTTTTGAACATGCATCTCTAATAGATGTTTATTTACTTCTCTAATACATACCCGAGAATGGTTCAAAGTTCAATTTATTTCATCGTGAGCTTTAAATGGCTAAGTGAAAAGGGGGATCACAGATCCAAATTGAAGGACATTATTGACTACACTCCACAAATTCTTGATATTCATTCTTCAATCCCATCCTGTGCTTAAGTTTTGGCTGAAATCCAGTAATTTACTCTTTCCTTGATATAATTTAGTTATTTTTGCAAGTCACCTTGCCCTCAGGGAATAGATTAAGCATGATTAATTTTTCTGAAAATATCTGCTAGACACGGCTAATATGGAAACATGTTTTACATGATTTCACTTGTATAAGGGGTATCATTGCTTGTCTTCTCAATAGGTAGGGGAGGGGCTTGAGGGAGGGAGAGAAACTGGAATTCAATGTGTCTGCTAGGTAGCCTATCAATGACAGCCCCTCATCATCATAGAAAAAGAACATTTTTCTTTATGTAAAATAAAAATATATGCCATCTTTAAGTTTCTGCGACTGGATTTGAACTCAGGTCTTCCTGAATTCAGCCCAAGTGGCTCTACCCACTGTGCCCCCTAGCTGCCTATTTATTCCAATACATAATACTGTAAATACAAAGTAATTCTGGGGGAGCAGATACTAGTAGCTGGTTGGGATGGAGGGTAGGGAAAGTTTAGTATAGATGATAAAGCTTCAGCTAAGTCTTGAAAGAAACAAAAGATTTTAAGAAGCAGAGGTGAAGAGAGCGGCAACTCCATGTATTGACAGTGCAAAGGCAAGGAAATGGAAGATTTACAGGGAATAGAAAGAAGGCCAGTTTGACTGGACCACGGAGTGCATGAAAGGGAGTAATGTTTTTAAAAAGTGGAAAGGCATGTTGGGATGGCTAGGTTGTGAAAAGCTTTAAAATCTAAAAAGAGGAGTTTATATTTGATCCCAGTCAATAGGTAGCCAATGGAGATTATTGAGGAGGGGAGTGACATGTTAAAACTGTACTTCAGGACATCACTCTTGGTATAAAGGAAGGATTTCAAAGGAGAAAGAAAGCTGCAACTGAGGCAGGGAGAATGGTCTATGTGAAAAGGGGTGACTACTTAAACTTTGGTAGTGGAGAAGAGGGGTAGGTATAGAGTAGGACAGTTAAGACAGCTTTCGACTAGATACATTGGGTGAGGATGAGTGAAGAGTCAAGATTAATTCTGAGTTTCCAAACTTGAAATTAGTAGAAGGATGGAGGTGCCCTTAAAATCAATGGACTGAACTAAACTATTATGACTTTGTAAAAAATCCATCCCCTTAGAGCAAGGTTCTAAATCTTGAGTTTGTGAACTCAAAAAAAATTTTGATAATTGCATTTCAACCTAATTGGTTTCCTGTATACTCTCCTGTATCGTATTTAAAAAAAAAAAAAACAGAGAAAAGGGGTCCACAGGCTTTACCAGCCTGCCAAAGGGTAGGAAAAGGCTCAAAAAAGGCTAGGAACTATTATTTTAGAGGAAACAAGGTTCCCCAATCTTCTTCTAACTCAATGATTTAAAAAATGTCCATGATCCAGAAAGAAGGAAAACACAGAATCATTATTCCTCAGCACTTTAGGTCTCTCTCAACCCATGGTCTCTCTGTAATTGCCTTAATAAAGACTCAGCTCTAATTGGGAACACACCACTATAATTGGATGGATCTCAACTGATAAATCTTAATGAAATTCCTATGATGTACAGAAAAAGTCAAATTCATTAAGAAAACTCTTCATTCTGAGTAAGTTGTTTTTTTAAGCGGCCTCATTATGCCGGAGATATAAAGATTCAACCAAAAGATGCTACATAGTTCATTATTCAGAAATGACAATATAAAGATGGCCCGCAACTGAAGAACTTCCCTCTACATGAAAAGCTAATAAAGCAGATTACATACATTTTTACAAAGCAAATTGGTGGGCTGTGGGAAGTTATTGAGGTGTGATAATCCATTATGGTTAGTAAGATTTATTCCCTAACTCCTAAAGTAATCTATGCATTTCTATGTAGAATTATTAATATCTAGAAAGTTGCACATTGAAGATGACAAATGTTTTGCTGTTACTATATAAATGGAAAGGCTCAGGGTACTAATAATGCTTCATTATGCAAGTCACTGGGGTGCAAGTAACCCCGACAAGATAGGCAACTAAGTAGTGCAGGGGATAGAATACTGGGTCTAGAGTTAGGAAGACCTGAGTTCAAATCCATCCTCAAATGTTACCTAATTATGGGCAACTTATTTAATCTCAATCTGCCTTCATTTCTTCATCTGTAAAATGGAGATAATACTGGGGCAGCCAGGTGGTGCAGTGAGTAAGAGCACAGGCCTTGGAGTTGGGGGGACCCGGGATCGGTTCTAGCCTCAGATACTTAACACCCACACAAAAAAACTGGCCTCTAACATTGGGCAAGTTACTTAACCCCAATTGCTTAAAACCCCCCCCCCCCAAATGGAGATGATAATAACACCTACAACTCAGGACTGTTGTGAGAATGAAATGAGATAATATTTGTAAAAAGTTCAGCACAATGCCTAGCATATTTTTTATTGCTAAATTGTTTCACTTGTGTCTGTGACACTATTTGGGGTCATCTTGGCAAAGATACTGGAAGGGTTTGCCATTTCCTTCTCTAGCTCATTTTACAGATTAAAACTGAGGCAAACAGGGTGAAGTGACTTGCCCACGGTCACACAGCTAGTAAGTGTCTGAGGCTACATTTGAACTCAGGTCCTCCAGACTCCAGGCCTGGATGCCCTACCTAACATATAGTAGGTTCTTAATAAATACTTGTTTCCTTCCCTTCCCCACTGAGAAAATGTGCAGGTGTGGAATGGATTTGAAAGAAGTTTTAGCCAGTGGAATAAATGCCACTTTTTGGGTGCCACTGTTGATTTAAAAAGCTTAGATTTGTGGGAATATGAACTTGATTCCAGCTTAGGGAGTTCTAGTCAAAGGATCCTGAGATCCAGGGCTGGAAGGAACCTTAACAGTCATCTCATCCAACCCCTTCATTTAACAGATGGAACAAGGAAACAGAAGTAATTTTAGGGTAGGAATATACTCTGCATCACAAGGCCAGGAGGCATTGGATGATGGGCTTAGAAAACAGATCAGAAACCTCTTAAGATGTAAAACATAACAGCGACGGGGAATTCAACTGCCTTCAAGTCACTAAAAGTAGATCATTTGATAAATTATTGACTCTCATGGTATCTTCATTCTTTGAAAGGTATGAAGTGAATTGTTATTCTGGAGGGATTCTGACTAATAAAAGAGGAAATGGTTGCTGAGACGTTGTTGAATTGACAACGTTGTAAGCTGGTACTGACTCAGGTTAATTTGGTAAGTGAGTTTCAAGAGTGGAATGAAATGAGAGACTCATAAACCATCTAACAGTTGACTAAAGGAGGTTGCTTTGGCCATCACATCACTACGTTAGCTCTAATTTAATTGGGCAGAGCTCCCCTGACTCTGTGGGTTACACTGGTGTGCCTAAGGTAGGAGAGGTGGGGACTCCAGTGCCCCCAGGAACCCATGTAAATGGTCTGGGAATTACTCCTCTGAGCCAATTGGACCAGTTACACAATCAGTTTCCATAAAGAGCTGTGGGAAGTAAAGGTTGAATTTGACATTTTTTTCCTGGGATAGTTCTGTAAAATTGAAGATGATACATTTTTTTTTAAAAATTAGTTTCTAATTTAATTTTGTACTATTTTTTCTATGGCCAGGAGATGATATACTGCCATTAGTGATGACTCACTCGAGCTTGCATAAGATGCAAATCCAATGACTGATTTCCTTGGGCAGCTTAGATGTTTCTATATACAACTCTGCCACCAGGTCTTATGTGAGCTGGCCCATTTATAGACTGTTTTCAAAGACACTCACTCCCCTGAAGTTCTTAATGAGTCTACCAACAAACCTATTCTTTAAACATGTCCAATAAAAAGTAGTTTCAAGTCGATAAAAAAGGTGGGGATTAAAAGGAAGGGTCTATTCAAGGAAGGACTAGTCCTAAGTAAAACAAACTCCAACACTGGAGGGTGGAAAAAGGGAGAATAAAAGGAAAGAAAGAAAGGGTAAAAACCTGGGATCAGGACTGGGCAATGGGAAGAAAAGAAGCACATTACTGAGTACCCTCCACTCTCTCTGTCCTCTTATTTATAAAGAGGAAGTGGTGGATAAAGAGAAGAAACCTATAAGAAGATAAGATAGAGGGAAATACACAGCACTTTTCATCATGGAGTAGGATTTGGTGGCTTAGAGAGGTGTATGGTGTTACCAAAAAAAGAAAAGAAGAGAAAAAAAGGAGGGTTATTGTGCATTTTTAATGCACAGAAGAGAAAGAAGTTCAAAAGGAAAAATGGATGAGTGACAGCTTTGAAAGTAACATGTAATGATTTGACATAAAGGGTGATACCATAAGAAAATTAGGAGAGCAAAGAATAGTTTGCCTGCCAGATCTACAGAGAAGGGAAAAATTTATGACCAAACAAGAGATAGAGAACATCAGAAAATGCAAAATAGATAATTTTGATTACATTAAATTAAAAAGGTTTTGCACAAACAAAACCAATGTAGTCAAGTTTAGAAGGAACAGAAAGCTGAGAAACGATTTTTATGGCCAGTATTTCTGATAAAGTCCTCATTTTCTCAAATACATAGAGAACTGAATCAAATTTATGAGAATATGATATGAACAGGCACTTTTCAGATAAAGAAATCATATGAAAAAATGCTCTAAATCACTATTGATTGGAAAAATGCACATTAAAACAACTCTGAGGTACCACCTCACAACTGTTAGATTAGCTAATATGACAAAGAAGGAAAATGATAAATTTTGGAGAAGATGTGGGAAAACTGGAAGTTTTGAAGTTGTATTGTATAGTTGATGAAGTTGTATATATACTAGGTCTGTATCTCAAGAGATTATAAAAATGGGAAAAGGACCCACATGTACAAAAATATTTATAGCAGCTCTTTTTTCAGTGGTAAAGAATTGTAAGTTGAGGGGATGTCCATCAGTTTTGGAGAATGGCTGAACAAGTTGTGGTATATTAATGTAATGGAATACTACTGTGCTATAAGAAATGATGAGCAGGCAGATTTCAGAAAAACCTGGAAAAAACTTACATGAAGTGACAAGAAGAACATTTTACACAGTAACAGCAACACTGTGCAATGATCAACTGTGATAGACTTAGCTCTTCTCAGCAATACAATGACCCAAGACAATTCCAAAAGACTCATGATGGAAAATGCTATCCACATCTAGAGAAAGATTATGGAGTTTGAATGCAGATCAAAGCATTCTATTTTCATTTTTTTTGTGGTTTTTCCCTTTTGTTCTGATTCTTCTTTCATAACATGACTAACGTGGAAATGTGTTTAACATGATTGCACATGTACAACCTATATCAGATTGCTTGCCATCTTGGGGAGGAAGGAGGGAAGGGGGAGAGGGAGGTAAATTTGGAACTCAAAATCTTAGAAAAACAAATCTTTACAGGTAATTGGAAAAAAATAAAATAGTATATGGGGGGGGGAGGAAACATGAACAAAAAAGAAATTAAAATTAATTAATTCTTAAGATTTAAGAACTCTGATCAATGTACTTACTAACCATGATTCCAGAATACTGATGAAAAAGAATGTTAGCTACTATCTGGGAGAAGTAATAAGCTCAATATGGAAAATGAGACATGTTTTTGGATATGGCCAACACTGGGATTTGTTTTGCTTGACTATGCATATTTGTTACAAGGGTTTTGTTTTTTCTTCTTTCTTTTCAATGGAAGGAAAAGGGTGAAGAGAGAAAATGATTGAAAAATATTATTTTAATTAACACGATGGACTTATTATGTATTTATATATTATGCATTAATGGGATATATATTATGGATGACTATATTATTTATTTATTTGTAATTTGTTATATAATTATTATAGGTTCATGGTTCCACATATAAGCCTATTTTTCTGATCTGCTTCATATAGGGAAATATTAATTTCCTCTGGTGATTGTGAAGTTTAGATTTTTTTGGGTAAGTTTTTTTTTTTTTAAAGAAAAGATAATGACTTTTTAGCCTAGAAAAGGATTACTTGGAATCCAGGGAGCAGAAATGGGTTAGAACATGATAGCTAAGGGTTTGAGGGTTTTCATACAAAAGAGAGATCAGAACGGTTCTGCTGTGGCCAAGATTTCTGAACAAGGAGAAGGGTTAGAAATTGCCAAGAGGGCAATGCCAGCTTGATGTAGAGAACTACTCTCTTTTGACTGGAGTTATCTCAAAGTAGAATGTCTCCACTTCATTGGGCAGGAGATCGATGACTGGTTTTCAAGGATTTTTTGCAGGGTTTTCCTGTTCAGGTCCAGGCCAGATCACACAGGGCCCCAAAACACAGCTGCTCCTGCTTTTCAGCTAGGAACATGCTGCCTCTTGCTTAGGCCTGCTATGAGGTCTTCCAGAAACCTCCCAGCTCACAGCAATAGGGCAGGTCAGACAGTTGAAGGTTATTCCTCCCCAGCTTCCTTTAAGACTGAGCTCAAATTCCCACCATTTACAGAAAGCTTTTTCTCCTCTCCCCCTCACTCCTTATGCCTTCCCTCTGAAATTACCCCTTGTCTACCTTATCTATACATCCATCTATATCTGTATACATGTATATATCTATCTATCTAGTCTATGTAGCTATTTTGTTTGTCTGCTGTCTCTCTATCTCCTGTATGTATAAAATTGTTTATATGCTGTCTTCTTCATTTGAATGTGAGTTCCTTGAGGGCAAAACCTATATTTTTGCCCTTCTTAGTAGCCCCAGAATTAGCACAGTGCCTGGAATATAGGAAGCACTTAAATAAATGCTTGTTAGAACCAAATAAATATTTGTTATGACCTCTAGGACCAGCCTTAAACCCTCTAATCATCTGGCTTCAAGATGAGAATTCAATGATACCCATTTCTCAATGGTTAACTTGCTGCTATTCCCTGCTCCTCTCCCTAGCTTAGTGATATGGAACCCCTGGTTGCCAGAAAACACCCTGCCCCCACACCTTCCAACTCCAGCTATCTGCTCCCTAATTCATGAATGCTACACCCTCAATGTTCTACTCCATATCTATCTATCCCTTCCACTTTCTGGAATACTTGCTCCACAATTAATAAACTTCCTTTAATTTACACCATTTTCTATCTTCCAGCACTCACTAAGAACTGGTTTTCTGTTGGATTGACACTGCATTCTCGGCCATCATTTCTAATTCTGGCTACATTTTTTTTTTTCCATACTCTTTGACTCAGTTGCAGTAATGAAACTGTAATCCTTCTTGTTCTCCCTTGCTATTTCAAGACCTCCAAACAGCATCATTCAGCAACCTTTCCCATCTCTGTCTCTTAGAATTCCTGGCACCTTCAAGACTTGTTTTACATGCCATATTCTGCACTGGGTCTCTCAATAGCCCCCACCCTCCACCCCAGCTAAAAGTGACTTCCATTAAGACTAAGATTAACTTCCATTTACTCTGAATATAAAATTTGTACATACCTAGATGACTATGTCATCTGCCCCAACAGAAGGTAAACTCCATGAGGGAAAGAGCTATTTTTACTCCCCTTGGTATCTTTAGTATTTAACCCAGTGTGTGGCACATTATACTTTTTCAATAAATGCCCAATGAAGATGTCTGAAGTCTTGTCCAGCTCTACAATTCCCAGATGTGAACATCCTTAGACCTCAAACACTTTCAATTTAGTCTTAAACATAAAGTTCATTTGGAGTATTTCATACTTGGTACAAGACTATTCTGTTAACTACATTAAAACTGTTCTTAATTAAGAATTCAAGATTTATTGAAAACCAATTCCGCAAGTGATATAGCAACTTGTTTTTGTTAAAAAAAGAAAAAAATGGTCCCCTCAAGTGTAAGGGTTATGGGATTTAAAGATCTTCCATGCCCCATTGGACTTACTGATGTAGCAGGAAGGGGTGGAGCAAGAGGAAGCGGAAGCCAAGCTAGAGTTCCTGCGGTGGCTAGCAGTGGTGGTGGCAACGGCGGCGGCAGCAGCAGAGGCAGTGGCAGCGCGAAGCCCTTTGTAAGTCAGCCAGAATTTCTGCTAAGGACTCCTGCTGAGGACTGCCAGGGGCTTGAGCTGCCAGGGGCCGGAGCTGCTGGGAGCGCACTGGGTGGTTGCTGTGAGTGGGGAGAGGAGGACCTTTGCCTGAGGTAGCCTGTTCTGTTTTAAAGGCTTGAGAATGTGGGTGCTTTCTACTTTATCTACCTGTGCCAATGTCATAACTACTCTGATGGCTTTCACTTTCTGGTTTTGGGACTCAGTCTTTTGGTATCTTAATAAATTTTCTAGCTTATTCCCCCATATGGCAAGCATGATGTATTTTGTGATGGAGAATTATATCAGCATATCTGTAATTTCCATAGGCATTGTGAATATGGCATTGCTGATACATTTGGTGACCAGGATGGGATCACAAAATGTCAGACCTCTATTTGGAAGCAGTGGGGCTTTAGAGGGAGAAATGGCTATTCCAGGATGGGAGGATTTGCCTTATTCCTCTCTAGCCAAAGAATGGGCTAAAAGCACAGGGCCCTGTGAAAACTGGGAACCAAGGCTAAAAGATGGAGAACCTGGAGATTTGGAAAGATGTTTGAAAGGAATACCCATAGAACCAGGAAAAGAACTGGCAGGAGTGTACAGGAGAGGCTGGGTGCTGCTAACAAGTTATAGCCTTATGTATAAAAGTAGGGATAAGCTGCTGGAGGAAAGAGCTAGGATGGCTAGGGAGTCAGCTGGTTTGCCTGAGGATTCTTTTGTGTCACAGCATTCAGAAGAGCAAACTGGAGGGACTCATGTGGTCCAGGAGCAAGCTACTGTTCATGTAGCTAAAAGGAAGCAAAAAACTAGCAGAAGGAATGTGCATGCAGCTTTTGTACAGGCTGGGCAGAGTTGCCCTGACAACTTCCAGGAGAATGTGTGTGAGGAGAATGGAGCAAGGTTAGATGAGGAGTCTTCTAATGTAGAAGCTCTCCCCATATGAAGAAGAAGACAGGAGAACCACTGAAGCAAAACAGAGTCCAGGGAGATAATTGAGGATTTCACTCAACAGGAGATCACTGATATATTGAGTAGATTTACCCAAAGAATGGGGGAGTCTTTAGTGTCTTGGATAGTAAGAATCACTGATGAAGGCGCAGAAGGAATAACACTGGACAATGAGGACTGTTTAAAATCCATAAGTATCAGAATCCTTTTGTACAACAGACTTTTAGGGATCACCACATGCAAGAAGGTAACAACAAAACTAATCTGCTAGCTTTAGCTGCAGAGGGATGCAAAAAAGCAATATCCTACTGAATCTATGTGGCCTAGGGGAGACAGACCCTGGTACTCACTAAGAGGCTGTATGGGAAAGCTAAAGGAGGAGGTAATGAAAACTGCTATCCTGATTGGAGATGCAAATGCATATTATGATACCCCCCCAGGAGTTCCTCATAGAAATATCATAGTGAAGACGGCTCCTCCTGCATATAAGCACCTAATTCTGACTCTATTAATTGGAGAAATAGGGCACCCTCTTTCACAGGTGCTGGATAAGATTTCACAATTAAGCGATTCAGGGGAATGGGAAAAAGAGTAAACAGCCAGAGGATTCAGAGACAAAATAGACCCACAAGAAGGGAACTGTTTACTGCTCTATTAAGAGCAGGGGTGGACTTTAGAAGAATAGATGGTATTCCAACTGAAGAGCTGCATAAGCTGTACCAAGAAAAGGTACTTAGCATTAGAATGATCAGGGAAGCAGGAACCACCCCTGCAGGTATTTCTGAATCTGAATCTTTGTATCCAAGTTTGCCCCACCTTCAGAGGGTATAGGAGATAGGCCAAGCCCCAGCTCAGATAAAAGAAATATGCAGAAGAGATTGCAGACCCAATATTGGTTTAACAATATATTGGAAGAATGGATCAACTACTGTGACTAGGGCACTGCTTGATACTGGGGCTGAGGCCACACTTATCTATGGAAACCCTGATAAGTTTAAACATGGAACTCCTATTACCATCACAGGTCTAGGAGGCGCTGAAATATCAGCCAGACAGGTTAAAATAACAATGAAAATTGGGCAGTTACCTAAGAAAGAATATACTGTGGTTGTTGTACCCATTCCTGAATACATCATTGGAATAGATGTATTGAGAGGCATGACTCTGACTTTACCTGAAGGAAGATACCAATTTGCTGTGAGGAAGATAGGAATTAATACAGTTTTAGTGGGAAAACTAAAAATGGACCCAATCACTTTACCTGAACCTTCCAAAGTAATTACTTTAAAACAGTATCGTGTGCCAGGTGGGCAAGATGAAATTACCAGTACTATAAAGGAATATGTTGAAGCGGGAGTGTTAGTCCCTACAACCACAAGATGGAATAATCCTGTCTGGCCAGTAAGAAAATCAGATGGGACATAGAGAATGACTGTGGATTATAGACAGTTGAATAAGGTGACTCCTTCTTTGTATGCTGCTGTTCCAGATACCATCACCTTAATAGAAAGGATCCAGAAATATGATGGGACTTAGTATGCAGTTATTGACTTGGCAAATGCCTTCTTCACCATCCCAATAGACCCTAAACAATGGGACCAATTCACTTTCACTTGGCAGGGTAGACAATATACTTTCACTCGCTTGCCACAAGGGTACATACATAGCCCCACTATTTGTCACAGGATTGTGGCTGAACAGTTGGATCAATTAAAGCTACCTGGTGTACAGCTTACCCACTACATTGATGATATCATGATACAGGGAAAAGATGTGAAAGAAGTGGAAAGGAGTTTGACCCTTCTAATTGAGCATATGAAAAGTAAAGGGTGGGAAATTAACCCTGCAAAGGTTCAAGGACCAGCTCAAAATGTGAAATTTTGGGGTATAAAATGGAACAAGGGGCTATGGGAGATTCTTCCTCAAGCCCGACAAAAGATTCAGGATTTTCCTACCCCTACCAATAAGAAGGAGGCCCAAAAGTTCATAGGATTGTTTGGATACTGGAGGCACCACATTCCACATTTGGGACAGATTTTAAAACCTTTATATAGAGTCACACGGAAGAAATATGAATTCGATTGGGGACTTGAGCAGAGTAAAGCTTTTGAAGAAGCCAAGGCTGCCATACAATTGGCCCTAGATTTGTGGCCCATGCAAAATGGTCCAGTGGAATTGCAAGTGACTGTACAAGATGATTATGCAAATTGGAGCTTATGGCAAAAACAACAAAGCCGAAATGTACCTTTGGGATTTTGGTGTAGGAAACTCCCTTCATTTGGAGTCCAGTATACACCTTTTGAAAAGCAGTTGTTAGCTGCATATTGGGCTTTGGTGGAGACTGAACAACTGACTCAGGGCCATGAAGTGATATTAAGACCTGGAATCCCAATTATGACCTGGGTAATGAGTACCCCAGCTTCTCACAGAATTGGACATGCCCAAGAGGCTAGTATAATCAAATGGAAGTGGTATGTGAAAACAGGCAAAAGCTGAGTCTCTGCTCTACATGAATCTCTAGCAAACATAGAAATTGAGAGGAATGACACACCCCCTGAGCCAAAGCAACAGTTGGTACAGTCCACTGTAAAATGGAATGAGGGATATGATGTATTAACTGAGGAACAAAAGAGACATGCATGGTTTACTGATGGGACAGCAAAATATTTGGGCCAAAAAAGACATTGGAAAGCAGTGGCCTATAACCCATGTACTAGAAGGACTTTGGAAAGTACTGGGATAGGTGCAAGTAGCCAATATGCTGAACTTATGGCAGTATATCAAGCCATCAAAATAGAACAAGGAGGACAGTGTCATATATTCACTGATTCATGGGCGGTAGCTAATGGGTTAGCTACATGGATGCCCATGTGGAAAAATGAAAATTGGGAAATTCATGGCAAACAAGTCTGGGGCAAAGAATTATGGGAAGATATCTGGAACATGTCTTTGGTCACTGACTTGTCAGTTTTTCATGTAGATGCTCACGTGGCCCCCACCACACCAGAACGTGAGTACAATGCTCATGCTGATCGACTGGCAAAGATTGCTACTGAACATATTGTCCCTACTTTGACAACAACTGATGATCCGGTATTAGCAAAATGGGTCCACCAAACAGCAGGCCATTTGGGTGTCTAGGCCACACACCAGTGGGCACAAGATCGAGGTATTAGTATCTCTCATTCTCTGTTAAAACAGATAGCAGAAGAATGTCATATATGTCAATTGGAAAAGGAGCGAACTGTTCCTCGGGTAATAACTGGAGAGATAGCAAGAGGAAAAGTCCCAGCCCAAATCTGGCAAATAGATTATATTGGTCCACTACCACTGGATAAAGGATGCAGATTTATATGTACTTGTGTTGACACCTATTCAGGTGTACTAGTAGCTTGTCCTTATAAGAATGCAACCCAGAAAAACACTTGTAAAACTCTAGATCTCATAAGTCTTTATTATGGAACCCCAATGCAGATTCAAAGTGACAATGGGTCACATTTCAAAGGCAATGAAATGAAGAAGTATTGTATACTAAACAATATAGAATGGATATATCATATTCCATATTATCCAGAAGCATCTGGGTTAATTGAAAGAATGAATGGATTACTGAAAGGACAGTTGAGGAAGTTAAGTTCTAATAATTCATATCAACATTGGAAGGATAATTTGTTCATGGCTTTGCATAATTTGAATAATAGACCATTGGGAGGAAGCACACCTCTAGCCAGAATGATGACCCCCAATCTGCAAATTAGAAAACAACAAACACGTAAGATCCCAAATATTGAGTATTGGACCTTGAGGCCAGATGTCCCAGCACCGTACCCAGGACCACCTGGTTCGGTGGGGTATGATTTACATTGTTTAGAGGACTTTTGGTTGGACAGAAAAGAAATAAGAAAAATCTCCACTGGGATATGCATAAGAATCCTTAAAAATCACTTTGGACAGATTTTACCCAAATCAGGATTAGCAGCTCAAGGAATACATGTATTGGCTGGAGTAATAGATTCTAATTATCAAGGAGAAATTGTTGTAACATTCCAGAATTTAGGTGAAGGGCCCATACAGATTCACAAAAATGATAGGATAGTTCAAGTCATTATCATTCCTTGTAAAACAATACCACTTGTAAAAACTGACCCTCCTTCCAAAATAACTGTCACAGGAACTGAAGGATTTGGTTCTACTGATAGAATAAAATCAGGAGCTAAAGTATGGGTAAAACGGAAGCCAGATGATGTTCCAAAGGCTGCAGAGATCATAGCACATGGGAGGGATAACACTGTAACTATTGTTTATTCTGGAGAAGATGATTACAAAATTGTATCTTTAACTCATTTATTCTACCATGAGTGAGGCTACAATAGTCTGGTTATTGTCTCTTTGCTTCTTCTTGATTTTTTGTCTGTTCACCTTGTTTGCTAGATTTGTTTCCGCAGGCTTGGTACCCTCCACCTGTAGATCCCTGATAGCTTAAGCTGGATGTCACCCCCTGTCTGCAACTGTGATGTGTCACCCTTGGACCTGGCATCAAGCATATTAAGAACTGACCTTTCAAGTGGGACCCCTCAGGACAGGGACAGCTGTACATCCAATTTCAGCAGCAAGTAGCCATGGAAGAAGAGACCTTCACCCCTTACCACAAGATTTTGGGGCCCCATTTGTTTGGGGAGGGGGGAATGATGGGGAGCTTGTGCTCAAGCCCCACCCTAAAATATGGTTTTCTGTGTTTATTGTGTGCTATTCTTGTTATATTGTTGTGAAATTTTGTTGACACCAGTTATTCCTACTGTATTTTTGCAAAGTAAGGGACATGAAAGATCTTGGGGCCGAATGTAAGGGTTATGGGATTTAAAAATCTTCCATGCCCCATTGGACTTACTGACATAGCAGGAAGGGGCAGAGCAAGAGGAAGCGGAGGCCAAGCTAGAGTTCCTGTGGTGGCTAGCAGTGGCGGCGGCAGCAGCAGAGGCAGTGGCAGCGTGAAGCCCTTTGTGAGTCAGCCAGAATTTCTGCTAAGGACCCCTGCTGAGCACTGCCAGGGGCCGGAGCTGCTGGGAGCACGCTGGGTGGTTGCTGTGAGTGGGGAGAGGAGGACCTTTGCCTGAGGTAGCCTGTTCTGTTTTAAAGGCTTGAAAATGTGGGTGCTTTCTACTTTATCTACCTGTGCCAATGTCATAACTACTCTGATGGCTTTCACTTTCTGGTTTTGGGACTCAGTCTTTTGGTATCTTAATAAATTTTCTAGTTTATTTCCCCATATGGCAAGCATGATGTATTTTGTAATGGATAATTATATCAGCATATCTGTAATTTCCATAGGCATTGTGAATATGGCATTGCTGATACATCAAGGCATACTCATATTTATGTATTTTCTTGTTCTAGATATTATTTAGGGTTACTGACCTTTTTTTTAATACCCAGGGAGCAAATGATGCTATAATCCTGAATAAAACTCTCCATCTCTGGCTATAAAGTGTCCATAGACACCACTTCATAGCTAATTTTTTGACAATTTGCCTACGTTTTGAATATGTATAACAAAACCTCACTAACTAGAATTAATGATAGGTTCTGTCTGAATCACTTAACCATCTGCATCATATAATATCTAAAAGGAATGTATTTTTATTACTTTAAAAGTGTACACAAGAAATAGAACCAAGCTAGCAAAGAGTTATCTAGTGAAGATCCCTAGGAAGTAATTTTAGTGAATAGGTGAGAGTCAAAATTAGGATATCATTTCTTTATATGTAAATATATGTATGTATGTATACATGCATACCTCTAAAATTCTGAAATATTTTTAATATTACTATTACAGTTTTGCTTAAAGAATAAGCATGTCCAAGGTGATATTACCCTGACCAGTGTTATCTTTCGATATCATTATAATTTATCATTAATACATTATTAGTAAACTCCAATGTAATGGCTAGAAATGTTATTTAGCTAACCCAATTTAGTTTTTCTATGATCATCTGAGTTAGCATTTGAACTCCAGTGATGTTAATTCTCCTCAGCCCCCTGTAATGTTGTTTCATCCAACATTATGTTTTCATTGGAATCAATCGATGACATAAGATGTAGTGTCTATATTAATTTTCACTCCAAAAAAAAAGATATTATACAAAGGCTAGCTCAAGTCCACTTCTTGTCGGAATTCTGAATCTGGGGAAGGGTGGCTTATTGCATAAATTTTTTAATGACATCCATCTTGGTGATAAGCCTATAGTCTATACTGATCTGGAGAACTATAACTGAGACAGTAAAATGTACTCAGATTTGAGTTATTTTTAAAAGATTCATAATATGGGGGGGGGGGGGTGAAGGAGGGAAGCAAAGAGCCAAGATGGCAAAGTAAAAACAGGAACTTGATTGAGCTCCTCAAATATTTGGAAAAAAATGACTCTAAACAAATTTTAGAGCTACAAAACCCACAAAGTGACAGAGAGAAACAAATCTCACGCTGAAGGCAGCTTGGTAGGCCAACAGGAAGGGTCAATTGCATTGATCTGGGAGCTGAGTGCAGTCCTGCATGAGCCATGCCGGCACAGACTCACAGCCCAGACTGGCCAGAGCAGACTTCAGAAGAGTGAATCACCAGCAGCTGTGGCGGTTTCCAGACTTCTCGACCCAAAAATGAAAAAAGGGAAGGTAAAAAAAGGTCAGTAGGAAATTCTGTTGGAACTGGGTGAGAGGAGGGCATAGTTCATCCCCTGCCCCTAAGGATGGCAGAGGTGGCCACAACTGCTGCCCCGTGGCTGCCTCCAGAGCTCCTGGCCTGCAGATAATAGGGGAAATGAGCAGGGGAAACAAGCGACCATTGCTAGTGCTCTGACCTTCTTGGATCTGGGTCACAGTCTTGGGTGATCGTCCTGGGGTGAGGAATGCCAGTGTGCCAGAGCTTGTGGTGACTATAGAGAGGACACCATCCTCATAACTCTGACAACAACTGCAAAAACCCCAGAAATTTTGGATATAGCTCCCTCCACTCTGGAAGCAGAGTTCTACTGTGGCAAGGGGTTCAAAAGTCAAGTAATTGGCTGGCAAGATGAGCCAACAGAGGAGGCACAATCAGACCATAGAATCTTTTTTTGGGGACAAAGAGGATCAAAACCTGGAGCCAGAGGAAGACAACAAAGTCAAAACTCCTGCATCAAAACTTCCAAGAAAAATATGAACTGAGGAGCTCAAGAAGGATTTTCAAAACCAAATAAAAGTGGAGGAAAAATTGGGAAGAGAAATGAGAATGATGCAAGAAAATAATGAAAAATAAGTCAATAGCCTGATTGAAGAAAATAACACCTGAAAAAAATAGACTAACTCAAATGGCAAAAGAGGCTCAAAAAGCCAATGAAGATAAGAATACCTTAAAAAGTCAAATTGGCCAGATGGAAAAGGAAATTCAAAAGCTCACTGAAGAAAATAATTCCTTCAAAATTCTACTGGAGCAAATGGAAGCTAATGACTTTATGAGAAATCAATAAACTATTAAAAAAATCCAAACGAATGAAAAAATAGAAGGAAATGTGAAATATCTCACTGGAAAAACCACTGAACTGGAAAATAGATCCAGGAGAGATCATTTAAATATTATTGGACTACCTGAAAGCCATGATCAAAAAAATAACCTAGAAATCATCTTTCAAGAAATTATCAAGGGGCGGCCAGGTAGCACAGCGAGCAAGAGCACCGGCTCCAGTGTTGGGATGACCTGGAGATCGAATACCAGGCTCAGACACTTAGCACCCACCCAGAAACACCTGGCCGTGTAACCTTCAGCAAGTTACTTAACCCCGATTGCTTAAAAACAAAAAAAGAAATTATCAAGCAAAATTTCCCTGCTATTCTAGAACCAGAGGGCAAAACAGAAATTGAAAGAATTCACTGATCACCTCTTGAAAAAGATCCCCAAAAGAAAATGCCTAGGAATATTTTAGCCAAATTCCAGAGTTCCCAGGTCAAGGAGAAAATATTACAAGCAGTCAGGAAGAAACAATTTGAGTATTGTGGAAACACAGTCAGGACAAGACAATATCTAGCAGCTTCTACATTAAGGGATTGAGGGGCTTGGAATATAATATTCCAGTGGTTAAAGCAACTAGGATTAAAACCAAGAATCACCTACCCAGCAAAACTAAGTATAATGCTTCAGGGGAAAATATAGCCATTCAATGAAATAGAGAATTTTCAAGTATTCTTGATGAAAAAACCAAAGATGAACAGAAAATTTGACTTTTGAATACCAGAAGCAAGAGAAGCATGAGAAGGTAAACAGGAAAAAGAAATCATAAGGAACTTAGTAAAGTTGAACTATTTACATTCCTACATGAAAAAACGATAATTGTAACTCATGAGACTTTTCTCAGTATGAGGATAGTTGAAGGGAATATATATGTGTATATATATGTATACATATATATGTATGTGTGTATAAATACATATGTGCGTTTGTGTATATGTGTGTACATGTATACATAAGCAAAGGGCACAGGATGAGTTGAATATGAAGGGATGATATCTAAAAAATAAAATTAACAGGTGAGAGAGGACTATATTGGGAGGAGAAAGGGAGAGATAGAAGAAGGTAAATAATCTCATATAAAAGAGGCAAGAGAAAACTGTTGCAATGGAGGGGAAGAGCAGGAAGGTGAAAGGGAATGGGTCAATCTTACTCTCATTGAATTTGGCTTGAGGAGGGAATAACATACACACTAAATTGGGTATCTTACCCTACAGGAAGTGGATAAGAGGGGGGATGATAGAAGGGAGGACAGATTGGGGGAGAGGGTAGCTAGAAGCAAACACTTTTGAAAAGGGACAGGGTCAAAGGAGAAAATAGAATAAATGGGGGGGGGTAGGATATCATGGAGGGAAATATAGTTAGTCTTTCACAACATAACTGCGATGGAAATGTTTTGCATAACTACACATGTACAACCTATATTGAACTGCTTGTCTTCCCAGGGGGGTGGGTGAGAAGGTAAGAAGGGAAAGAATCTGGGAATCAAAATTTTTTTTAAAATGTAAAAAAAATTTTTTTTTTACATGCAACTGGGAAATAAGATATACGGGCACTGGGGTATAGAAATCCATCTTGCCTTACTAGAAAGTTTAGGGGGGAATGGGAGAGGATATAAGAAAGAACAGATTGGGGGAAGGTGTATTTAGTAGGCTTGCTATCTTGGGGTGAGGGGTAGAGGAAAGATGAAGAAAAAAATTTGTAACAAAATCTTGTGGAAATAAATGTTGAAAACTAAAAATAAATAAATTTTAATAAAATAAAATAGAAATTAAAAAAAACTCATAATATGGAATAGGGATATGGAAACTCTTGCTAATACAGGTGGGTACCTTTTCTGCAACTGCAGTCCTAGAGGGCTGTGTAATGACTTGCCCAAGGTGGTGCAGTCAGTATAAGAAGCTGCACTCGAACTCAACGCAGGTCTTTCAGGCTCTGAGGCCAGCTCTCTACCCACCATACCATGCTATCTCTTTATTAAAATATCAGCAAATGTTTTCAAAAGGTGATGCTTCAGGATAACATTGAAAATAAACTAAATCTATGGTAAAATTGGGTTATTTTTCCCCTCTAATCATTAATTTTAGTCAACATAGCCTAAATTTCATCTCATATGAAATGCCAGGTTAGACTGTCCCTTCATTTTATTCTTATTTAATTTGACTTTCTGAAATATAGCTTATATATAAACAGTTTTACTCTAAATTTTGACTTCCCTAATAGGGGAACATCCTGTTTAGTTTTAGAGGCAATTTTCCAATGAAGGTCATCTTTTTTGGAGGGTGGGGACGAGGAAGGCAAGGCAACTGGGGTTAAGTGACTTGCCCACGGTCAAGACACAGCTAGTAAGCGTCAAGTGTCTGAGGCAAGATTTGAAGTCAGGTCCTCCAGACTTCAGGGCCAGTGCTCTGTTCAGTGAAACTCACCTTAAACTTCATTTATTTTATTAATCAAAACATTTCCTAATCAACAGCCCCTCCTTTGCTGTTCTTCAAAGATGTCTGCCTTCCTTTCCTAGACCACCACCAACTCACAAAAGTACAACAGGAATAAAAACAAAATAGGCAACTGAAACTTTCTTTTTCTCTTCCATTCTGGTTAAATATGAGAAATTTACAAAATTCTAAGTACTTACATCAATTAAATCCGAGAGGTCATGGATATAATACTTGAACACGGAGGCATTTGTTGCTTCTAGGGTTAGGAGATATTCATTTCGTGCTTTGATGGATTTTAATTTATTCTCTGAATACTTTGCCTGTCGCTGTGAATGAAGATATATAGGAACTGAAGATGAAAACAAAATCATAGCTTTTTTTTTAAAGACAGAAAAATCCCTAAGAATTTTTATTAACCTAAACTGTATATCTAATATGTACAAATGCCTCAAAGTATTTAGAGAAAAGAACATTTCAGATTTGATTTATTACAAGCCCACATTACCCTGACGACTGGGAATAACAACTACACAGCTGGTCGTAGGCCTGTGTGCAATGAAAACCTCTTAATTAATTTTCAAGTTCTCTGCATCTGGATCGAAATATTTTGTATTCAACACAAAATGATGTCCAGCTGCTATTACATGATTTTTATGTTTCTAAAACAATTACATCCTCTTGAGAGTCGAGACACAGTTTTAACATAAAGTCTAAATATGTTCATCTTAGTTACTGCATCAATGACTTTTTAGACTCACTGACTTTCCATTGGACCAGGTCTGAATTCTGTGGGACTTACCTTCTCTTTCATTTTCTCAATCTTCTTCACAGAGCTCCTTCTCTGATGTCTCTCTTCTAGTCGGATGTGAAAGACTGGGTCCCCAGATCGTCCAATTTGCTTTTCTTCCTGTTTCTCTGCTTCTTTTAATTTGCTCTCTGCACTGATACTTTCTGCATGATACATGTGGTATGTTTTCATGACCTGTGGGGAAAAGGAAGCCAGAGAATGGTGAGAACACAACTGTGATTGAAATAGTGAATGAGATTAGCGAGGAAACTCATTTACAATAAAAACACCAAAAAAATCGCCATCTGGGAACAATCATATTTGTACAGATAGTTTAAAAATCTCATTTTCAGATAATATTGGAGGAATCCAACCTATGTTAGTTCTTAACAAATGAATGAATGACTAGAAAAAAACTGCTGAATTATTTCCTGGGTCCAGACTTGTATTTGGATCCATGTACTGTGAGAAAATCTTTCCACTAATGCAACTAAATGACACACTGGATAGAATGCTGGGCTTGGAATAAGGAACACCTACCTCCCAGTGTTGCTGTGATGATCAAATGAACTAATATAATATTTTTAAAGTGCTTATTAGTATTGTACTCCCTAGAAAAATGTTAATTATCATTACTATCTTTAATCTAACAGCAATTCTTCTACAACTTTGCTCATAGATCAAGAGTAGAAAGGAACACCTTTTAAAGGTGTTCTAAGGGCAGCTTGGTGGCACAGTGAATAGAGCATTGGTCCTGAAGTCAGGAGGAAGGGAGTTCAAATCCAGCCTCAGACACTTGACACTTACTATCTGTGTGACCCTGGGCAAGTCACTTAACCCCAACTGCCTTGGCTTCCCCTCCCTCAAAAAAAATGCTTATTCACTAAAAAAATAAATAAATAAAGAGTGTAATAGTCCAACTGTCAATTTAGAGATGAGGGTCCTGAGGCTAAGGGAGATTAATAGACTGCCCAAGGTCACCAAGGTGTATTCGGAAAAGCCTGAATTTGAACTCGCCCATTACTTAAGTTCTGTCTTTTCCACTGAACCTTACAGTCTGCCAAGAGTCACTTGGGTAATCAAAGAGCTGGCATAAACCAGAGGCTTATATTATATACAATCTTTGCAACTCCAATAATGGCTCAATATATAGCACAAAGTCTTTGAAACCACTGAATATCCCCCTCCTACCTCTCTGACTGCCCCTTCTCTGTCTTCAGTAATAGCGTATTATCCCGGTTGTCTCTCAAAAGCTTATTATCCACATCATACTTCTGAAAAGTGGGTGTTACTCAAGGCTCCATCCAGGGACCTCTCTCTACACACACCCTTTCAGTGATTTCATTTTCTTCCATGGGCTTAACTTCTTTATGGCAGTGACTTATATAGATCTCTTTATCTAGGTCCAGACTCTCCCCTGAGCTTCAGTCCCCCATAGCCCACTGCTTACTGGACATTTAGAACTCTATGCCCTGGAGATATCTCAAATTCAGCACATCCAAAATAAAATACATTATCTTTCACCACACTCTCCCTGAGAACAGGGATTATTTTATTCTTTGTATCTGTTATCCACAGCGCCTGGACCAGCGCCTGGAATGCGTAGGTGCTAACTGCCTTCTTGTTAATTGATTGAAATGTAGTTTGCTACTTTGAATTATATATAGTAACAAGACCTAAGCTCACATCTTGCCTAGCACTGAACTTTATATATCACAACACTTCAAATCTACTTTGTTTGTTTTTAATTTAAAGAAACTGGAATTAGAAAAAATAAACAAATGCAGGTTTTGATTATCTTTTTAATCAGGCGTGGGTTCGGGGCTCCCAGAGACCATTGTCAAGTTTTCAGTGCGAGAAGTAAACGTTAGAAATTGGCAAATACTACAAATCAGGGCTTGATTGTTCGGCTGATTGTCTAGATGTAAAAAAATTACATACAATGTAGATTAAATTGAAAAGTGTGCAGTGTTGTGGTTTTTTTTTTGAGTCAATTACTAAACACTGATTAGCATGGGGGGGGAGCCTAGGGAAGGTGGAGAAGAAAAAAACAAATATTTGTTAATCAAAAAATAAAATAAGTATTAATCTAATTTTTTAAAGCAAAAAAATATCCAGAAGGAGAATATTTTGATAAATGTACTACATTAATGCTAATTATGACCATTGATGATACTGAGGAACACGAAAATGCTTGAAAACTGTCCTTTCTTAAGTTTAAACATCCTCCCCCTCCCATTTTCATTCACATTACTAATTTACTTGGTCAGTCATTTCTTTTTAGTCACTAGAAAGGTAAATTTCATGCCAGTATGTCTCTGAGTTGTCACAAATTCCAAATGAATAGAAAGCCTCATTAATTTAATTATATTACATAAGATTCTGCTTGTCAAAATGCCTTGGTATTTTACTTGAACAAGTACTGTGCAAATATTCAGAGGAAACAAGGTCCTACTACTTTAATGAGTTTGGAGCCTTGAAGTTTCATTTCCTTGTCTCACTACCATTCTGGTGAAGTTTGGCCACCCGCCCCCCTCACCATTTACAGCCTTTAGACTCAGATTGCAATATGGAAAGAACGACAAGGGAAAGGTTGGCATTTATATATACTGCACTGTTTCATGAGTTCATCATTGTGGGGAGTTTGACCAGCTAAACAAATTAAAAACCTCCAATACTGTGATTAAAATATAACTAGCTAGTAGACACCCCTATGGTAATCTGCTTCTCCAAACATAGCTAGGCTGGAATTCAGAAAACTGATAAACAGAGAATTGTTGATACTCAATCCTTTTCTAGCTTGGTAGAAAACTAGCCTTAGCCTTGCTCCATGGGCACAGCTTTTCAGTAAGGAGCCCACCTCATCCCCAGCCCACAATGAGGGATCAGAGACATCTTTGGGCAGAGTTTTGATGTTGAACATTTATGTAGGAAATACTGACCATAAAGATTTCAGAATGTGTCAATAAAAAAATACCAAAATGTCTCCTTATTATCTTAGGTTACGTAAGAAAATAATCTTTTCCTTCTCAGTTTCAGTTTCTAGAAAAGAGGGGAAGAAGAGATAATTTAATAACCGTCTAAGTCTCTGGAAACCGCATTGAAACAAAAACTCAGCTGGCTATTATATTTCAAAATCATAAAAAGAAAACTGCCCAGAGCTATGAGAGTCAAAGGTTAAACTGAAATCAGAAAGATTATCTCCTGAAAATGAAAATTCCCAGGCATGCCATAGCTGAAATCCTAAGCTTGCTTATCAATGAAAAAAAAAAATACTGCAAGGAGCCAGAAAGGAAAAAAAAATCAAGTACCAAGAAACATGTCAAAATAGACAAGACTTGTTTGGTCCTTCTGACAAAAAGAAGGGAAAATCTTATGATATTCGAAAAGGCAAAAAGATAAATACTTAAAACCAAGAATAATTTACCCTGAATATAATCCTACAGGAGAAAAAAAGGAATTTTATGTAATAGAGAACTTTCAGGCACTTGCACTTATATAAAACTTTAAACAAAGCACTTTATATATGTCAACTCATTTGATTGTCGCAACAAAGCCTTGGAAGAAGGTGCTATTATATCCATTTTACAGATGAGGAAACTGAGGTACTGAGAAATTAAGTGGTTTTTCTTAGGGTCACTCTACTAGCAAGTATCTGAGGCAAGGATTAAACTCATCAGGTCTTCCTGACTCCAAATCCTTTGCTCCTTAGTTGCTGAAGAGGAAGGCAGAAGAGATACCTGTAAAGGTAAATATATTTGACCAGCGAGAAGAGGGTAGATGATGATAACATGAATACAGTCTAATAGAGCAAAGAAATAAATATTCCTTTAGAATCTCAGTATCTTTGAGGGTTACAGAGGAAGTCAAATACAGGGTGTCCCAAAAGTCTTAGGATAGTTTTTAAGCTTTAATGACTTCAGAAATATAAGTGCTAAAAATGTACTTGGACAGTTATTTAAAATTTTTAAATATTGATATGTTTCTTATTAAAATTCAATTTAACTGTTGCAGTCTAAGTGGTCTTGAGAACCCTGAAAGGCAAGGACAAAGGGTGCAGGTGTGCCTCAAGCCTTCATTCAGTCCAAGTAGTTTATTAAAATACCTGTTGGGGTGGGTGAGCTTGCTAGTGACTCTGTGCCTTTGGTGGGGACAAGACTGACTTTTTAAAATAGGGAAATAGATTTGGGAAGATTTAGATGGGATCAAGAAATGGCAAATAGCCTGGGGTGATCCAGAGGCAACTGAGAAGGGGCCTAGATGGGTATAAGGGGTGGGAAGTATCCTGGGGTGGTCCAGAGGTAACAGACAACTAAGACCTCGCCTGGGTCAGATATAACAGAATGGAGGGTTGGACTGGACCAATGAAAAGGATCCACAATGAAAGGGCAGTGGAAAAGATTATGGAGTATCTAGGTAGGGATGTATGGGGAAAGTTCAGGAGCTGTGTTTTTGGGTCCCAAATCCTAAAACCTGTCATAACTGCCATTTTGTGTGGGAGTGAAAGGATTACATTTGAAATCCTAGGCTTGTTATGATGTATTCACAACACAGACAGGTGTCTAAATCAGGATTTCAGAGAAGGTAAGAATAAAAATAAACACGGTCAGAAAAGAAAAACAGGGAAAGTGTATTGTGCTTAAAGAAAACATAGACGAGGAAATTATATCATTACATAACATATACATATATCTACTGCAAAACATCTAAGTATACACCAGGGTAGTCACTGGGATGTCCAGAACATGCCTGATGCAGTTTTGACCCAGTTTGTGTCTCCAGACCTATATACCTTAGCACGGCAATTGGTGGATGGCTGCCTTGTTTGCAGAAGGACAAATAAGTCTGCCCAGTGCCAGGCTGCGGCTGGGGGAAGGCCCCCAGGCATCAGGCCATTCCAGAGTATACAGGCAGATTTTATAAAACTGCCTCCAGTAGGCTGACTAAAATACTTGCTGGTCATAGTAGATCACCTAACCTCTACAATGGAGGCATTTCCCATGCCGAGGGCAACTGCACAGGCAGTTAGCAGAATCCTGCTTGAGCAAATCATTCTTAGATATGGGATGGTGGAGAGGATAGACTCGGACCAGGGGACACACTTCCCTGCCAAGGTCCTTAAATCTCTGAACTAGACCTTAGAAATTACCTGGGAGTTACACACTCCTTGGCACCCTTCCTCTTCTGGCAAGGTGGAAAGGATGAATCAGGAAATAAAGAGACAGCTCACTAAACTGACAATTGAAACCCAACTACCATGGACCAAGTGCCTCCTGCCAGCCCTTGTCAGGATTAGAACTAAGCCTAGGAGAGACATTGGATTATCTCCTTATGAACTTCTGCATGGACATCCATATCCTGGGAGGAATGGGAAAAAACTGGGATCCTATATTGGAATGCAAATATAATTTTCTTAGAAATTATGTACGTGCTTTGGTAAAACATCTTTATAGAGCAAAGGTTTGATTGCTCAAACTCCACCACTGGGGTTCCTGGTGTATCAATACCAGCCTGGAGATTGGGTATTGATCTGGGTGTGGAAAGAGGAAAAGATTACCCCATCTTGGGAAGGCCCTTTCCAGATCATGTTGACTTCAGATATGGCAGTTAAGATTACAGAACATGGATGGACACACCATACTCGGGTAAAGGGATCCCTAAACCCTGCTGCTGAATAGACTATTGATCCAGAAGATTGGTGGAACTGAAGTTGCATCTTCAGTGAAGGCTACCGCCTACAGGCTGAGCTCATGAGCTTCCTGTAGTTAACCCCTTTAATGCTTATATGGTTGGAATCCTTGTTTGTGTCTCCACCCCTTTTACATAATTCTTTTACTTACAACAAGAGTGTAATACCATGAGACTTACCTCAACTCTGCTACTGGTCAGTATACCCTTTGTCCAGCTAGCCCCCATTCCCCGAGTACTCAAAGAGAAGACCAAAAACAGTTTTGATTACTGGAATAGTCCAGAACACTTTGTCCAGAATGATAAGGCTAGAAGGGACAGCTGAGAGGACTGTACAATTGTTGGGGTTAAAAGGACAAGAGTGGACCCCAATTGACTAAGAGGACAGGCCTAATCCTGAGGGTCTAGAAACTGAGGAAGATAAGATTGTAGAAGGGGCTTATCAGCAATGGTGTGAGAAGTTTTCAGGGAGTCAAAATAAGAGCAGGGATTGAGTGAAAGAAGTGAAAACTTCTCAGACTATGCTCTAAAAATATCTCTAGTAAGGCTTTTGGTGGGAAATGGGCCCAAGCTCCCCTTCACCAGAAATCACATGATTTACAAGGACTCAAAACTCAGAGTGGTAGGGAGTCACCCCTCTCCTCAGTGACACCTCAGCATAAGATATGCCAAATAGGGACAGAAGTGCTTTCTCAAATGTACATTGGGTGGTCTACTGTTTCCTTGTTCTGGTACCTGAGGTAGATTGCCATTAGCCAATGGAAGAAAAGGGTCAGAAGGGGGGTGGGGGAGAATTCCGCATTAGGGCTTTATAGCTTCACCTAAAATGCTACTCCTCCCTGACCATTTGTCAGGAGGGTGGCCCTTTCTCAGGATTGTAATAAACATTCTTTTCTGCTTCTTACCTCGAGAAGCCTCTGAATATTATTTGGGTAAGGATCTCTGTTGCACACAGTTTTGGGGTGCACACATAAATATTTAAATTAAAAGTGAGGGGGAAGTGAGGATGAGCAGTGAATAGAGCCTTGGCCCTGGAGTCAGGAGGACCTGAGTTCAAATCTGACCTCAGACACTTAACACTTACTAGCCACATGACCTTAGGCAAGTCACTTAACCCCAACTGCCCTGCCTTCCCGCTCCAAAAAAAAAAAAAAATTAAAAGTGAATCGAATTACAGGGAGAGACAGAAAAACTATCATCACTGGGCACCTCAATGTATCCTTTCAAACCTGGTCAAAATGAATAAAAGACAAACAAGAAAGAAATTCAGGACTTAAACAGAATTTTAGAAAGGTTAGATATAATAATCTCAGTAAATTATTGAATAGGAATAAAAAGTAGTATGAATATTTCTCAGGCATATGGGACACTGACAGAAACTTGAGGACAGGCAGGGGAGCAAAATATCTCTTGAAAACAGAAAAGCCCAAGTCTAATCACCTCATCTGAATGCAAATTCCTTGAGGGCAGGAACTATATATACTTTTGTATTCCCCCAATTCCTAATAGAATGAATTTAAGCATAGCTAGAGCTTAATAAATAATTACTGAAGAAGACTGAGTAGAATTCCCAAATATACATGATAAGAAGCATACTGTAGCAGTGAAAATTATACTTTTCCTCTCCTTTAAAAAAAAAAGTCCTTCAACTATTTTCAAATTAAATTCAACTAAATTAAACAAATATTTGTTGAACAGAGACTGGTTTTGCCTGTCTGTGTCCCTGCCATATAGTTATTGTTGTGTTTGTCCCTTGTCCTCAAAGAGGACCATGGCATCAGGGAAATGATCACAGTGATGGGGTATAGGCTCTGGGAAACCCCTTGAACTCTGACTGATGAGGTATTTGCCTGAGGTCATAAGCCTTTCATCAAAATCTCTAAACCCAAATCTGTTACCCTTAAACTAGCCTAGCCCTTCATGGTCTGCCATCTCCATCTCAGATCTCAGTTCCTCAAGATCCTTCTTAGATTCCTCTTCAAGACCCCAAACACTTCCTATAGACCACCCCTAGATTCCTCCCACAATCTTTCTGTATATAAGGTGTATCTTGTCTCCATAAAGCTGTCCAGAATTCAATCTAACACAGACTCATTAAGAGCCTACCCATTAAGATAAATCTTTAATAAACTTTGCTTTACTTTGGCTGAGAGAACACGAGTCGAATTCATTCAGCAGGACCCAATGGGTTGGTATTTTGGGGTCTCTAGCACCCCTAAACCCTAAATTTCAACACATGGAGTCAGCAGACCTGGGATCAAGTCTTAACTGTGCCACTTGCTGTTCTTGTGACTCTGGACAAGTCACTTCCTGTCTGGGTCTCAGTTTTCTTGGCTTTAAAATGGGGGAGTTGCCCTATAAGGTCCCTTGTAGCTCCTATGAATCAGAGAGCACTTTGGGGAGGATCCAGATCACTGAATGAGCAGTGCAAGTGAGGCATTTCAACAAGCATGCTGGGTGTATGTTCCGGCATGGGAGATAGAGAGCATTAATGCAACGAGGGTTTATTTTGGCAACTGTGACCCCAACTACTTTCATCACCTTAGATAATTCCCTTTTCTCACCTGGGACTTCATTTCTTCATTTGTAGAATAAAGGGATTAGAATGAGCTCTAAGGTGCCTTTTAGTTCCAATCATCTCCTACTGGCCAGAGCCCAGGAATTCAAGGGACAGAGACCTTCCCATAAAAAAAGTGCCCTAGAAAATGGGGTCAAAAGCACTGGCTCTCTCATGCTAGTGAGAGAGAATGCAATTGAGGCCGAAACTGAAAACAGCAGCAGCTGCTTCTGGGCCAAGTGTAACTTGGAAGGTTATCTGTCCTAAGTGAGCAGTAATCAGACCCAGCCAGGGAAAGTTAGGTCTGCTACTCAAGTTCAAAAGAAAAACAGAACAGCATTAGGGAGCTAAAGGGCA
>NW_027185715.1:9928516-9942917 GCF_028583685.1 Petaurus breviceps papuanus | reverse complement strand
CTTCCTTCCTTCCTTCCTTTCTCTCTCTCTCTCTCTCTTTCCAGTCTTTCTTTTTTAGCCATATGTATTCCTCCAAATAAAAGGCAGGAGAAGAGAAAGGTTGAGAAATGAAGAAATTTAACTGTCATTAGAATGGTAGAGAAGGGAGTATGCATTTGATTTCAATGGCCTGCTCCTTTATAGTCCTCAAGCATCTTTATTTTAAAGGATATAATAGAGAATGAAGCCTAAGTTAAATCCAAGGCCTGGGTATGGCAGAGCCATGACATGAAGTCATACCCAAGGTGTAAGCTAGAAAGACTTTGAGTATAGGCCTAGCAATGGACTGTCAGGTGTTTTAAGGTCAGAGAGGCTGATCACCAAAATTCAATTTAATTTAATTTGAAGAGCATTTCTTTATGTGCCAGGAGGCAGTATGGTAGTAAATAGAGTGCAGAGCCTGGAGGAGGAAGTCTCATCTTCCTGAGTTCAAATCTTTTTTATTTTTCAGGTTATACACGTACAATCATATTTAACCTATTTCCACATTAGTCATGTTGTGAAAGGAGAATCAGAACAAAAGGGAAAAATCACAAGAAAGAAAAAAACAACAAAATAAGAGAGAGAATAGTATCCTTCGATCTGCATTCAGACTCCGTAGTTCTTTCTCTAGATGTGGATAGCATTTTCTGTCATGAGTCCTTTGGAATTGTCTTAGATCACTGCATTGCTGAGAAGAGCTAAGTCTATCAAAGTTGGTCATTGCACAATGTTGCTGTTACTGTGTACAATGTCCTGAAAAATCTAACCTCAGACACTCACTAGCTGTGTGATCCTGCACAAGTCATTTAACCCTGTTTGCCTCAGTTTCCTCCTCTGTAAAATGAAATGGAGAAGGAAATAGCAAATCATTCCAGTGTCTTTGCCAAGAAAACTGTGAATGAGGTCACCAAGAGTTGGACTGGACTGAAAAAAAATGACACAACAAAGAAAGTGTGGCAGAGTGAACAGAGAGCCATCATCAAAGCCAGGAAGATCTAGGTTCAAGTCCACTGTGTAGCCCTGGGTGACACTTGAGGTTAATTCTCAATGCTGCAGGCAACTTCCTAAAGATTGAAGGATATAAGGAGAGACAGAGACAGAGACAGGGAGAGACAGACAAAGACAGAGAGAGGGAGGGAAAGAGAGAGGGAGAGAGAAAAAAAGAGAGAGGGAGGGAGAGAGAGACAGAGAGAGAAGGTCCCAACCTTCATTGGTAGAGGGAATTTCTTCACCTGGTGAGTTCTGTATGTGAATTAAATTGCTGGCCCACATTTCTGAAGTTCATTCCTATCCCCATTATGTGCAAGGCACTGAAATACAAAGACAAAAATGAAACAATCCTTGGCCTCAGGGAGCTTACGTTCTACTGGAGGAATCTCATGAAAAGAGAAAAGTGAATACAAAATAATGGGGATAAGGAGACACCAAATATTGGGGGAGTCGGCAAAGACCTCTTATAGGAGGTGATAGGTACCTTTGAAGGGAATTCAGGGTGCTAGGAGGCAGGACTAAGGAGGTTTTACCAGCAGATGATAAATGCTTTTGGCCAGAGCAAATAAAGAAGACATTCTATTATAACGGACTGAAATTTGCATCAGTGAAGCAAAGACCCATTCCAATGAAATCACAAATCTCTGAAGTAATAGGACCATAGAGAATACCTGAACTATGCTCAACCCTAGGCTGTTGAGCTATGAGGTAGTGGAAAGAATACTGGATATGGGGTCAGAAGACATGGGTTGGAATCCCAGCTTTAGTACCTGCATGACCTTGGACAAATCACTCACCCAATGTGAGCTTCAGTTTTCTCCAATGTAAAAGAGATATTTGAGCTAATTACTTAGGGTTTTTTGAAGATCAAACGAAGAGTGAAATGCTTTGTAAACTTTAATATGCTACATAAAGATGAGTTATTGTTCTTATGAAAGTCGACGATCTTGCTGGGTGTGGGTACACACAAAATATCTCTGGGGCCAGAGAGATAGAATATGAGGCTGGCTGACTATTAGTCTGACCCACTATGGCTGTTTTGATGGGGACACTCTGGGAGAAAGTGAAAGCTTTGTGGGCCTAGCCTACCGGTCAAGGGAGAAGACAGAATGAATACATTATCCTAGTATGTGCTGAATGGCTGTTAGCTGACTGATCAATGGCTCCATCCTGTTGATCATTCCAATTGTTTTATTCCATTAGATGCTTTGGTGATAAAGGAGTTTCATTGTTCAATTCAAAGATGGCTTAGAATTTGACCTCAGATCTTTACTATTCTCTGAAATGTCAACAATGTGCAATAAATATATTTAAAAATTTGGAAAGAAAAAATGCTGAAAGCTTTTCAAGAACCCTAATTACAGATAATGCATGTAGGCCTGCAAACTGCATGGTTTGAAATGTAAGCAGTTGACAGAAATTAAAAGTGCTTTGTATTTAAAATAAAACAGAAGACATTTTTCAGAGGAATAAAAAGAAACCTTTTGTTTATTAAATATGGATTTTTGAATACATATTTTTTTGTTCTTAAAGGGTAGGAGTGTGGTTTAAGGCTTGACTAGAAATTTTGTCTATCCTTCCTCCCTCTCCCAGTAGGTGTGGTATTAAACCAGCAGCCTTCTATCCACTAACCCAAGTTGTCTCTGAATATATATTGCAAATAAATTAACTTCTACATCAGCCTAATACTAAACACGATCCTTTGCATACCAAATGATAACAGATAGAAACATCTAGTTAAACTGACAAACAGATGTCTTCTTCATCTCCATTCTTCATTATTAGAAATTTCCACAACCATTCTAGACATTCAAATAATACAAAAAAAGAAAGAAAGAATCTTAAAAGTTTATTGGGATACTAGGTGTTTTCCATTGGACTAACTCACTGAGTTTCCTTGCTTTGAACTGAGAAATAACAAAGGCATTTAATCTGCACTTTTGGTGAGGTGTTGCCTAGGAGTAGTGAGGGGATTATGGAATACAGCAAGACCCTTTCTTTAGAAGATTCTGAGACTCTACCAAAGTAATATTCTAATTTCATCTTTTTCTTTCTTCCCTAAAATCTTCCAGTCCTCCACATAAGTGTTCTTCCCATGTCTCATTGTGGCATGAAGGCAAACCAGGGCTCTCAATGATAATGCTACTGAAGCATGAATTCTTCCAGGTCCTACCCAAGATGGGGACGCTTCAGATATGGGTTTAGCAATGCACTGTATTCCCCATAAATGGGACCAATCAATCAATCAAAAGACAAATGTTTGTTAAGCTCCTATATTTGCAGATATGGGGGTGGGACCTGGACCCTAAAAAGCCCAGAACTTTCCCACACAGGAGCTTTCACCTGAGGCATCTGGCCTATCCTAGGCTACCTAGATTACTCAGACCACTTAACTTCTTTCCTTGTGTGCACCTGACCCACCCCAGGCCATTCCCCACAAGTCTAAACCCTTTCTCTCTTGCCCCTGGGTCACTCTAGACTATTTACCACTCCTTTATCCCATCCAGATCTTTCCACTGTCTTTTCTTGTATATAAGTACCAATCTTACCCCCCTTAAATTGTGCAGATTCCCTAAGAATCTTGACTGCTCCCTACTGGCATCACAATAGATGTACTAGGCATCTTGTCCACCATACTGGTATTATAATAAACCTCATTACTTTTACTGAAAGAAGCCTGGAGTGGTTGAATCCTTTCGAGGCAGATCCCCCTCTATCCCTGCATTTCAGGGTTCCCAGCACCCCAATGCCAAGCACTGGGCAACATGACAAAAATCAAACCCCTGTCTTCAAGGAGCCTACATTTTATGAGCCATTAGGTGGTGATTTAAAACAATTTTTATTTTGATCATAGCAACTTAATGAAATGATCAACCAGGGAAATCACTCAAAAATCTTTATTCTCTAAACCAGTGGAGGGGGCACCCCCTTAAAAAAAATCACATCTTCTAGAATACTGATAGGCATATACAAAATGTGTTTTCAACAAAGTTTATAGGATCACAGATTTAAAGCTAAAAAGAGACCTCAGAAATCAAGCTGAATTTTCTCCTTTTATGGATAAGTTGTTGTTTGTACTTTGTTCTCAAAGAGGACTGTGACATCAGGAAGGTGATGCCCTGACTTGCAAGTGAACTGGATTTAAGTGAGGGAGGGCTGTGCAAAGTCACCAGCCTCACTTTCTCCTCCAGAGCCATCTGGGTCCAGTGGCAAGATGTAGGTCAGGACAACTGGAAATGGCCCTGGATACAGTGGGAGACCATGGCCTTTTTAAGCTAAAGTCTTTCCCAGGTCTCAGTTTGACTGATGCACTGCCCATTAACTGATTACAGCTAGGTAAGAAATGAGGCAAAGAATAGCCTCTTTTACCTAGTCAAAAACAAAACAAAAAATCACTCAGGGAGGGGAGGACTCTCAGGGTTTCTGGCCAAAACCACAAACAATTGCTATTTACACTCACTCTGAGTCATCACGGCCCAAACAATGACCAAGTGAGGCTTGGGCTAGGAACTATTGTTGGCCAATCAATGGGAGTCAGAGTGATCTGGGTTTAAGGCATGACCCTTAAAAAAGAAATCAAGCTGGCAAACCCCAAAACATCTCATGAGGTTTCAGTGATCAAAGAGCTTTTGGGCAGAGCACCTGCAGGTAAGGGTGGACAGAGGGAGAGGAGAGGGAGGGTTTAAAACAAGTCCCAATCACACAGGTGTGAATCAAGAGGAAAACTTCAATTCAAATCCTTTGACTTCAAAGTGAGGACCCTTGACATGAGGGCCACAGATCATTAGACTTGTGAGAGCATCTAATGTAATTCCCTTAATTTACAGATGAGGAAATGAAGGCCACAAAGGCAAAGTGATTTATTTACTCAAAGTCACACAAGTAGCCAAAATCACAATTGGGAATTGAACCAAGCCTTCTGACTCCAAGGTTAATGTTCTTTTCATCATATCAAGGTTGAACCTTCAAAAGCAAGTTATTATAAACACAAAAGTTTATCATTTCCTTTTCTAGCTCATTTTATAGATGAGGAAACTGAGGCAAACAGGGTGAAGTGACTTGCCCAGGGTCACACAGTCAGGAAATGTCTGAGGTCAGATTTAAATTTAGGAGATGAGTCTTCCTAATTCCAGGCCCAGCACTCTATTCTCTCGTGCCACCTAGCTATTCCAATTTTCTTTATCTTTAAAAAATATATATATATATATTATTTGTTATATGAGATGGCTTCCTTGGAGGGGTGAAGGGAAGGAAACTGGGGGAAATTTTGGTGATCTAAAGAAAGGACATTAATAAAAAAAAAAAAAACAATCCCCTCCCACTAAGAAAAAAAGATTCTACAGCTAATCTCAATATCCTAGTCTAGACTTCAGTAATCACATTTGGAAGGTCTTCCTTTATTCTAATCTAAATTCTTCATGATGCCTTGTTAACTCACTTTTTTAAAAAAGAGATGTTTCATTTTTTTTTAATCATTTTTTGCTTTTTTTGAGGGGGGAGGGCAGGGCAATTGGGGTTAAGCGACTTGCCCAAGGTCACAAGGCTAGCAAGTGTTAAGTATCTGAGGCCACATTTAAACTCAGATCCTCCTGATTCCAGGGCTGGTGCTCTCTTCACTGTACCACCTAGCGCCCCTGACCCACTCTTTTACATTTAAGTCCTTATGGACTGTTATAAAGGTTGTATATGTGGGGCTATTGATCAGGCAACTATTTTAACTGGAGATAATCACACACTCCCTTCAGCCTTTCCTGGACTAATTAAACATCATATACAATTTCCATCATTGCCATATTCTCTGACTCTAACTCATTCAATTAAAAACTCATTTATTAGCCATCTACTATATATCAAGCATTGTGCTAGGTGTTAGTGATACAGAGACAAAAATGAATATAGTTCCTACCCTCAAATACCTTAAATTGGGCCAGGGGGGAAATAACATAAATAAAAGCAAATAATAAAACTTTTATTCCAAAATTGACGTAATTTTGGGGGAAGTAGGAGGAAATGTCAACAATTCACACAGTGACCCATGATCAGTGATAAAGCGCCTTAGATGCAATATATAGAATTGATGGGGTACCTGGGGTCTAAATCAATTTGCCCCACCCTTTAAAAGTAAAAGCATGTACCCCTCTCACTTGCAGGCCCCCTAAAGGACTCTTGCCCATGAGAAGCGTAACAATAAACTTCTACAACTCTCACTCCAATTAAACCTGAGACCTTGAATTCTTTCCAGATGCTATTGCAGGTTTTCTGGTCTTAGATAAGATCAGAGTTCCTGCTGAACCTATTGGGAACTATCCCTCATCAGAATGAGATACGTTTTTGGAAATGGCCAATGAGGGAATTTGTTTTGCTTGACTAGGTATATTTGTCACATACACACACACACACACACACACACACACACACACACAGTCATAATATTACCTGATCCTCCTTTCAAGATACCAAAAAGTGGTGCTATATAAATTTCAGTTTCTAAGCTTTTCTAAAATTGCTTTTTTGGTTTTTTTTCTCTGAGCTTCTGAGTAATTTTTTTAATCCAACCAAATATAATTTTAATTTATTTAATTTTATTTATATATTTTATATACATTTATATAATTTTATTTATTTAATCCAACCAAAAATAAAAATCAAAATAAAGAGAAAATGAAGGGAGGATCCCAAAGGCTTGGGGAAAAAATGTCAGGCCTTATTATTACTGGGAAGAAGCAACCAAGAAAGCACCAATAATTACTGTCTTCTATGCTTCCTTTCCCATTGCTTCCAAATCTTTATAAAAGTAATCTATACCACTTATGGATGGTGCCTTTGATCAAAGTCTGAGAAGAGAACAGGTATGCTCCAGCAAACAATATTCGAAAGCAGATCATTTTTGTAGTCACACAAGTGAGGGAAAGGTAGAATTCCACTATACTTATTGTTGCTGATTATAAAAGAGCAAGTTGATTTAATAAAACGATATGCTAGGGGCGGCTAGGTGGTGCAGTGAATAGAGGAGCAGCCCTGGAATCAGGAGGACCTAAGTTCAAATCTGGCCTCAGGCACTTGACCCAATTACTAGCCCTGTGACTTTGGGCAAGTCACTTAACCCCAATTGCCCTGCAAAAAGCAAAACAAAACAAAAACAAAAACAAAAAACCACAAAAAAACAAGATACTGGGGCACCTAGGTGGTGCAGTGAATAGAGCACAGTGAATAGAGTCAGGAGGACCTGAATTCAAATCTGCCCTCAGACACCTGACATGTACTAGCTGTATGACCTTGGGCAAGTCACTTAACTCCCATTGCCCTGCCTTCCCCCCTCCAAAAAGGAAAAAAACAAATAAAATGCTCTCTCTTCCACTAAGTTGTCTTCCATACATATAAAAAAAATGCAAGAGTCTCTCATCCTTCCTCACAGCCTTCTTGCCACTCTCCTCCCCTCTGACACACAATGGCTGTGTGACCCTGCACAAGCTCCCTTCCTTTTCCTTCAAGGTCAAGCTCAAGTATCACCCCCTCCATGCAGCCTTCTCTAATTACAGGATCACAACTTCCGAGCTTGAAGGGTATTTAGAGGTCAGCTAGTCCAACCCCCTTCTCATGCCTTGGGCAACTCTGAAGGGAAAGAATGATGAATCTCAGCCAGCACTAACCCTTAGCTAGATGACCTTGGACAGGTCATTTAACCCCAATTTACCTCAGCTCTCTCATCTGTAAAACGGGGGGGGGGGGGGCGTGGACTAGGTAACTTCTAATGTCCTTCCCAGCCCTAGCCTTAACAGCTTGTGTTCTCAGTTTAGTCATCACTTTTCACCTAGACTTTCAAAGCAGCATCCTTAGTAGGTTTCCTAGTTTCCCTCTGTCCCTACTTTTTTCCACCATAGTCCTTCTTATCTTCCTGGTGCACTACTCTGATCATATCACCTGCCTGCCCAAAGATCTTGAATAACTTCCTAGTAATGAAGCCTCCTTGGTCTAGCATTCAAGTTTTTCGACAATCTGGGTCCAATTTATTTTTCCAGTCTTATTTTCAACCCTTCCTCCTTTCATGCTTCATGTCTCAGCTAAACTGTACCATACAGTAATCTCATCCTTTTTTGCCTCTACCATTTTCCCTCCTTTGGTCCCTTGTTTGAGTCTCTCACAGGACCCAAAGAACAGTATGCTTGGTTGTTTCTTCTGGCAAAGCAGTGGTTTCCCAAGACACCAAGGCAATCCTGGGCCAAGTTCCCTGTGCCCCAGGAGGATTGCTCTAAAAGATGCCTGGCTCCATCAGCTGTCTTCCTCAGCCCCGGACTCCTAAGTGCTGCCTCTCTGCCTGTTGGCTGTAGCCTCTCCACTTAGTCTGAGCTGTTTCCATGGGCTACAGTGCATCTGCAAGCTTATACCACTGAGAACCAAAGAAACAACTGTTTATGTTGGTGTGCAGAGCTCCTTTGTTCATGTGGATGCTGCATTGGAGAGGGGAGATACTGAGCACTATCTCTGATGAGAAATTAAGCAGCAGTGCCTTTGGAGAGCTCCAAGATGTGGGGTCAGGGCGGCTGCCTAGTTTTCTCTGGAATGACTCATTTCACTAGGAAGTTGGGTTATGATTGAGAAAAGGCTAAAATGGAGATGGGCAGAAACCTCTGGATTTTCCCAGACGCTTCTTCCTGAGACCCAGGCTGGCAAAAGTATCTTTAAAAAGGAGAGGCATAATCTTGAGGGCAGAGCCCAAGATAGAGGAGTAAGGCAGCAACCCAGCTGATTTCTCTCAACATTCCCCTCCAGATAACTTTAAGATAACTCCTCAAATCAAATTTTGTAGCAGTAAGGTTAAGATAATGTTAGAGCGAGACATTTTTTCCAGCATAAGACAACTTAGGAAGTTGTCAGGAGAGGTCTGTGACTCCCAGGTGGGGGCCTGACCAAACAGCTATAGTAGCAGCACAAGCAGTGGGTCTAGGAGGTGACTTCTAAGGTGCATTTCCTGAGCTCTTTTCCCAAAAGGCCTTAAAGGGGTTGGACAACGGGATGGAAAGAGATTACAAAGAACTTTTGCTGATATTGGGCACAGCTAGCATTAACTGGCAACTCTACTGCCCATACCTAGCTTTGGGGTACAGTTCCAGGAGCACTTGTGATTGGTCACAAGCAAACTAGGGACCTGGTCACAGTTCCAGGGCCAAGATGGATACTAGCTCTTTTGGATACAGGGAGCAGGAGCCCCTCCTGAGAAAAGACTAGGAAAGCAGTGACCACACCTCTTGCCACCGTGGAAGAGGCAGAAACTTGCAGACCCCCAGAATTAGCTCTGAAAACAGCAGCACAAAAAAGTCTGAACCTTGGCATAAGTGCCTCCCCATCCGTAGGTGAGCAGAGCCAAACTTTAACATAAAGTTCCAAGTTGAGACATGGGTTGGAAAAATGAGCAAACAAGAAAAAAAAAAAAAAGAACTTGACTATAAAAGCTACTATTGTGGCAGGGAAGACCAAGATATAAACTCAGAAGATAATAATATGAAAACAGCTACAGGAAAAATCACAAAGAAAAATACTTACTGAAACCAAGGCCAGGATGGTAGGCAATGCTTGAACTACACTCTCATTGGAATTGGTTCAAAGAGGGAAGAATACACACACACACACACACACACACACACACACACACACATAAGAGTTGGATATAAAAATCTGTCTTACCCAATAGGGAAATAGGAGGGGAAGGGAGTAAGAGATATAGAGGGAAGGATAACAAAAGGAAGAGTGAATTAACAGAGTCGGTGATTAGAAGTAAAAGAGAGAGAAGGAAAAACAGAAGAAAATGGGATAGAGGGAAATATACAGTTACTAATCAAAACTGTGAATGTGATGAATTAACTCATGAAATGGAAGCAGAGAGACAGAATTAGAAACCAGAATCCAATTATATGCTGTATACAAGAGACACACTTGAAATAGAAACACAGAGTTAAAATAAAAGGCTGCAGCAGAATCTGTTATGCTTCAGCTGAAGTAAAAAAAAAAGGTAGGGGTAGGAATTATAATCTCAGGCAAAGGAAAAGGAAAAATAATTAAAAGAGATAAGCAGGGAAACTACATTTTGTTAATAGGTACCATAGACGATAAAGTAATATTTCTGACAGAGGTCTCATTTCTCAGATATACTGGCAATCCAGTCAAATTTTAAAAAATAAGAGTCATTCCCCAAGTGATAAATAGTCAAAGCATATGAACAGGCAATTTTTAGAAGAAGTCAAAGTTACTTATAAGCATATGAAAAAATACGCTAAGTTATTATTGATTAGGGAAAGGCAAATTAAAACAACTCCAAGACACCACCTCACACATTGGAAATGACACATTCTGGAGGGGATGAGGGGAAATAGGTACATTAATGAAGGGGATAGAAAAGTAGTGAACCAGTCCAATCATTCTGAAGAACCATTTGGAACTTCTCCCTCTAAGTTAAAAATCGTATGTACCTTTTGACCAAGCAATATACTATTAGATCTGTAGCCCAAAGAGATCAAAGAAAAAGGAAAATGACCCATATGTATGTTTAGTAGCTCTTTTAGTGGTAACAAAGAATTAGAAATTGAGGAAATGCTTATTAATTGGGGAATGACTGAAAAAATTGTGGCATTTATGATTGTGATGGAACACTACAGTGTTATAAGAAATGATGAAGGGAGTGGTTTCAGAAAAAAACAAAACAAAACAAAAAACCTGGCACAACTTATATGAACTGATGGAAAGTGACCAAAAACCCAGATCATTATGCATAGTAACTGTAATGCTGTAATGATGATGAACTGTGAAAGACTTGACTACTCTCATCAATATAATGATATATATATATATCATTATATCATATATATATATAATGTTATATATATATATATCATATAATTCTGAAGGGCTCATAATGAAAGAATGCTCTCCATTTCTAAAGACAGAACTGATGAACTCTGAGTACAAAGTTCTTGCTTTATTCTGCTTTTTTTTTTTTGGTAAGATGGCAATTTGTAAATATGTTTTGCATGATTTCACAGTCTAATGTATATCATATCACTTGTCTTCTCAATGGGTAGGGGAGAAATGTGAGGGAGAGAGAATTTGGAATTCAAAAATTAAAAAAAGAGGGGCGGCCAGGTGGCTCAGCAAGTAAGAGCACCGGCTCCTGTGTTGGGATGACCTGGGGATCAAATCCGGGCTCAGATACTTATCACCACAACCAGAAATAACTGGCCGTGTAACCTTGAGCAAGTTACTTAACCCTGATTGCTTAAAAAAAAAAAATTAAAAAAAGAAATGTTAAAATTAAATGTTGACTTCTTTTTAAAGACAGAAGAGGTAGTAAGGGGGTGCAGTAGATGTGGAGTCAGGAAGACTAGAGTCCAAATCCTACTTTACATATATACCAACTGCCTGACCCTGGGCACATCACTTAACCTCTATCTGTCTCAGTTTCCTCTTCATAAAACAGAGATGGTAGCAGCATCTACCTTACAGAGTTCCTTGTGAGGCTCAAATAAGATAAGTGCTAGCTATTTTTTTAAAATGAGGCTAAATGGAAAGTGACTTCATGTGTATATATACTTACAACCTACTAAAAATAGATAATTTATAATTTTATATATTTATAATATTTAAACATATCTTAATAAATTTTAATATAATTTTATTATGTATAAATATATGATAAAATAAAAATTAAATTAAATATATATTTATGTATATTTACATATTTAAATATAATAGATAATAAATTATCTATCTAGAGGTGAACACCACCTTAACTTCTAGTACAACCATAACATTCAAGTCCAAACCAGCCAAAGAAAGGAAGCATGGTGTAGGTAGAAGAATGCTGATCTTTGGTCTCAGTCCCAGCTGATTCATTTGGAACAGCTGGGTAAAATGGGGTCTCCTTATACCGGCTACCTTACAGGGTGGGCAGGAAGAAAACACTCATAAACCACAAAGAATTTTATAAATAGGAGTCATTCTTAACCATGGTGATAGGTATTGTCAAACAAATTCGCCCTTAAAATTCTACGTGTCTAGATCTAAATAAGGTTCTTGTTCAGTCCAGAGTTGATGTTTGGGAACGAGACAGACTACTCTTAGAAGAAAAACATCATTTTTAAAGAGAGTAGACTTGAATAAAAGGCAGGTCCCTGGGTGACACCAAGAAGCAACAGAAAATACAAGGCTACCTGGCTCAGGGTGATTGTGGGTTGTAGATAGGGAACTTACTTTGCCACCTCATTTTTTCCTATCCCATTTTTTTCCCCCATCTGTAATGAAATGGCTTTTTCTTTACTATTGGTGAAAACGGCTTCTTATGAAGAAACATTATTTTATAATTGAATTGAATAATAAATAAATAATAAAAACATAATTTAAAAAATTTCAAAAAATAAATAAAATAATAAATAAACAATAAAGAACTGAATAACTCTTTCATTCAATAAACATTTAGTATGTGCCTCCTCGGTATAAGACACTATACAGAATGCCTCCAAACTCACTGCCCAAACTCTAGGCCTTCTGGGTCTAAGGCTTTTTCCTCTATGTTGGGATGATCCAATGAGTTATCACGTGGAAAAATAATTTTGGAAAACATAAAGTAGCAGGGCTAAATATGAAAGAAAGGTATTAACAAGGAGAAGAATGGTCATTGCTTCATTCTCCTAAGTCAGTCCTTTGTGAAGATGAGATGAATGAAAAAACATTTCTCAATTGTTTACTATGTGCTAAGAGGGGGTTTTAACAAGTTCCAAGTTGTAGGTAATATTATGTGAACTGTGTTCTCAAAATACTCAAATGGCGGTGGTAGATTTCATCAATCCCTTGGTCTTTTCAGTGTCCTTCCATAAGTCAGGCATTGTAAGGGAAGGTGGGCAGGGTTCACCCAACATGCTGGGGATCCTCCTTGCTGTCTCTAGATCATTGCCATGGCAACCTGTAAGGTGCTTGTGGGGCAAAAACATGGAAAATTAACACCTATGTTGCTGACCACACTGGATTTTTCTTTAAGTTTCAAAATTATTTTATAAACTAAAAGTAGAAGTAGTGTGGTGCAGCAGGAAAAGCTCTGGATTTGCAATTAAGTTGTGAGTTCAAATCTCTGCCTCCAACCCTTACTGGCCTTATAACCATGAATAAGTCATGTCATTTCTTTATGCCTCCAGGAACTTACAAGTAGTTTCCACACTGGTTCTTGCCTACTCTGGAGGAAATCACAGATCATGTGTTTATCCCTATACAAAGAAACAATTTCTCAACTCCACCATTATATGAATTATTATTTTAGAAAAAAAAATGTTATGTAATTTTCTAGGAACGCCAGTCTGCTTTTTTTTTAGTGGTGGCTGGTAGAATAATATTTCAACATTTCAACTGAAAATAAAAAGCAAATACAAGGTATCTGTTCACACTCATCTTTGAATGATTTAAGACAGAAAAACAAAGCAGTACACTACCATTCCACAGATGCTATAATTCCTATTAGGATTCCCCATTGTCTCTGTGTTCATTCTTAATCTGTTGTGAAGAACAGAAGCCAACAATATCCCTGTAGTCTATCTAGTATGCTGTTATATTGATGGGCCATAATGTAGCCATATCCATCACCACACTGACATTAATTAGTCCCTCAACTGGCTATTGATCAGTCATTAAGTGTTCATTAAGAGGGAAAGGCAAGATATTAGTTGGTATAGGCTGGGCTGCCCCCATGAGAGATCTATTATAGGCTTCTTCTGTATGATTTTCATAGCTGGGTTCAATAGGATAACACGAGTCATCTTTTTTATTTTTTAAAAAGCTCTCACTTTAGCAATTTCTAATTAGGCATATAAGCTACAGTTAATTACACTAGTTTTAATACTTCAACACAAGCATGACTGAGAGGAGCTAATTTACCCTAAAGGGGAATGAATATTGTTTTACTTAGACTTTAATGAATCTGAGATTTCACTGATGTGGTTATTCCTTTCAATGATACAGACCCTAACGTATTCGTGTCTTGTATAGCGCTTGCCTCTGTCCTCCCATAAATCCAGAAAAACATCCAGCCAATGTCCTGGGGGCTTTCCCGTATCAATATTCCATAGGGACCAGTGGAGCATTTAGCAACCCATGAAATGGTATTTTATATCATAAAAATTACAGGGTTTATATTTATAAGGATGGTATGTCATATTTGTTACTTTTGATTTAGACCAACAACTTGACCCTGATATTAGCTCCACTTCCATGGCTCATCAGAAGCAGGGTTTGGGATTAAATTCTAGCATTCTATGTTGTTAGGTATACCAATCTTTATGTTTGAAGTTGCAATGACTGTCTTTCTAAGTTGTCTATCACTAGACAGTCACTGACCTAAGCTCTCAGTGCATCA
>NW_027185715.1:9866826-9928506 GCF_028583685.1 Petaurus breviceps papuanus | reverse complement strand
TATGTATAGCATATTTTTCCTCTCCTGTAGACTGAAAGCACCCTGAGGATGTGAACTGAATTATTTTTCATTTTGATAGCTCTATTCCTTAGTGCAGTAGTGTACATTGACTACTGTAAATGTTTGTTGAATTGAATTTCTAGTAGGAGCCAACATAACCCAATGGACCAATGATTCCAGTTACGAGAGATGATCTCTACTTTATCAACTTATAAAAAGTCCCTCTACTTTTTCAGTTCTAATATGGAATTACTATTAATCACACAGTATTTTACATTCTCTGGCTTTATTTCAATGATAATAAGTTCTGGGAGGGCATTGACTTCTTTCCTCCTAACTTGCTTTTTCTTTTTCTTTTTTTTTTTAAAGCAAACGGGGTTAAGTAACTTGCTCAAGGTTACATGGCCAGTTATTTCTGGGTGTGGTGCTGAGTATCTGAGCCCGGATTTGATCCAGGTCATCCCGACACTGGAGCCAGTGCTCTTACTCGCTGAGCCACCTGGCCACCCCTCCTAACTTGCTTTTTATTGTAGATGTAGCAAAGACAATGTGCTAGTACATTAAGAAGGGATAGGCGTTTTTAGAAATACCAATGAAATTGATTTGGAGTCAGAATGGTGAATCATTTAATAGTTTTGAAATTAGAGCAAAATACTAAATACTAAATAATCCTATATTCCATACCCTGCCTCTCACATTAGACCTAGACCAAATCACTTAGCCTCTTTGACTACCATTTTCTTCATCTCCAAAACAACAGCATAACGCAGATAAAATACTCTATAATCTACAAGGCACTATCCATGGCAATTATCGTCATAATCAAGTATTAGAGAATCTCAGATTTGGAAGGGACCTTGGCCAACCTGAAAACCAACCTGAGGCAAAGTTATTCCCCTTCCCTTGGCTTTAATTTCCTCAATGGTCCAAAAGAGAGAACTAGGGTAGATGACCTCTATGATGCTTTCTCATCCTAAATCATCCTCCAGACATCCTGAAAAGGAGGCTCCGCTCACATCCCGCCCCCACAACAGCAAAATGTAAGTGGTTAAAAGAGCTACCTGACTCTTTAAGGCTGAGTAAAGACAAGAATTGGCTGGATGCAAAATCATATGAGCACAAACACGTCTCCCTTCTTCACGCAGGCGTCTATCAATCCAAACCAGGGGAAGGAGATAGGGAAACAATTTGTCAGCCCAATTATCTCTAAATAGATTGCTTTTTCTAAACTTTTCCATGTGGAGTGACTGAGATTCGGTATTCCGGCAAGTTTCTCATTTTGTGAGAGGTGGTGGTGGTGGGGAGATGGTATTGTATCTCATTTCCATAGCTGCTGTTCTAGGTTTGGCATTTTGTGACAAAAGCCATTGCCAAGGACAGAGACTGCAGCTTTAATATGTATGTACCTGTGTGTATTTACATGTATAAAATTCCCTTCCCCCTCCCAGCCCTTAGGAGGTATGTGTGTGTGTGTGAATGGAAAATCTGAAAATCTGTCCTGAGGAAGTAGAAAGTACCTTGGGTTCTTTCAAAATCATTTTTCAACCTTGCCTCAGGCATGGTTCTTCTGTACAACTGTACAACATTATCTATCTTTTGGCTTTGGGGAGGCCCACTGAGCAATGGCAGTAGCTGTGGAAGTCTGGATTTTTCGAGGAAGGGTTTGAGATGATAAATGATTTCTCTTCAGCTCTTAAAAACAACTGGCTCCTTCATGTCAGCATTCCAAAGAGATAGGGGCTTCAAAGGCATGTCGGGGCAGGGGAGAATATCTGATTACAGCTGGCAAAGCTGTCTTCAAACTTCCTCCTCCACAAAGGGTTTAGCAATCTAATGGCCTACCCTGAAACTCTTTCCAGCTCCCATTCGCAGATGTCAAGGGAATCAATAGAGCAGTCCAGGAGGAAGAAAGCAGGGGCGAGTGGGAAATGTTGTGTATACTTAGCTCTAATAAGCAGTTTCTGAATGCACAGCCAAACAGGTGGTGTTGACACACACAACAAGAAAGTTAAATGAGAGGTTACTGCCCTGTTCTAGAGAAGATTCTGAAAGAAACACTTCCTAATTCCAAAACAGCTCTTAGAAAGTGCTTTGGGCTTTGATTTAAAACAATAAAAGAACATAAACCCCAAAACAAACAAAATAAAACAAAAAACACCACCACCCAATGTCCACTCCTCCTCCCCCCCCCCCCCCAAGCACAAGCTTGGAAATTTCAGTACTTAAAACTTATATCAGACTGTATACAGGATATAGAAAATATACTCTCTCTCTCTCTCTGTCTCTCTCTCTCTCTGTCTCTCTGTCTCTCTCTGTCTCTGTCTCTGTCTCTCTCTCTCTCTCTCACATCTTCCCTAATTAAGTGAGTTTGGATTATAATATTACTATAGTCAATCAGCAAAATCTGTTTACAAAACAATGCTATAAAATTCCACTGCATGGGGAAAAAAGTATAACAACCATATTTGGGGCATATCTACCAGAACCAGGTTGTTATCCTGGGGTGTATGAACTCCTCCTCCCACCCCAATATTGTGATAGCTGTATTTTGGGGAGAGTGAAGGAAAAAAAAAGGGAAAAAAGACATTTTAAAAATTTCCAAAAATCTATGATGTGCAAGTTGCACATGTTTCCTGTGCAAATATCATTTTTTACTATATTATGTTATGGAGATGCTTGTTTTATTCCATAAATTAAAATAAAATAAATTAATAAAAAAATAAAAATCAACAAATATAATAGATTTTGTTTTCGGTAATCCTATCTATGTATTTTATTTTATATAGTTAACAATACTATTTTGAGGAGTCCATGGGCTTCACCCAACTGCCAAAGGGTTCCATAACACCAGAAAGATTGAGAATCCCTGCTGCATTAGAGAGTATCTTTATTTCCAGGCATTCATTACACTTAGCACATTACCTCATAAATCCACAAAGTCTCTAAGAACAAAGAGGTCATATAAAAAGGTGGTGAAACAGAGGAAGACTATTTTCTCATATGTTCAGAGTCAATCTGCCTATCAGTGGTAAGAAGCTAGATTCTAACCCAGCCTCCCTAACCCTGAATTCAATATTCCAACATTTCATGTTTTTTTTCTCTCCTTCCAGCATAAGTGATACACTATGACAGATCTATTTCATGGGAACAAAGAACTATTATGACATTTCCATTTTAAACGCAAGGGAGACCAAATATCAGCTCTTTGTTGCTTCGGGATTGTGAGTGTCATCCAAAGGTTTCCTCCCCCTGGACATGACTGACTCGTGGTCTTGCCAGAGCAGTGCCACAGAGTTATGGTGTAATTTCTCTCTTTCTGTTGAAGTGCTGTACAGAATATGTAATTCAAACCACATCACAACGCACATTATTCTCTGATTCCCCAACTGGGACACAGAGGTGAATTGGCTTGAATGAGGTCAAGCAACCTCCAATAACCTCACCAAGAATGCTTTCACCTTACTTGGCTATTTCTGGCCACAGTCATTGGGAGCCCTGGCTTCTTTGGTTCAAGTTTGCAAATATAATCACTAAATCTCAGGTTCCCTTTGCACTCTGAGTCTAGGATAAGTTCCAAGGTCAAAAATGGTGCGAATCGAGCTCTCCTTTTGACTTCCCTGTAATCAAACTTCTCTTTTGCCTTTGTTCTTTTGATGAAATAATGGCTAATTGCATAGCACTTTGTGATTTACAATGTGCTTCCTGTTAGGGGTAGGTAGTATTATGGCCATTTTACAGATGGGGAGGTTGGAACTTAGAAGGCTTTTTGTTAATTAATTTGCCGAGACCACCACAGCTAGCAAGTGGTGGATCTAACCTAGCATGTTCAATGTTTCCCTCCATCACCTTGTCCTCTTAGCTTAAGAGAATACTCAAACGATTGCTGATGCATAAAGTTCTGAAGTCCAACATGCTAAGTATTCAGTTTTCTTTTAAAAAATTGCAAATTGATTTTTTTTTAAACTAAGGGGTTGGGGGAAGGCATGAAGAATTTCAAAGAATGTGCTCATGGAGGATAACAAAAACACAAATATAAATAAATAAATAAAAAGATAACAAAAAAAAAAATAGTGATGTTGTTAATAACTGTGCTCTCCTGACTGGTGATTCACTCCCTGGGACCACCATTTCAGGAAGGACTCCAGCCTTGTTTTACTTCACTCCCATCATTCTTTGGACTCCTCCAACTCCTCCTTGCCTGCTGCTTTGCCTCTGCAAAAGCACCATCCCCTCAATTCTATCTCTCCTCATTTCCCCCTCTCTTTCCAGCTCCTTTTGTGTGTTGTCTCTCCCCATTAGAATATAAGCTCTTGGAGAGCAGGGACTACCTTGTTTGCTTGTATCAGTATTCCCAATATCAGTTCTCTATCTATCTATTGGATAGTTGTAATGTATATAATAGGGGCAGCCATGAGAAGAGCACTGGGCTTGGAGTCAAGAGACCCAGTTCAAATGCAGCCTCAGAAACTTCCTAGCTGTGTGACCATGGGCAAGTCACTTAACTCCTCTTTGCAACTGGAGAAGGAAATGGCAAACCACTCCAGTATCTTTAAGAAAACCCATGGACAGAGGTCGACAGGGTCATGAAGCATCAGATATGACTGAATGACAACAATGTATATGGTGCTTTAATATCTGCAAAGTTCTCTATTTATATTGCCTCACTTGGCCCTCACAACAACCTTGTGAATTGGGTGTTATTATTTTTCAGATGAGGACACTGGGGCCCAGACAGAATAAATGACTTGCCTAGGATAACACAATAAGTAAAAATGTCTGAAACAGGATCAAAATCCAGGTCTTCCTTGTGCTAATCATGCACTCTGTCCATGGTACCATAATTCAAGGAACGCAAAACCACTTATCTGGTTTTTTTTTTGTTTGTTTCTCTGTCAAGGAGAATAATCTTCAGATTGGGAAAGATATAAAAATACCGATTAGCATAGAGCTAAGGCCTGATAGAAGTGAGATGATGGTAAGGCCTTTGATGAGCTCAAATCACTAAGTCCAGATGAACCAAAGGACTAGAGGCTATGAGTACTGAGATATCAGTAATGCCTGAAAATCGGGGGGGGGGGAGGTGAAATGTGGCAGAAATGAGGAATATTGTCTTGGTCAATATTGTCTTGGTTTTCGAATGGGTTTTGGTGGGGAGGGAAAAAGTAGAACTGGCAAACTATGAGCCAACTAGCTTGACTTGACTCCTGGCAAATTTCTAGTACATATTATTAAAGAAGATGGTGTATGAGCATTTAGAGAGAAAAGCTAGGATGACTGGTTACTAAGAGCCAGCTTCATCAAGAACTGGCCCTGTCAGACTAAGCTCATTACTACTTGTGAGGTGAATTGTCAGGCTAGGATATTAGGAGAATGTTATAGATGTAGTATAACCAGATTTCAGAAAAGTATTTGGAAAGTCTTGGGTAGACAATATGGTGAGAGGTTGACTAGATGAGAGTAGAGTGGGTGGGTTCAAAAATAGCTGAATGACAAGACCCAAAGAGTAATCATTAATGGATCAATGCCATTTTGGAGGTGAATGTCTAGCACAATGCTCCTGGGACCTGTCTTATTAGCATTTTTATCAATGTCTTTGATGAGGGCAAAAATGGTACTTTTTGAGCTTGTAAAGGACATGAATGTGGGAGGGACAGTTGACACAATGGATGACAGAATCAGGAGCCAAAAAAGACAACAAAAGTTTAGAATGACAAGTCACATATAATTGGACATAACTGACTACAGATAAATGTCAAGACCTACACAGGGGTTTGAGAAAAGCAGCAACCCTACACAATATAGCTAGGGGAGAAAGACGATGTGGACAGAAATTGATTTATGTAAAAAAAGGACTAGAGAGCTCAGCAGTAGGACTTGGCAGCCAAGCAGCTCACACACCACCTTAGACTTCACTCACAGAGGCCAGCACTCAGGATGAGGGGTGTGATTTTCTCACTGCACTCTATCCCAGCTAGACCTTAAGTATTACGTGTATAGTGCAGTGTTTAATCTTGGTCACCACATTTTTTGGGTAACAATGACAAACTGTAGTGCAATCAAAAGGAGTGACTGGGAGGTGATCACAATGGTGAGAGGACTGGATAATGGATTATTTTAGGATTAGTTGAGGAACTGAAGATATTTAAAGTGAAGAAGAGAAGTTTTATGGGAGCTAAGGGCCACAATGGATAGAGTCTAAAGTCAGGAAGAACTGAGGTCAAATCTAGACACTTACCAGCTGCGAGACCCTGAGAAGTCAATTAACCTGTCTGTCTCAATAACAACACCTACCTTCCAGCATTATTGTGAAGATAAAATGAGATAACATTAACAAAGTAATTTTGCAAACCTTCAGGTACTATATGTTGTTTTTGAGTTGTTTTGTGCTGACTCTGCCTGACCCCATTTGAAATTTCTTGGCAAAGATTCAAGAGTGGTTTTCTATTTCCTTCTCCAGCTCATTTTACAGATGAGGAAATGGAGGCAAACAGGATTAAGTGACTTGCCCAGAGTTACACAACTACTAAGTGTCTGAGTCCTGATTTGAACTCAGAAAGATGAATCTTCCTGATTCCAGGGTCAGTACTCTATCCACTGTGCCACCAAAATGCCCTAAGGCTATATTTAATAAAAAAGGCTGGGTGGCACAGTAAGTAGAACACAGGACCTGAGTTCAAATCCGGCCTCAGACCCTTAACACTTTACTAGCTGTGTGACCTTGGGCAAGTCACTTAACCCCAATTGCCCTGCCTTACCCCCTCAAAAAAAAAAAAAAGCTAAAAACAAATAAATAAATAAATGTATACGTCTATATATGTACACACACATGTTAACTATTATTATCAGTTACTAATTGTGACAGAACTTTCTCCAAGTATTTGAAAGGCTGTCACATGGAAGAGGGATAAAACTTAGTCCACTTGGCCCTGAAGGTAGAACTAAAAATACTGCGTTGAAGTTTTTTGAAAAGCACATTTAATTGGCAAGGCCCAGCCATGAGTACTGACTATTCTTCAAGTTATTTCAGTTTTATTTCTTTAAGGAATACTTTGTAATTAAATCTATAAAAGTGTATGTTTTTTGGTCTATTGACTCTCAAATATTTATATATTTTGTAGTTATTTTGAGTATCATCTCTTTCTATTAATGCATTTAGGATTTATTATTAAATAGAAGTGTTGTTGAAAGAAAAAAAAGAAAGCACATTTAGTCCTAATATATGGAAAAACTTCTCCCAACCAGAGCAGTGTAAAGTGTAAACCCTACCATAGGAAGAAATGGTTTCCAGATCATGAGATATTTTAAGTGAAGTCTAGATATCTACTTGAGTAGTCTGCAGAAGGGATTCTTGGATACATGACACCTGGTGTCCTTAGCAAGCCTAGACTTTTCAAATGAACTAAGCTATAAAGAAAGTGGAGGAAAGGCACAAGAGTCCTGCCTGAGGTGGAGTGGATGGGCTCTAATCTGCTCCTTTGGAGGAGTACCCACTTCAATGAGATCACAACCCTATCACAAAGCAAAAGAAATATAAGTAACAAAGCATATGGGAAAATATCACAATTCTCTCTTCTGCAAATATTAAGCAGGGATTTTGGCTCTCGTTTATTTATGTTCAGTCATTAAAATTCCTGTCACCCATTTAATTACAGTTTAAATAAAGGTTTTAGGAAATTGCTGAGATCTTAGGTAATCAGAAATAAGTAAACCATAGAAATAAAGTCACACAGTATTAATTAGCCAACTTTCAACTTCATTACTTCTGATTAGGAATAAATATGACTCTCCAAGGTGAGTAGGACCATAACAAATAATATTTTTAATGGTATTCATCATGACACCATAAGAAGGTCTAACTTCTCCTAAGGATGAACACACTAGTAAGAATTCTAAAAAAATGCTGATTTTTAAGTACAGGTATATTATGCTTTAATCAAATCTTTTGAATGGAAATTCAAATCTGCATAACACTATGAACAGGAGTGGGGCAAGAGTGACTGTTCATTTTACCATAGCCTTCTTTGTTTTATGAAAAAATCTGATCCCATGATTCCTTTAATGAGCAAATGCACTTAATTCATCAAAATGATCCAATTTTCATAAATTTTATTTACCTCAAAAATTTCCTAGGAATTTCAGGATTTAGTAAGGCATAGTTATATTTCAATTAAATTGCACTCCAAACAGGTTTACCTGGAAAGAATTATGCTAAATAATTATGGCCTATGGGGGCGGACAGGTAGCACAGCGAGTAAGAGCATCGGCTCCAGTGTCGGGATGACCTGGGGATCGAATCCCAGGCTCAGACACTTAGCACCCACCCAGAAACACCTGGCCATGTAACCTTGAGCAAGTCGCTTAGCCCCAATTGCTTTAAAAAGAAAAACAAACTAAAAAAAAATAATTATGGCCTACATAAATACATATACCACAATGAAAAGAATAACTGATTTTATATTCCATAATTATCTTTTAAAATAAAACCGGTAAAAATCAAAGAAGGATATTCACAAATTTGTGCAGGGGGAGATTACTAGAATGGAGAAGAGATCTGAAACTATTTTTTGTTTTGTTTTTTGCTTTTTGGAGGGCAATTGGGGTTAAGTGACTTGCCCAAAGTCACACGGCTAGTACGTGTGTCAAGTGTCTGAGGCCATATTTGAACTCAGGTCCTCCTGACTCCAGGGTCAATGCTCTATTCACTGTGCCACCTAGCCACCCCTTCTGAAACCATTTCTTAAGGATAGATAGAATGAATTAGAGATGGTTAAGCTGGAAATCAGAACACAGTCCTTACACATGAAAAAGGGGCCAGATTCATTTTTTATGGCTCCAGAGAAAACTCTGAAGTTACAAGGAAACAGCTTTAATATAAAGGAAGAGCTTCCTAACAGAACTGTTCAAAAATATAATCCCTAATGTGCCAACTCTTTGACACTGAAGTGTTCAAGTAAAGACCAGATGGGCACTTATCAGTTATATGCAACCAGCATGCAAGAATTTGAACCAGTCAAGTGCTAAGGATTCCTCAAATTTAACCAGTCAATCAATCAGCAAGCAAGCAAGCATGTATTAATACAAAGTACAAAGCAGGGCTATGCATTAGGGATATAGAAACAAAAAAAAAAGAAAGAAAAGGAAAAGAAACAATTTTTGGTTCCATTGGTCGATACATGTACATGAATAAATATGCAAAGAATACATTCAAAATAAATAGAAAGTTAATTAGAGAAGGTAGGCACTAGATCTTCATGGCTTCATGTAGAAGACGGCAGTTGACTTGTGTATTGAAGGGAGGGTAAGTGTGATGCATTTCAGGGTTAGGGGATGGTATGAAGGCATGGAAATGGGAGCGAGTGCCACTTCTAAGGAATAAAGAGAGTCAGTTGGCCTGAAACACAAAGTTCAGGAAAGGAAGTAACATCTAAAGAGACTGGAAGGATAGGACGGGGCCAAGTGAAGAGCTTTAAAGCCAAGTGAAAAGTGAAGGGCTTCAAAAGCCAGGCAGAGAAATTTAGATATTATCATCAAGGCAGAAATGACAGGGTTTGTCAATTATTTACATAAAGGCTGAGGAAGAGGGAGGAATTGAGGATAATCAATGAAGTTATGGATCTAGGAAAATCTAGGCTTCTACGATTCCATAAAGAGTTTGAATTGAGTGATAACATAGGAAGAGAATCTTCAAAATTTAAAATTGAAACCGCTATTTAAAATGACATGGGTATGAAGCTTATTTTGCTTTCCAAATTTCTCTTTATAGATTTTTGCTTATGCTTGAATGAAGTATTTTTAATTAAAATTTTAATTTCCTTACATATAGTACCCTGAATAAAACTGAAGTTCTGGCTTCCACTTTCTATGCAAAATTACTGAAGGGAGAGGAAAGAAAGGAAGGAGATGCAAATAAAGCTTACTAAGTCATTAGCCAAACTGTTAATTTATTTGAAAACGGGAGGGAAAAAAGCCGAATTACAACTCCAAATTGTTGTAATCTAGGAAACAGCCCATTTAAGATGGGTATGGTTTTAAAAGCAAAGTACAGTATTTAACAAATAGTACTCACCATATACATGCAAGGGGTAGGAAGCAAACACAGTCAGCATCTCTTTCCACTGGGTTAGCATGCATACCCCACCAGGCAAACATGCATCATTAGTTTGATTTAGAATAAATTCTGACATGAGACAGGCTTATGTAAACACAGATTCAGAACTAAACAGTTCTTGTAACAGAAGCAAAGTTAACATGCTTACCGTATACAGCTCATTAAGAACTTTCATTAAATCCTCATGAAGCTGGAATGCAATCTCTTTGCTCTGTAATTAAGAAGACATTATTAAGTAAAGGATATTTTAAAACAATAGAAGCTGTTTCTGCATTATTTACATTCTAAATTAATCAACTGAGCTGAGGGGAGGGGGTTAAAATACTATGCAGATATAACGGGACCTGGTCTTTAGGATATGAAGCCAATCTAAAAGCCAAAGGTAGCAGTAAAAGAAGCAAAGGTCACTTCAAAAGCAATCATCTTATAAAGTACAAAGAGAGGGATCGAACCTGTGAGTTTATTGGCAGCTAGGAGGTGCTGTGAATAGGAGTCTAGACCTGAAGTCAGGAAGACCTGACCATCTAGCTTCAGATACCCATGAGCTGTGCCATCCGGGTCTAGGCACTTAACTCTTCTCAGCCCCTGTTTCCTCCTGCATGAAACTGCAGTAACAATGGCATCTACCTGACAGCGCTGGTATGAGGATAAAATCTGACAATATTTGTAAAACACTTTGCAAATCTTAAAGTATTAGATAATATTTATTAGCTGCTATAAATTATTAGCAGTAGTAATAGTAACAGTAGTGATGGTGGTGGCAGTAGTAGTAGTGGTTGTGATGGTGATTGTGGTGGTAGTGGTAGCAGTGGTGATGGTTTTGGTGGTACTTGTAGTGGCTGGTGGTGGTAGTAGTAGTAATAGGGGTGGTGGTGGTGGTAGAACCTCCAATCATTTAGGCTCACAACCTAGGAATCATCCTTGACTCCTCATTATCTTTCATCCTCCCATATCAAATATGTTTCCAAGACCTGCTGATTTGACATGTGCAAGGTCTCTTGAATATACCCCCTTCTCTCCTCTGACACTGCCACCATCTTGGTACAGGCTTTCACCACTCACATTTAGTCTACTGCAATAGGTTTGCCTGCCTGAAGTCTCCTCCTATGCCAATCCACCCTCCATTCAGCCATCAAAACGGTTTTCCTAAAACGAAAGTCTGACCATGTCACCCTCCTGTTTAATAAACTCCAGTGGCTCCCTATCACCGCCAGGATCAAATACAAAATCCTCTGTCTGGTATTCAAAGCCCTTCATGACTTTCACTCTTCTCACACCACACTCTCCACCACACACATTTCCATTGAGTGGCACTGGCCTCTTTGCTCTTCTATGAACAAGATGCTGCATCTCTTAACTCCGGGTATTTTCTCTGGCTGTCCTCCATGCCTGGAATGCTGTCCCTCATCTGCATCTCCTGGCTTTCCTGACTTCCTTTAGGTCTTAACTAAAACCTTTTTGTATCCCAAGCACTTAATACAGTGGCTGGCACATAGTAGGTGCTTAATAAATGCTTCCTGACTGACCTAGTCCAATAGTTGATAAACAGAGAGATAGAGATAGATAAATGGAGACACAGAGCATACCTGGGCAAGTTATACAGTTACTAAGTGCTCAGTGAGCCAGGTCTCCAACTTACAGTCTTTGATTACAAATCTGGACCTCTTTCAACCATATTATCTTTTCTTTCCATGACACACCCCATATTATCTTGTATTTGTTTCATACATGGGATACCATAGCCAAAGAATTCATCGCCAGGCGGTCGGTCTCCTGGTGACACACTACTCTGAGGACCTAGTTGAAGCTAGACCTCAGTCAGATGTGACTGGAACCATACTTGAAGACCTTCCAACATGGCAGAGCGTATCAATTTGTACTCCACCATCATGGTCTTCACACTCAGGGTCACCTCCACGCCACAGTGAGATGGTGGAGCAGGACAAGTGGGAGGGGGACTAAAGTTATCCCTTCCATGTAAAATCCATACAGGTAGGCCCTTCACCTTCATTGTCCTTTAGGAAATCATATAAGGACTCAGCCTTTTCTTGTATGATACCAGAGTCTACTGGAATACCTTTTTTAAAAAAATAATCCCACATTTCTGAGTTGCTAAATTTTATTCTGTATTGCCTGTTGGTCTTTGCGTGTTGTCTACGGCTTCTGTAAAACTGCCCCAAAATTCCCATTTAACTTTTTATGCCAAACCATGACACATCGAAGCCTGCAATGGGGAAAGTGACATTGTGGAAAGGATAACTCCAGAACCAGACTCACAAAAAACTGGGTTCCTTAGTAGGAGCCAGATAGGGCATCGGATGAGAACTGAATCCACATCCTAACTCTGACACTTAACTGGCTGTGTGATCATGGGATAGTCATTTAATTTATCAGGGTCTCAGTCTCCTTATCTATAAGGAAGGGCTAACAGTATGTATAATAGCTACTATATAGAATTATTGAGCTCAAAATGAGAGCATATATAAAAGGTTTTATAATCCTTCTATGTAAATGCCAGTCATTATGATATGTTGTATGATACCATACTATATTATATTGCTTTATTATAAAGAAAGAGAACATAGCAGAGGGAGCTGGCTTCTCATTCAGGAACACCCACGTTCAAGTCCCACCTCAGAGCAGAGCAGTTATAGATCCAGATTTTAAAGGGGGTTTCCTCACCAGGAATTCCCTCCATTGGTAAAATCACCAGCCCAAACCAGACAGACAGAACACAATACTTTCTTTTACATTATTTTCTCCCAAATCTGTTATCAGAGAAAACCCTACTTTCATGGTACAAAGATTGCTAAGGTGAATAACGATGCTTGTGAAGTTGTTTGACTGGTTACATTGCCTACCTAGGTCCCTGCCACTACTCAGAGAACAAGACATATCTCTAGACAACAAATTGCTTAGAAACAGGCACATGTACATCCATCTATAAGCACAAGATGCCAGCAACCTTCCGAAAGAAACAAAAACACAGAAATGCTGAGATGAACACTGTGTGAGCAGGATCACGGAAGAAGCATCTGAACAAAAAGACATTCAATATCCACTGACAGAATTCTCCTGACTGGTTCTGAGAAGGAAAGTAATGGTTTTTGAATCAAATGCTGACATCTTCTGATGGGTAACTCTGAATGAGGGATTAGGGGTTTGGAACTAGAAAGGACCACACAGACCAGATATGCCCAACCCTTTCCACCCCTCTTTTTCTTTTTTTGCCTTTTTTGGAGGGCAATTGGGGTTAAGTGACTTGCCCAAGGTCACATAGATAGTTTTTGTGTTAAGTGTCTAAGGCCTCATTTGAACTCAGGTCCTCCTGATTCCAGGGCTGGTGCTCTATTCACTGGGCCACCTAGCCGCACCCCCCCCCCCGCCTTTTTAAACAAATAAAGAAACTGAGGCCCTGGTAACTTTCTTTTTCAGGGTGCCCTGCCCTTTGAAATTCTGCACCATGAGGCAAAACTCTTTCAAGGAAGAAAGGCGATCCAGAAGAAAGCAAAGAAAACCAAGTACCCCACACTCTTACCACTAAATCCAGGTGACCTGAACTCATAAATGTTACCAAAATCTTCCAAAGTGTTTTCTAGATATTATCATTTCAATATAAAATTTCATCCCTGGATCCAAACTACAAATTCAAAACCCCTTGGTGGGATCAAAGGTCACCTGGAAATTCTCTCCTTCACTTCACAAGGAGGTTTCAGATAGCAAGCAGAGTTTTCTTGTTCTAAGTCTCATTTGAGTTAAGGATTTGTTTTATATTACCTTTGTCCCAGGACCAGAAGATCCAGGGAAGGAGTCAAGACTTACATAGTATTTCCACCTACTCTAGGCCAATAACTGAGCTTGAGAGTTAGAAGGGCCCTTAGATGCTAGTACTTAATTTATTCTCCTATACACATTTTATTTCTGCTGCAGTCTAGTAGATAAAGATGTAGGAGAAACCCAGCAAAAAGAAAACAGTCCTGAGAGAGATAGCTCAGAACATAAACAATCCCTAGGAGCCATCGGGTCAACCCCCAGCAGGAGCATACCTATATATTGTTTTGTTTTGAATCTTCCCCAGGGAGAGACCTCAGCGAAACTGTTAAGTAAACAATATTTACTTAGTCTTGGCAAAATTTTTTTGCATTCCTTAATGAACCTTTTGGGGATATGCTTATATGTGACTTCCCCCAGAGAATGCAAGTTCTATGAGGAGAGGGAAATGTTTTTTTTGCCCCCTTGTATTCTCTACAATAGGCAGCTAGGTGGATAGAGAGCTAGGCCTAGAGTCAGGAAGACTCAGCTTCCTGAATTCAAATGTGCCCTCAAGCACTTACAAGCTGTGTGACCCTGGGCAAGTCCTATATGTCTCAGTGTTCTCATCTGTAAAATGATGTGGAGAAGGAAATGGCAAACCACTCTAGGGTCTCTGCCAAGAAAACCCCAAATAGGGTCAAAGAGAGTTGGATATGACTGAAAAATAACAAAATTCTCTACGATGGGCAGCTGGGTAGTGGAGTGAATAGGGAGCTGAGCCCAGAGTCAGGAAGACTCATCTTCAAATCTGGGAAGGAGTCAAGACTTACATAGTATTTCAACCTGCTCTAGGCCAACAACTGGTTTTGAGAGTTGGAAGGGCCCTTAGATGCTGTAATTAATTTATTCTCCTATATACGTTTTCAAATGTGGCCTCAGACACTGACTAGCTGTATGACGCTGGGCAAATCACTTAACTATGTTTCCCTCAGTTTCCTCATCTGTAAAATCAGCTGGAGAAGGAAATGTCAAACCACTCTAGTATCTTCATCAAGAAAAATCTCAAATAGGGCGGCTAGGTGGCTCAGTGAATAGAGCACCGGCCCTGGAGTCAGGAGGACCTGAGTTCAAATCCGGCCTCAGACACTTAACACAAAAACTAGCCGTGTGATCTTGGGCAAGTCAGTTGGATTTCCTTGGATCCCCCCTCTATGTCAGAAGGCAGTTTGCAGGTGAATACAAGTGAGTTTCTGTGACTATGTATTAGCTAGCTAATTTTACAGAAAACCAAATAGCACGTCATTATGAAAGCCTTTAAGGAGCGAGGCTAACAGAGAGAATTCCAGACTGTGTGATACGGTAGTGAGGTGTTATTTTTATTCAGGGAGATCTCGGCTATTTAGAGCTATAAGGGAACTCAGGCCATTTAATCCTACTTCTTAATTTTACAGATAAGGAAACTCAGGTAAGACAGGTTGTAAGTGGCACAGCCAGGGTTCAAACCCATGTCCTTTGATTCTAAATCCTGTGCTCTTTCCTCTTAGAGAGGACCCAAACTTCCTCCTGAATCATGTCATATGGATTCCTGTCTACTCTATCCATTTGGGAGACTAGTCATGGTCTTCCACTCCATTCTACTGGACAGAGTGCCAGGCTTAGAGGCAGAAAGGCTTTGGTGTGACCCTGGGCAAGTCACTTGAATTTCCTCAGCTTCAGTTTCCTCTTCTATTAAGTGAGAATAACAATAGCACCTAACTCACAGGCTTGTTGAAGCATCAAATGAGATAATAAATGTAAAGTGTTTTGCAAACCCTAATTTTAGCTATTCTTAAAGAACAGGCCATGCTTTCATATTCTTCAGTGTGCTGAATTTGTTGAATGACACCAAGAATAATAGAAGACCTCGATTTTTCTTGCTTTTGTTTTTTTTTGGAGGGGGGAGGGCAGGGCAACTGGGGTTAAGTGACTTGCCCAAGATCACATGGCTAGTAAGTGTTAAGTGTCTGAGGCCGAATTTGAACTCAGATCCTCCTGACTCCAGGGAGCTGTTGTGTGCTTTATTCACTGAGCCACCCCCCCATTGATTTTTCTTTTTGTCAGGGCCGGGGGTGGGGCAGGGGGAGGGGGTTTAAAAAATGATAATTTCCCCAATTTTTCAGAGTTCCTCTGAAGGCCAACTTTTAACTCTCCCAGTGCCAACCATTTTTTCTTGTCCTCCACATGTCTTTGCTGTAACCCTAAATATAATTGTGAACCAATAAGATGAAAAATACAGATGCCAATAAGATGCCAATAAAAATCTCTTAATTATCAAAGAATCAGCTAAATGTATGTAGCATGTATTTGTATTGTATTTTTTTTAAAACCTGAGACCTGGAAAAGTTAACAGAGAACGCTGAACTAATATTACCCAGTGAATAAGTGAAAGGATAAAACTAAGGAAGCCTGTAACGCCCTTTTGTGTACCAAGAATAAAAAAAAAAAATCATCTTCTAAAGTGACACAGATGTTAAATATTTTCCTTGCTCTTAAAATTACTTGGACAGGAGAGCATGAAAGGTGAGTCCACCCATAAGTGCCTCATATATGGAGGTGTTAGACCAGGGGTGGGGAACCTGATCTTCTAAACTTCATAGAACAAATCCTTTTATCATTATTGTTTTTTAATAAACAAATTTATTATTAATGATACGTAAATTTCTTGTTAATAAATTTCTTAATAATAATAAATACATTTATTACTAATAAAAAGGATTTGTTCTGTTAAGTTTGGATTTAGTCAAAGGGCTGGACTTGAGGACCTGGAGGGCCACGTGTAGCCTTGAGATTGCTAATTTCTCACTCCTATGCTAAAGGAAGGGAAAAGCATTTTTATAATTTGTGGGCAAGTACCATATGAGTTTGAATAGTGTTAAAGCCAACAAAAAAGGTAAGTCAAGCCAACAAGCATTTAAAAAATGCCTACTATGTGCCAGGCAACTGTGTTAAAGTGTTGGAAACAGACTTGGAAAAAGGGATTTTTCATTAACGGGCAGAATAAGACCAGAATAAAAAATAACACCCAACTAAACTCCTATTATTGATACTTAGTGTATTCTGTGGCAGCTGTGTTCTTGGGGAGGGTAAAATATCCTTGGGAAAATAGAAGAGGGGAGATAATGAGCACAGCCAAAACAAAAGGAGAGAATATTGAGCGATCAATCATGGGAGATGTCTGGTTGGATTAAATGACCTTTGCTGAGAGCCCCTGGGCCCTCCTATAAGTATTTTTTAAAGTAAACTCCCTATGATGACCAGTCAAAGGAAGAATGAATGACCTTATATTGAGTAAGAGGGAGAGTGAAGAGAGAAAGAGGAAAACGAGATTAAAATTTTAATGAGGAGGTCTCACATGGCTTCAGTCTCTTACACTTGGTAAGGTTTGAATGTCAGTTCTGGCAGAAGGCCATACTGTATTTCCATGGCTTTTACGCTTTAAAGTTTCTTCATCTTGACTTCATGTCAAAAGGAAAGATTACCAAAGTACCAAGTCCCTTTCACTTTAAAGACAAAGGCCTGTCTTGAGAAAGTTGTGCCTGTTTTAATCACCTGAACCAGGCTTCTGGATAACATTGAATAACATGGTTTTGGTACATTTGCATTCTGTCTCCTAAGTGTTGTGGTTTGACCTTGTTTAAAAAAAAAAAGCTACTAACTACTAGAGCATGAAACCATCTTCAAAAAAGCTCCTTTTCGAATGAGGCTTTATAGCTCCATTTGGAGAGATTGGGAAGCGTTAGGAAAACTAATCTGATTTTAGAGGTTAAACTGCGGTCTCATTTCCCAGCAAGACAAAGCCTAATTCACGAAGGGAAATATTTGGGGTATAAACCATTTTGTCTTGCTATAAGAGACTTCTCAGAGATCTGAAAATGTAAGTCATATAAAAGTAAAACAAAACTGATAAAGCTGAAAGTGACAAAAGAAAATCTACCAGTATCCCGAGTGTACCTGCTGGGAAGAGAGTTGACATCAAATAGCAAGTGGGTAGAGTGCCAGCCTGGAGTCAGGAAGACCTAATTTCAAATACTGCCTCAGTCACTTACTGGCTGGGTGACCCTAGGCAAGTCACTTCACCCTGTTAGCCTCAGTTTCCTCATCCATAAAATAAGCTGGAGGAGGAGATTGCAAACCACTCCAACATCTTCGCCAAGGACACCCAAACAGGGTCAGAAAGAATCAGACACAATGAGAAAAATGACTGAACAACAAACGACAAAGTAGCTTTTAGCTTGAATGAAGGGAATATGGTATGGTGAATGGAGACCCAGGTGGCAAAAGCCTGAGTTCAAATCTAGCCTCAGATACTAGTTTATTGTAACTTAAGTACAATAAGTACTCAAGTACAAGTAATTTAACCTTTATATACCTCATTTTCCTCAACTGTAAAATGGGAATAATAATAACTGTACTATCTCCTTCCTAAGACTGCTATTGAGTTTCAGTGACATGATGTATGTTAAGAACTTTGCAAATCTTAAAGCACTGTACGAATGTCAGTTTTTGTTCTTATTGTTAGCAGAAATATGTGAAAGAAAGCTGCATGAACCTAAACCACTTATAACCCTACAGGTGAACGCAATACACACCAGTAAGTCACAGGGAATACTTGGCGAGTTTATGATCCTGCAGACAAGCGAAAATCTTAAAACAACTGAATGGCTTTTTTAGATTCCTTTTCTAACATTAAAACTATGAACTGGGTTACTTTAACATTTCAGAGGAGTCCCTCTCTGGGGCTCTTTATTTGAAAAGCTGACCAGCTTCGCTAACTTTTTCCTTGTGGCTAAATGAGTATCACCAAAGTCCAGACTGTTTATGGTTGACATATGCGTAAAATAAATCAAACTTATATAAAGTTATGTAAATGTATGGCCTGTTATTTTAGAACAATAATGATTATCCATTTCTAGCACTGGGACTAAGATGGTTTCTTCCATTGTTTTTCCAGTGGATCCCTACAGTCCATGCTGGATATCATTCCTGGTCTCCAGGTCTCCCCAGTTCTTGCCTACCCCCATCCCTCTACTATAAGCTCACATTTGCAAAACAACTGGCAGACCAGGAAAGGGCATGAAGCTAACTGGTCCACAAGGGAAAGTGCCCACAACCTTGTCTTCACAATGAGAAATAAAATGAGGGTCAATTAAAAAAAAAAGTCTTAAAAGCCATTCACTGAAACAAAGAAACACAAGGTCTAAAATTCTGATGGGCAATTTCTGTTTAAATCATTGCTCAATGTCATTTTAAGTAGGTAAGGAATTCCTTATTTAACCTACCAGACCATTAGGAATATAGCCTATGGCAACAAAATCCAACATTTATGACTCAAATGTGTTGTATAAATAGGATTATAGATTCAGAGCTAAAAGGGACCTCCCAGGTCATCTAGCCTGACCTCTTCATTTCACTGATGAGAGGACAGAGGGCCAGAGAGGTTAAGTAAGCTATCTGCCCAAAGTCGTGAACATATTGAGGGGCAGAACCCATATGTGAACACACTGGATACTCTTTGGACTAGTAACGTGCTCTCAGCACCAAAACTGGGTAAACTCTCTTAAAACTGACACTACTTTTAAGAAATGGTAGTCTAAGGTCAGATACAGCAGCAAGATAAGATAAATATAGATGTGTGTATATCTATATATGTACACACAGATATATACACAGACACATGCACACATATGTGTGAGCATATGTATACACATATATAACACCTGTTTATGTGTATATGCAGCCATCCATCCATCCATCCATCCATCCATCCATCCATCCACCCTCCAGGTCATCATAGCCATTCATCAATAATTTGACACTAATATCATTATGTCACGTGCTCAGTAGCCCCTCCTCTCAGTGTGGTGCCAATATAACTGAGTTTTACTATTTAGCTCATTAATGCTAAAGCAGTAATTTCTAAACTTATTTTGATAGTACATCTTTATCAATAAAAATACTGAGTATGTATTCAATATGTGTATTTTATTGATAAATTATATATATGCATGTATACACATGTATAAATACATAAACCCACTTGTATACACATATGAACACATACACTTAAATGTAATAATACAGGATTCATGTACAAAAGTCTTAGTGAAGTTCTAGGCTATTAAAAATTCTGCAGAGTGCACAGATATGAGAGGATTTATGAGGGACATGGATTGTTTTCAGCAATAAAACTAATTGAGGGTGTTGAATTTTATGTTTAATAAATGATTTGAAAACCCACTGCAACTCACTGGGAAACTTTAAAAGTTTTTAAAATTCTTTGAAGTGTACAGATTTGAGTCATTTTGTAGGGAATACACATGTTTTTAGCAAAAAAATTTTAGTATAAGCTATTAAATTTTAAAATGCACTAACACTTTGGAGAGACCCTGTATATTATGCATATTATAAAACATACATAAAAATAGATATTTTAAAAGGATAAAATAATAAAATACATAAAAATTTTTTTCACAGAATAAAAAGCCTTTTTGGTCTTACTAAAATTCATTGATAGTGAGAATGATGTGACAATTATTTTTTCATTATTTTTGTAAGTCTTAGGCTAACATTTTGTGATATGGAAATTTAAAGGACTGAGTCTCAGTGAGTGTCAGTCAATCAACATTTATTGAGCACCCACCGACACAGGTACTGTGTTAAGAACTAGGCATAACAATGAAAGGCAAAAACTAGTCTGTGCTCCCCAGGAGACAACATGCAAAGAACTCACTTCGGTTTATTTTGACTGGATTTAATGGTTATCATGATGAAAATGCAACTACCCCACAAAGATGTGTAAATTGCCTCATTGCCTGTGTTTACTAAGTCATGAAACATTTTTTTTTCAACGTCATTTGCTATTTATGCAAAGGTTTTTGTTGATATTCAGCCGGCAAATTTCCGTCTTCCCTGATGTTAGTCCGTTATTCTTGTAAACTAACTGAGGGTGTTGCACCATATGTTTTAACAAATGGGTACAAAACCCACTAAAACTCACCGGGAGATTTTGAAATAGCTTGAAAAATACTGCATAGTGTACAAATAGGAGAAGCTTTTATGGAGGACACACTTTTTATTTTAACAAGAACATAGTTAGGACAGCTGTCTTGATAATCATGACAGTTTCACATGATCATTAGCAAATGTCTCAAGGCATGATATACACTTAGAGCAAGGTTCTTAACACCAGTGGGTGGAAATTCTTATTTCTGTAAGCTTCTAGACAGTTTCTACTGTTTTTGGTGAAGTTCTTGTCAGAGTATATCAAGCTGTCATTTCACATAAAGTAGCTAAAGAGGAACCCATACCAAGAGGGGAAGTGTTAATCTCATTATTTTCTTGTTAGCTTATGGCTGCATTACTACCAGTAGCTTCAATCTGTGAAAAAAAAAATCTATTTTAAAAGCCACTTTTTAAGCCATTGTGAGGGCTAACACAGTGAAAACTAGAGAAGGTGAGCCATAAACCCATGTAATCCGGCACATGTAAATTGTCACATTGCAACACACTAAAAATGAATAAATGAGGCACTTGGAGTTCAGGAAGATTTGGGTTTGAATTCTGCCTCAGAATGCCTAATATCTGTGTTACCTTGGGCGAGTCAATTAACCTATTTGTGCATTAGTTTTCTCAACTGTAAAATTGGGGGTTTGCATTTAATGACCTCTAAGGCTCCTTCCAACTCTAGGAATTCTCAATTAAAAAAAAATTTGGATGTAATCAGAGTTAAATGACTTGCTGAGAGTCAGTCACACAGCTAGTAAGTGTCTGAGACAGGATTTGAACTCATGTCCTCCTAGCTCCAGGGCTAGTGCTTTATCTACTATGCCACATAGCTGCTCTCCTTTCCAACTCTAAATCTATGATTCCTGGTATACAGTCTGCAATACTGCACTATACCTAGTTTAGGCCAAATTGTTTTTCGGTTTTCCCAATAGCTTTTGTCAAACTTTGGGTTACCACCCCAGTAGTTGTGATCTCAGAGATTATCAAACAGTAGGCTACTGTGACCCTCTGCTTATTCTTTATTTTCTTTATAATCTGCTCCACTTATCAACCTCTTTATTTCTCACCCAATATACAATTGTTTCTATGATTAGAGTTTTGTAGCATAATTTGAAATCTGGTTCTGTGGTCCCCCTTACTTCCCATGTTTTATTTATTACACGCTATGAGATTCTTGATCTTTTGTTTCTCCAGTAGAATTTCTGTCATTTGTTCCAGTTCTATAAAGTAAACCTTTGGCAGTTTTATTGGTATGGCACTTAATTAAAATAAGTAATATTATCATTTTTAATATTTTTAACTCAGCCTCCAATAAGCAGTTAACATTTCTCTAACTATTTAGGTCTGTATTTGTGTAAATAATGTTTTGTAGTTACATTCATATAGTTCTGGTGTGTATTTTCTCAAGTAAACTGCCAAATATTTTATATTTTTTGTAGTTATTTTAAACGGAATTTATCTTTCCATATTTTTTCTGATGTATTTTGTTGCTGAGATACAGAAATGTGGATGATATATGTAGGTTTACTTTATATCCTAGAACTTTGCTTAAGTTGTTAATTGTTTATATGTTCTTCCTGATGTCATTTTAAATTTCTATGCGGTTTTGGTCTTTTCATTCAGGAATGATTACTTCTGTCTTGTTTCAGTCATGCCCAAGTCTTTGTGATCTCATTCTTGGCAGAGATTCTGGAGTGGTTTGCCATTTACTTCTCCAGATAATTTTATAAATCAGGAAACTGAGGCAAATAGGGTTAAGTGACATACCTAGGGTCACACAGCTAGCAAGTGTTTGAGGCTGGATTTGAATCATATAAGATAATAGGAACTGGTGCTAAGTGGCACCAGTTTCTTTGTGGTTTTGAAATCTGTTCTTATTCTGGTACCCAGCTTTGGTCTTCTTTTATTCTGGCATGTTGGAAAGCTCCTCAGGCCATTTTGTTGGCTACACTCCATCCCCAAGGTTCACAGACCTCTCTGTCTCTCTATGCCAACATGGGCTAGAAATATGACTCACTGTGATTTTTAAAAAATTTCCCTATCAGGACTTAGTCTGATGTGTTATCTAAGTCTTTGTGGAAGAGCATGAATGTATTTCTTTCTGTTATTTCACCATCCTGGCTCTACTCCAAGACTCCAGCCAGAATACTCTTAAGACTACTAAGGCCAGAGGTGGGGAAACCTGCAGCCTCGTGACCACGTGTGGCCCTCTAGGTCCTCAAGTGCTGCTTTAATTGACATGGTCATAATGGTCATAATATAAACTAACCATGGCAGTGAAAGGCCACACTTGAGGACCTAGAAGTCCACGCATGGCCTTGAGGCTACAGGTTCCCCACCCCTGCTTTAACTTATTGTAGGCATGCTTGTTCCCTTATGGGTTCTTCTCATAAAGTAGTAAATTTCCTTCTTAGCTTGTGAGAACCAGATAAGCTTACACTGCTTATGGTTCTACCTTTCTAGTCTTTAATGATTAAATTTAACTCATTTAAAAATCCTCATTATGAAATCCAAGGAAATCCAACCATATACAACATAAGATTACCTTCAACCAGTGCTGAAATGTTATCCAATTCTCTGTTAAACAGGCAGGATTATGGGATAAAAAAATATTTACTGTGCTTGGCTTTTTTGCCCTCTTTTACAATAAACAGTGAATAGTGTTTTCCTTGGAGCCCATTTTGCTTTAAGAATTATTCTTTACAAACTATTATTTGGAAGGCTGTTTATGGCCCTCTCTCTAAAATGTAATTGTCAGGTCAACTATTAACAAAAAACAAGTTAGCTCCACGGTGCTATGAAAAAAAGTCATGTGATACAATGTCTCACTCGGTTACATGTGTTTTTTTTTAATATGTTATGTTGTTAAGGAGACACATAATTTTCCAGCTTTTGTTGACTTGACCTCTACTACATGTCCTGCATCTGTTTTTTTCTCTCTCCTGACATAGTCATCACTCTAGTTCGGACTCTCATTATCTTTAGTCTGGACCGATACCACATTTTCCTCTTAATTTGTTTCTCTCCCTCAAGTCTTCCCCCTCTCCAGTCCAACTTCCCAAAGCAGCATTCCTCAAACATAGGTCTAATCACGTCATTGTCTGACCCTCTGGGAACCCATTTGGGGTTTTTTGGGCAGAGATAAAGTGGTTTGCTGTTCCTTCTCCAGTTCAGTTTTATAAATAAAGAACTTAGGCAAATGGGGTTAAGTGACTTGCCCAGGGTCACACAGTTAGTAAGCGTCTGAGGCCAGATTGAACTCAGGAAGATCAATCTTTCTGACTCCAGGACTGGTGCTCTATCCACTATTCATGTCACCATCCTGTTCAACATCCTCTGTGGTTTCCTATCACCTCCAAATATCTGTTTGGCATTTAATCCCTTCACAATCTCATTCTAGTCTACATTTCCAGGTTTATAACATATTACTCCACCAAGTCTCTCTATATACAAAATTGGATCGTGTGCCATTCTTTATATACAACATCCTTTGTGCCTAGAATTCACTTTGTGTCTTTCCTCCACTTCTTAGAATATGTAGATTCATACAAAGCAAACTTCAAGTCACCACCGACATGAGAATTTTCTTGATCTCTCCAACTGCTAGTGTACCTCCCCCTGCCCCAAATTACTTTTAATTTGCCTCTTGTTGTATCCTCAGGGCTTAGCACAGTGCCTGACACATAGTAGGGGCTTAATAAATATTTACTGATTGCTTAAATAAATATATATATATATATATATATACACATACACAGACACACATATAATGTTTATTTTTATTTCCTCTGATAGAAGGGAAGCTCCTTAAGAATAGGAACCATTTCATTTATTTCTCTGTGTCCAACGCACCTGACCACATAATAAAAGCTTAATAAATGATTGACACTAACAGTTAAAAGGTAGCTTAAGGAGTAGACTGACACATGTGGAGTCAGTTAAAATCTGGGCTCACACACTTACTAGCTGTATGATCCTGGGCAAGTCACTTAACTTCTGTTTGCCTCAGTTTCCTCAAATGTAAAATGCACAGTGGCATTCCTTAAACACAGATCTGATCGTGCCATTTTTGTTCAGTCTTTTTCTTAGTTGTGACCTACTCTCTGTGACCACACTTGGGGATCTCTGGGCAGAGATACTAGATAGGTAGTCCTTTTCTTCTCCAGCACCTATCCCACAGGGTTGTTATGAGGATTAAATCAAATGAGATCATATCTGTAAAGGGCTTAACACAATACCTAACACATAGCAAGCATTATATAAATGAATATACTTGTTCCTTCCCCTTCAATAAAAGGAAAACTGGGGGAAAGTTTCAGGAACAATGGTTGATACATTCCTTTAGAAACTCATCTGGTGAATTCATACCCCCCAGCCAAATGTACATATGTCTGTCATCCTCAAAGTAATCAAACACATACTAGTTTCCAAGATGCTTCAAAAATCTGCATAAATATAAAAGAGAAAAGTTAGCTTTATGAAATTTACAGAAAAAGGACTATGTTAGACTCAGGGCTCATGGGAACTTGTTGGTGGTTTTAGCACACATTAGTCTTCAGATCCAGAATTGGAAAGTACTTTCAAGGAAATTATACCCAATACATAATAATAGCATTTCTTTACATTTAGGAACCATAATTTCTTTAGTTGTTCTTCAGTAAGTGGGCACTCTCCTAAGATTCCAGTTTCTTCCTACTACAAAAGGAGTTACTGTAAATATTTTTGGATATATGCATCATTTTCCTCTCTCTTTGACATTCTTGAGGTATGTACCTTACTAGGCATTCCTGGGTCAAAGGGTACGCTCAGTTTGGTGACTTTTTGAGCACAATTCCAGACTCCCTAGGATGGCTATAACCAATTCATATTATAGCTGGGATTTGAAACCATTTCTCCTGATTCCAAACTCAGTACTCTTTCTACTATATCATGAGGCCTCCAGATTCTCTTCATAATCAAATTATTCCTTTAGGCCAGTGGGTTACCATTCAATCTTTCCGCTATAAAGTTCCCAGATTCCTTGAATGAAGAGTTTGCAATTATTTAATGCTGGTAGAAATTTCTGAGTGGCCTTCTCTTAAAATAAGTGATTTTCTCTCAGGGCATTTAACTCAGTACCCCATATCTTACTGCCAAAAGTTCTCAAGTTCAGGATTTCATCAAATGGATCAGTTTATTGACAAAGGATCACTAAAACACATGAAAAGTTGGTTCCTCTAAAGGCAGCCTTGTGAACTAGAAAGTGATGGACGTGGCATTAGGAGACACGAGACCTAGTTCTGACATTTACCTATGGAACAGGTGGCTTGTGGTATGTAACAAGTCGACTGAATAACGAATAGGTAGCAGGGATATATAAAGAAATATGGAATGTCCCACCCCACAGCTTATGGAAAATAGGAAGATGGTCATGACTCGGTCATTGTGCCTCCTCCCCTATCTTCAAGAGGGGTGTTGGGCTACAATGCCTATTTTGTTGTTGTTATTCAATCATTTTCACTTGTGTCTGACTCTGTGACCCCATTTGGGGTTTTCTTGGTAAAGATACTGAAGTGGTTTTCCTTGTCCTTCTCTAGCTCATTTAACAGATATGGAAACCGAGGCTAAAATGCCTTGCCTAGGGTCACATGGTTAGTAAGTGTCTGAGCCATATTTGAATTTAGGTCTCCAGGCCTGGTGCTCCAACCATTATACTACTCTGCTGCCCTAATTATTATTTATTAGACATCAGATATTTGGAATCAAGGTGTAAGACTCCTTTTGGGGGTGGAGGTGGGGGGAGAAAGAGGGGTTGATAGAAGCCACTCCCCCGATGGCTGGGGGAAGGGAGATTACTTCCTCCTAGACCTGGAGAGTAAAAGTTAGTTTAATCTCAGCCAGTTTAGCTTCCTTCCCATTAAATGTTTTATTATACAAAGGATAATCATAGATAGTAAGCAAATAAAGTTATCAAAGTAAGCAATAAAACGGTAATTCAGGGAGTCATATAGTTTTAATTTAGGCAATAGGCCACGTAAGATTCAGGGCAAGATTAAGAGCAAGATGAAGATTCTGTTCCAAAAAAGGAAAGAAGGATGTCCCCGACTCTTAGCAATCTCTGAGGTATAAGAGCTGAGAATCAAGGGACATGCTGGGGTTCTGGATCCTCCCCACATGCCCATGACTCCAGTGGTTTTCTGTTTACAATTCACCCCAATTCTCTCTCTCTTCTCTAGTCCAGAAGGCACTCGGTGGATAAGGGCTCATATTTCCCTACCAGTATTCAGCATTCATTGTTACGAGATTCTGCTTTAGATGACAGACAAACCCAGTTGAGGAGAAGCTTTGTAGCCATGAAATCATAAAAAAAAAGCTCTGAATTCAATCCATGTGACCCTCAGAAAGTCCCTTTCTCTCTCTGAGCCTGTTTCTTCATCTGTAAGTTTGAGTTAGGTGATCTATAAGGATCCTTCTTGCCACTTCAAAATATATCAGTTTATAATCCTAATTCTTATAAATGTCAGCTATTGTTATGAGAGTCAGGATGCCTTAGCAGAAGGTATACACAACTCTAAGTCTAGAAACACTTGGGGTGGAATTCTGTAACCAAAAACTTGGGAATTGTAGGACTTAAATTGTAAGTCATTTAACCACTCAGACTCAGTTTCCTTGGAAACCAGCTAGCATAGTAGGTGGAGACCTGGATTTGGAGTCAGGAATACTCCTTCAGGCTCTTATTAATTATGCAACCCTAGGCAACTTTTTCTGGGCTTCAAACATAGATATTAATAGCACCTATCTTTAGGGACTATTGTGAAGATCAAATGAGATGTGTGTAATGTGTTTTGCAAAACATAAGTCACTATATAAGTGTTAGCTGTTTATATATTTATTTGTAACATATACTATATAATCATATATTATGGTATATTTGTAAAATACATCATATCATAATATATAGTATATTTCTATTATATATGTATTACTATATATTATGACATGTATTTTAAAATATAACAGATTTAAATTTATAATTTGTATTATATAATTTAATATAAAATAATATTTAATCATATTTCATTATATACAATAGACTATCTTTTACAAATATATCATAATACATTATTATAAGCTGCATTGTATTTATATATTTATCTATGAAATTGGGGGAGGGAACTTATCCTCCCCTCCCTCTTAAGAAAAAGTAAGAAAGCATATGAAATTTAGCCTAGTCTGAAGCATTTGGCCCAATCTAAAGGAGAAACCTCACTGGTCTTTTTTTTAACAATCATTTTGAAACAATATCCTGCATGGAAATCTTCTGCATCATTCTCAAATGTTTTAAACCCATTTCTAGCCCCTCTCTCCTGATCAGTCAAGGCCCAATTCTTCCTGAATTATCCTGATTACAACAGGTCAGTGTAATGATCAGACTGAAAGAAGGAAGAAGCTTTTATTACTTCTGTTATCGAAGTAATTCACCTTTGGTCAACTAGAAAAGACAATCTTTAAAGGGAGTGGTATAAGAGAAGGGATTGCATAGTTTTAAGAAAATGATTCTCCCAGGGTGTGTCGAAAAGTTCTATGACTACTGTTCTGTTTGATGAGCTTAAGTCAACTTTTCCCTGAGCTCTGAAACTATATTTTATTGTATTGTGAAATTTCTTGCTTCAGAAATATCATCAACTTTAATTCCAAAATGGCTTGTCAGAGATTTTTAAAATCATGAGGTAACTCAGCTAGGTGTTGAAGTGGATAGAACTAGGAAGACCGGAGTTCCAATCGAGCCTCAGACCACTTACTAGCAGTATGACCCTGGGCAAGGCTCTTAACCCTATTTGCCTCAGTTTCTTCCTCTGTAAAATGGCAAACCACTCCAGAATCTCTGCCACAAAAACCCCAAATGGGGTCACAAAGAGTCATACACAACTGAAACATCTCAACAACAATAATTCTGTCCATCATTAGCTTTTCTTTTCTCTGTAAGCAGAAATGCTTATAAATTAGTGTAACTTAAATTAATAAAATGGTTTCTGGTAGGCTTATACCTAAAACGCAGAGTACAAGATTTTCTTTTGCAAGGAAAATGATACCCACAGTCCTTCCTTCATATGAGGAGAATGATATGTAAACCTCAAAGTGAAACAGAAATGGCGTTTTTTATATTATTATAATAATGTAAAAGTCTTCATATAAGCTAACACATAATAATATAGAATCGATTTGGTAAAATGTATAATTTATAATAATAGTATAGTATCTATTTAAATACTATAACTATAGTTAGTTGTTTTTAGTGCCCCCACCCTCCACCCCACTCCAGTTTTTTATACCCTACACTTCTGGGAAATAGAAAGTACTTGGATCAAATGAAAAATCTTTGGGAGATTGCTTTTAGAACTTACAAGAAAAAGCCCTGTTGCAGTTTTCTCCACCTCTGGGAATTTTAATCAAATCAATCGATACGACCATTATTTCTGGAAAACAAGTGCCAATCCTTTCCCCTACAGCTCCATTTAATATCCCAATGACTTTCCATACCAAAATCTCTCTCCTTCGCCACTCCCTTATATGTTTCCCCTATTAGAATATAAGCTTCTTACTCATGATGGAAACAGATGTCTACATTCAGAGAGAGAACTAGAGAGAACAGGTTGAATGCAGACTGAAGCAAAACACCTGCTCTCTTTTTCTTGCTTGGTGTTCCCTCTTTCCCATTCTTCATTCCATCCATTGCAGTCCTTCTTCACAACCTCACTAATGTCTAATGTGAAAGTATTTGCAGATCCTATACTTGCCTGCATGCTGCCGTGGGGTGGGGAGAAAATTTGAAACTCAAGGGGTTGTGGAACTGAATCTTGTAAACTAAAAGTAAAAAAGCAAATTAATAAAGATAAAAAAGAAAAAGGAAAAAAAAAGAATATAAGCTTCTTGAGGACAGAGACCGTATCAGTTTTATTTGTATATACAGTACTTGGCACGCGATAAATGCTTAATGAATATTTTTTCATTCATTCATCATAGGTTTAGAGTTTGAAGGGACCACACAAAGGGTATCTCATCTAACTCCCTTCTCTGACAGATGATGAAATTGGCTGGGATTCTAATCCAGATCCCCTAATTCTAACTGAAATGCTTTCTTCTACTACACTGTGGTGACTTTCTTTAATTTTCATTGCCTGTGACATATGGCCCAAGGTAGGAGAATTTTGGTTTCGTGGTACTTCTCAATCCTGCTACCAAGACAACTCCTTGGTACTTCTGTTAGTGTGCTGTTGCCAGAAACCCTCCCTGAGGAAAGGCTGGCAGCCAACACCAAACTCCAGGGAGGGGGCCTGCTCACACACCCACTGCCCTGCTACTTTCTGCACCCTACCACCATTTTCTCTTAACTTCTTTGCAAGAGAAAAGAGGTTAGAATCAGTCTCACTTTTGAATATTGGACTCTCTGATTTGAATAAAGTGATACTACTAATGATAACAGCAGCTCATGTTTACAAACGACTCTAGTTTCCACAGTCTTCCCCAAAACTCTGAAGTAGGCAGCATTAGTATGCACATTTTACAGATAAGGAAACTGAGGCTAAGAGGGGATGAGTAACTTTTTCTTTTTTTTTTTTGCTTTTTGAAGGGGGGAGGGGAGGATAATTGGGATTAAGTGACTTGCCCAAGGTCACATGGCCAGTAAGTGTTAAGTATCAGAGACCACATTTGAACTCAGGTCCTCCTGACTCCAGGGCCAGTGCTCTATTCACTGCACCACCTAGTCGCCCAGTGACTCAATTTTCTATCAGTTCAAATTCAAGCACTCTACTCAGGGGCAGTGGATGGAGCACTGGGCTTTGAATCAAGGAGACCTGATTTCAAATTGGGCCTTAGAAATGTACTAGCTGTGTGACCCTGGGCAAGTCACATAACCGCTGTCTACCTCAATTTCCTCAACTGTAAAATGGGGATCATAACAGAACCTACCTGCTATGAAGATCAAATAAGATAATATTTAAAACATGCCTAGCGCAGTGCCCAGCCCAAAGTAAGCATTTAACAAATGCTTGATTCCTTCCTTTCTTTTCAGTCCAAAAGTATAGTGAAATTAAGAAAAAACTAAATACCATGTGAAATGACCTCAAATAGAAAAAGGCATTGTAGGGAATTCAGTTGTCTATGTAAACATTTTGAAAGGGCCACATTATACTTAACTGGAAAGTCCTGAAATTTCTAAGGGTAGAGAGGCATTTCAGATGTTAAGGCCAACAGTACTTAGGTTACCTATTGGCAGGTCAGATGGTGGTGGTTGGGTTGAGGGGGAGGGGGAAGTTGGAGTGTAAAGGAGCCCAGCAGTTGGGCTATGGTAGTCTTCCATCTAATATGAAGTACTCTAGTTTATGACTCCCATTCATCCAAGTAATGGGAGCGACTATTATGATATTCTGGACATTTCTCGATGTTTCTCCAAACGATGTATTTTTCTACCAGTTTCCTTTAACCTGGTAGGTGAGATCTTGTGACAAAGTATTTAAATGACTAAATGCATTTCCACAGAATGGAAATGAAAGTTTTCTAGCAAACGTGACTGTGAAAGGGGGCTTCAGTCACCATTTTACTAATTCCATTTTTGTGCATAGTTTTCTTTTTTGGTTGTAGAGTTGGACCAAAGGGAACAGCACCTTTTATACTCTGAAAGGATATGGCTTATTGAGTAAGTGGTAAGGAGGTAGGGGTCTTTGTAAAATGAGAAGGGGGGCCCCGGAATGTGACCAAGTGGCATACTATCCCCAGTCAATGTCAAGACCAAAGAGACCACATACAAGAGGAAAAAGAATGCCAGGCTAACTATTGAAAAGTAGCTTAATGAAGCTTTGAAGGTAACAGAGATACCCACCTGGAATAATTACAGTGGGTTTTTTACCTACCTACCATCTGCTGTCCCGTTGGGTTAAGAAATACTATAACACAACATAATGAGCTGGTGTATTCATAATCTTAGAAGACACACAATCTCACAAACAAAAGTGCAGGTAGGAAATAGGGCAAGTTTATTTGTGGGAAGGAAAGGGGGGGATGGGGATTGTACTACTAAAATCTTAAATCTGGAATTAGAGTACTAACAATAACAAAAGCAAAAACAGCCCACATTCAGTTGGTGCTTTCAAGACCCCAAAGCAGTTTACATACAGTACCGTACATGGGACTGTTTAGGAGCAAAACTGGGGAGAACCAGCACATTTTGGTCGGTCACATATTTACAATATTTTTGCTACATCAGTCTCTTTAAATCTTTGGAGAATTTAGTACAAGTCCTAAGGTAATATCATATAACAGCTCTCATAGGTGTATGAACCAAGAAATTAGCAAGAAAACCAGTTAGCAGGGTCTATTTAGAGATAAGTTTCAGATAAAGGGCATGAGATAGCATAATAATTTACTACAGAAAAAAAATGTTAAAAATCCTACCTTGTTAAAACTATTGTGTAGAATTCTTATATTCTCATGTGAACTTTCAATTATAATATTTTGGAAAATATCATGGGTCTTAGAACTCCAGTATTCTAAGACATTCCAGTCAAGCTACTTCTCCCTTCGTGAAGCTGGGTTTTTAATTTTTTCTAATTAGTAATGCTCAAAAGCCCCCACCAATGTGCTTCCTTTGCTGATCATCAATTGATATAAATTATTCAATCAGAGCTTTTAGAAAGGATATTTACTAAGGTGGCAGGATAAGAACAATTGATACAAAACATTGCCCCAAACTGGGGACATACTCTCCCCAGCAGATGCAAAGTTTGGGGAGAATGGGCTCAAGTTTAGAGCACACAATATGGTAAATGGAAGTAAATCTACTGGAAATCCCTTTTTCCCCTTTTCATGGAGTTCTCATGAAATTTCTCTTAATGATGGTGCTGTTGTCTGCTAGACTCCTGATAGATTCCTGACAGTGCCTCTCCCCTTAAAAGTTCAGTCTGTCTTTAGCTGACACTGTAGACACTGCCATCAGTCTCTGCTAATCTGGGGATACTGAAAGAATGCCCATGGGAAGTCTGAAATATACTGACCTTTTGAGTTGATAAGAGACATAGGCTCCTCTCTCCCTGATCATAATCCAACGAACTCTCTCTCAGGGTCTCGGCTGAATTTCTCTTTGCTCTAGGTTCTTCTGCCATTTGAATGCCTGGCTTCTGAACTGGCTTATTATTTTCTATACACGCCAGGAGTATGACTGAGTCAACTTTAGACAACACCAATACATTTCCTGTGTAGCTTCATTTCATTTCAACCAATAGCTTTCTTTTCCTTTGAAAATAAAGTTTTTTTCTATGCCTATTTCAATGCCTTGCTTGACTGATTTTTTTTCAATTGGAGACACTGCAGAAGCAATTTATTACTTATTTTAAATGATGTCAAGTGATTAGTTCAGTTGACTCTCACCCTTACACCCATGTATGTATCTAATCTAAATGTTGTCTCCTCTATCAGACTATGAGTACCCTGAGGGTTAGGTCTGTTTTTCTTTTTCTTTGTATCCCCAGTATTTAGCACATAAAAAGTATTTAATAAATGCCAGTCAAAAGACTGAGTTAAAAAACAAACAATCGCCCCAAAACCCTGGTTTCTGATATCACTGGAACAGGAAAAAAAATGTAAGATGTGAGAGGTTGATAGTGAGAGAAGGGAGGCAGAATATGGAATCTGGAATCACCAGCCCCTGTATTAAACCTGGATTTTGATTTCTTGTTGTTTTGACAATATGGTGCCTAACAGGCCTCTCCTTAACACAACTGATTTCTTACTGAGCTTCACTATAGTCTTTTTTTCTTATTCCTTCTCATTTATGAATAGGCTATAAATATACAAGAAAACAGGAGTGACGTGTGTGTGTGTGTGTGTGTCTGTACACACACTGGTCTGCTGTTTTTGCTGAAGGGAGGCAAAATTTAATTGTCCTAACTTCTAATATTCTAGCAGGTTAGCAGATGTTAGTACTTCAGGAGAGGCAGGGGAGACCTAACTGAGTATCCCAGGAGGCTTCAGGGCAACCAGAAACTTACAGTAAGATCTTTGTAGTCAATGGTTTCCAAGGGAAGCCATGAGGTAGTTCACCTTGAGCCCTGAGAAAGCCAAACAGACACCCATTTGCAGTGCACAGAGGTATATGGTATAGTAAAGAGAGCATTAAAATTGGAGTCAATAGACCCAGATTAAAATCCTAGCTCTGCATTTAAGAGCTGTGTGAATGTGGGCAAGTCATAACTTCTTGGAGATTTAGTTACCTCAGTGCCTGAAACTCATAACCTTTGATCCTCAGAAAATGGACCAATACTTTTATTAGCTTACACATAAAGTTGGTGTGATGAAAGCATAAAGTGATTTTTTTAAATGGGAATTTTAAGTATTTTTAATAGAAGGAAAGCACAAAATGATAAATAAATTGGAGTTTTCAGTACTGTTAATAAATGCTATGTATCCCTGCCTGAAATCATCAATTACATATGGTAGGAGGATGGTCCTCTGGAGGAGAGAAGAGGTTTTGAGAAATTTTTGTCTACACTCAAACTTTTCAGAGAAGATGTTGAGCTAACATGGATAGGATACAAGAAATATACTAGTAAGGAAGCTAGAAACAAAAACATTCTAAAGGGCTTGGAAAAGAACCAAAATCAGTGGGAAAAGCTGGTGATGGGAAAAATATGATACAGATGAGAAATCAAAGGAAAAGAAACCATGTACTAATGAAGGGATACAGCATTCATGAAGTTCTTCCTATGGAGATTATTATGAATCTTCTAGTAGACTGCACTCTCCTCTGTTAGACTTCTTGAGGGTCAGTATCATGACGTTCTTTTCAATTTAATTCCTGACATAATGCCTTGTACATAATGAGGGCTTAATAATGTTTACTGAATTGTTTATTCCTTGGAATGAATCCAAATTCAAATCCTATGAGGACATTGCAAATTCTATAAGGATATTCGCTAAAAAGTATCCCAACTCACACCCTTGCTAAGAGCCAAGAAGTAGAGAGCCCAGAGCTGTAAGGCATAGCGTTCTCTATCAATGAGCAAAAAAATCATATCTGGAAGAGTAGAAATGTCACAGAAATAGACACCAAAACACTAAAAGTTCAAATTCTATCTTAAACACTGGGTTATATCAACGGTGCAAATTTTCTACCTATTCAGTTTTATAAAACAAACAATAGACAGCAACCCTATGACAAGGTTGGACTAGATGTTCTCTGAATATTTTTCCAGCTCTAAATCTATATAATCCTCTGATCTTTTGTTGGAATCCCCCAAGATGAAGTAAGATTACTTGCGGTGGCCACCTTTCTAGAAGGCCAAATATACTCAAATGATCTAGCTATGTTATTAGATTGCAACCTATACGGATTATAGCAACTAAAGTCAGGAGTCTTATGCTAATAAGAGGAAAACACTTGATAAATTCACTTGTCTTAATGATGATTTTATTTCTTAGAAAGGAAAAAACCACAAAGAGTAAAGCTACTCCTTTTTGAATTACTTTTGGCTAACTAGAATGGAATGGTTGTTAATGGATGAATGACCAGGACCTTAAAGGAAGATGCTAGTGGCCATCATAGCAGAATTTGAAATCAATTAACCTTTCAGTGCCAAAGACAATTGTATTCATATAACACACATAGTCTTTCTTTGCTGCAGAGGAAGTGACAATAAGCAGCAGTAAAGGGAGTTTCCCTACTGGGATTCCCCTATACCAACGAAATCGAAGATCTGATTCAAAAAACTGAAATAAAATATCTTGAAGGATAGGAACACTGGGTATAATTATAGAATTTGGTAACTGGAAGGGAGCTGAGAGTTATTAAGGTAGACAAGAATCTTAGGTTACAAGAAAGTAGACTTCCTCAAAAAAAAAAAAAAGAAATATAGGCATGATATCTACTCCATATTTAGTTCAACAACTCAATTCATTTCAAGGGATAGGTATTAAAGGGCCATTGTGCCACTGAGAATTCAAGGCTAAAAAACAAGATTATAGTTTAAAGAGCTTGCATTTGACTTGGGGTTGGAGGGCAAGTTAGAAAATACACAAGTGTGTCGTTCAGTCATTTCAGCCATGTCTGACTCTTCATGACCCTATTTGGAATTTTCTTGGCAAAGATACTGGACTGGTTTGTCATTTCCTTCTCCAGCTCATTTAACAGATGGGGAAGCTGAGGCAAACAGGGTTAAATGAGTTGCCCAGGGTCACACAGCTAGTACATGTCTGAGGCTGGATTTGAACTTGGGTCTTCCTGATTCCAAGCCCAGTATTCTATCCACTGTGCCACCTAGCTGCTGTGTGTGTGTGTGTGTGTGTGTGTGTGTGTGTGTGTGTGTATGTCTAACAAGGTACTACTTAAACCAAAAGAGCAACCATCTACTCAAACTCGTTTATTACTATATCTTAACCTTAAAATGTCAAACTGAAGTCTCAGGGATAAACCTGGAGAAGAAATGAGTATGAATATAACTCTCATCAAGGGTCTGGGCTACTATTCTCCCTACCTTAGACCCGGGCATCACAGATCACATCAGAAAGTGATCATTTATTTCCCACTCAAATTTCTTTGGACTCAACATTGTTGGCCATGCACATATCTGAAATAGTGAGCTCTGGAAACTAATAAGAGTAAAGATTTTTGTAATTCTTAAACATTCTAAAGTCTAAGGATTACATTGCATCTACCCATAATGTCTTCTTTTTGGTTTGCTGAGGGCAGTTGGGGTTAAGTGACTTGCTAGTGTTTGTGTTAAGTGTCTGAGGCCGCATTTGAACTTAGGTCCTTCTGACTCCAGGGCCGGTGCTCTATTCACTGCGCCACCTAGCTGCCCCTACTCACAATGTCTTTTGGGAAAAACTTCCCTTTTAATCACATCCCAACATATACCAAATAGACTTAAATTAGTCTTTTAGAAGCAGCTGATGGTACAATGGGGAAGAGTCACTGGGTCTGGAGTCAAGGAGACCTGAGTTCAAATCCAGCCTCAGACACTTACTAGCTGTGTGTCCCTGAGCAAGTCACTTCACCTGTTTGCCTCAGTTTCCTCAAATATACAATGGAGATAATAATGACACTTCCCTCAAAAGGTTGTTGGGAGGATCAAAGGAGATAAGATTTGTAAAAAGCATTTAGCACTAGTGTCTGGCACAGAGTATAGAGGCTTTCCAAATGCTTTTTCAAACCCTTTACCCTCTTTTATTTCCCTTTGCTTCGCTATCATATATTTTGATATGGGTTTGGTAAAACTTTTATAAATTTTTACAAGTCATGGAAAAGTTATCTAGCAAGGCCACACTGCAACTGAAAATCAGAAGAAAATAACTTAAGTTCCCTTCTTTCAGGAAAAGACAAAATAAGTGAAGAAACAACCAAACACTTCAACTCCTTTTCAGGGAAAAAAAAAACGAAGAAAAATGCGATTATGATAGATCCCAGTGGGAGTCTTTGCCCTCAGCTGTTGGGGACACCAGTGAATGTGGATTTGGGGACATTGTTGCTCACACCATATCTTACATAAGCAGGATTATAGAAGCTCAAATTTTCACTAATGCTTGGCAACGTTATTCCACCTAACTATACGGCTCCCCCACTGACTTTCTGTACTTGGGAGCTTTCAGGGATCTTCCCAGCTGGGAGATGGTAATTGCATTTGCTCTAAAATGTCTGATTAATCACATAAAACTGGAAAATGTCAATTTCATAACAACAGAATTTTTCTAACACTTCTGTAAGTGGTGGGTTTCATTCTTCACCACATCCCTTATCCTGGCTAATTTTAGAGGTCTAATTCCCCTGGGATGGGGATGGAGTATGGTTAATCAACATTTTGTGGTTGAGTAAAGTGAGTCCCTGAAATTCTCAGCCACACAAACTATAAGTATTCAGGCAGGATTAGAACCATACTGAAAAATCATTATTATCCATACGGATATCAAAATGTTATCCCTTAAATAAGACACGTGGTCTCATGACAAATGTGATCCCAGTGATCTCAAGAAAACAGATGTTCTTAGCATCTCTACTTTTTTGTTACTTTTTCAACCTTTTTTCAACCCTGGTTCAATCCTCAGCTAAAACTTGATAAAACTACAAACTAGGTGAATGTCCAAGAGGGTAGGTAGGTGGCACAGTGATCAAGTAACAGAAGGAAGAGACATCATCCTGAGCCCAAATCCAGCCTCAGACACTTACTAGCTGTGTGACCCTGGGCAAGTTACTTAGCCCTGTTTGCCTCAGTTTCTTCTTCTGTCAAAGGAGCTGGAGAAGGAAATGACAAACCACTCCAGTGTCTTTGCCATGAAAACTCCAAATGGGGTCACAGAGAATTGGACATGACTGAAGAATGACTGAACAATAAGAATGCCCGATGAACACCAATGTCTTCAAGATTTTCAAGTAAAAGCTGAATGACCACTTGTTAATAACATGACAGCAGGGAGCCTGGTTCAGTGGAAAGCACACTGGACTTGTGGTCAGAGGACATGAGTTGAAATCTTGTCTCTGTCACTTATGTACTTGCATGACCGTAGGCAAGTCAATTCCTCTCTTAGTTTTTGAAATGGATGAGTTCTTAGATCCTTTCCAGCTGTTAATCCATGATCCTAAATTCCTGCCTATGTTAGACTGGTGGACCTCTGAGGTCCTTTCCTACTCAACAATGCTGTAATTTTATGGACTACTTGTTTTCCTGCTATGGGAAAGTATAATGGTACTGGCAATTTGGAGGTCTTCCCTGTCCCTTAACAGGCCTGGGTGAATTTGAGGACCTTTCCTGATTTGAAAATAAACTCTTCCCCCTAATAGGCTGCATGTGCTCACATGGAGCCTGTGGTAGGAGGCTTGTTTTTTAGGAGTCACAACTTTTGTTACTTTGTAGTCAAGTAGATCAGGAGGGTTTTGATGTTCTCTGACCCAGGAGGAAGCTATATTTACCTCTGAGGTGAGGGTTTGCTTTGGGGCTCACTTTGGGAAGAGTTGTATGATTTGGCCAGATGAGACTCTAGGCAGCTGTTGAGCCGCTCGGCTTTGAAAACCCAGATGTTGGTGCTTCCCTCTCTGGAACTAGGTACGGATGTGATGGTCAGACAGCTAGAAGCCCTATTTGTTGGTCTGCTGAACTGTTATTTTCTCTATCTGTATTTTTTGTCTGCTTGTAACTTCTGTTTGTATTCTCTGAAGTTCAGGGTGCTGACCTTTTCTCCTGAACTAGGTAAATGATATATGTTTGACTAAAGTAAGATTGTTAATGCTTTTTGAGTTGCTTTCCTTTAGAAAAGCAAAGAACCTGTGCTAGCAGCCATCCTGGGTATGTGAGTATGCTTGCTGCTACAGAAAGATGGAAAACGTCTTCATTCTTTATGCTAATAAGCATCTTATTATTTGACCTGGAGCCACCTCAAGAAGTTGTTGGACTGGTTGGCCAAGGCTGGCACAAGGAAAAAGAAGAGGAATCAGTCAGGCTATGGTTTTCTCTATCATTTTCCCTTCTGGTGCCCTTTAAGAACTTTAGTGGAGTATTTGTGGGAGAGTTGGACTTCCCTGGAACCTTTCCTGTTCCATCTTAATAGGAAGTCCTTATTTTAGCTAATTCATGAGTGGATTTTACACTTAAATGATCAGTAAGGACACTAACAAGAGCTCACACTTACATAGCACTTTAAGGCTTACAAAACACTCTACATAAATTCTGATTTGTTTCTCATAACAACAGTAATTCACGAGGCACGTTTTGTTGTTTGCCCCTCATTTTCAGAGGATTAATGCCACCACAGGGTATACCTGAGATGTTAGACTACTGAAGTTACATGACTCTAAAATGACGCTTAGAATGACTAGACCATGTTCACACAGACCTCAGCAGAAGTATCCAACCCAGGTTTATCATGACTCCAACAACTAGCATTCTTTCCAGCACTACCACACCATACTTTAACTTTAAAAAGTGGATGCTAATGTTTCTGGGACATTCAGGGACAAGGGTGCCCAATGCAGGTAGGGGACATCAATGAATTCTTCAATACGGGGGTGGCTAGGTGGCACAGTGAATAGAGCACTGGCCCTAGAGTCAGGAGGACCTGAGTTCAAATCTGGTCTCAGACGCGACCTGAGTTCAAATCTGGTCTCAGACACTTAACACACAAACTAGCCATGTGACCTTGGGCAAGTCACTTAACCCCAATTGCCCTCCAAAAAGCAACCAAAAAAAAAAAAAAAAAGAATTCTTCAATAGATTCTATGCCTCCTGAATAGCAGAATGTGTTGACTTATTCCTGGGCAACCCAGAAAAAGAACTGACCAGCACTTGCTCAAGTGCCAAGGAAAAAGAAAAATTGCCTGAGTTATTGTCTCAGAGCAACAAATGATACAGCCATAAAGATCATAAGTGAATACATAAATTATCCTGATGACTAATCTACATAGCCAGCAACACAGATTTGTTAGAAGCTAAAAAGGACAATTAGATCTGCAAGCTTAAAAATTCTAGGGAGCAGAACCAGGAGAACATTGCACACAATTACAGACACACTGTATCTGCGATGACTAATTTTGATAGACTGGGCTCTTCTCAGAAATGCAACGTTCTAAGACAATTCCGAAAGACTCAGGATGGAAAAGGCTATCCATATCCAGAGAAAGAATTAGGGAGTCTAAATGTAGATCAAAGCAAACTATTTGCTCTCTCTCTTTTTTGTTTTGTTTCTTCTTTCTCGTGGTTCATTCCATTGGTTATAATTCTTCTTTACAACTTGACTATTGTGAAAATATGTTTAATGTAAAGGTATATGTAGAACCTGTATAGGACTGCATACCATCTTGGGGGTGGGGGAAGGGGAGAGGGGAGGAAGGGGGAGAAAATTTGGAATTCAAAAACTTGTGGAACTGAATGTTGTAAGCTAAAAATAAATAAATTTAAAAGAAAAAAAATTCTATAACCAGAATCAAATACAAGTTTTAAATATGTCAGTGCACATATAGGGCTGGAAACAGGGCAGATAATTGTTGTATATGATACCATCTTCTCCACCTGGGATGTATTTCCCCTCAAGCTCTATTCTTCCAATTCCCATCCATCATTCAATAATGAGCTCAAACGCCACTCCCTCCTGGGCAATCCTTTCCAATAATTTCAAAACCATGCCTGGCAGTATTTTTTCCTTCCTATGAGTTCCCATAGAACATTCATACCTTTGATTGAATATGTTATAGAATAACTATGATAAAGTATATAATAGAAGAGAGGCAACAGTAAATAAAGCACTGAAACTAGAGTCAGGAAGACTGGAGTTCAAATATGGCTTCAGACAATTACTAGCTGCTGTGTCCTTGGGCAAGTCACTTCACCTCTATGTGACTCAGTTTCCTCATCTGCAAAATGGGGATAACAACTTCCCAGTGACACTGTGACAATTAAATGAGATGATATTTGTGCAAACTTTAAGGAATTGTATAAATGCTTTTGTTGTTGCTGTTTAATCATTTCAGTCATGTCCAACACTTTGAGACCCTATTTTGGGGGGACTTTTCTTGACAAGGATACCAGAGTGGGTTGCCATTTCCTTCCCTAGCTCATCTTATGGATGAGGAACTGAGGCAAACAGGGTTAAGTGACTTGCCCAGGGTCACACAGCTTGTAAGTGTCTGAGGCTGGATTGGAACTCAGGAAGATGAATCTTCCTTTTTGCATTCTATCGACTGTGCCATCTAGCTGCCCATATATACGCTAGCTATTTTAATTATTAATTATGGATTAGAAGGTGAATATTTTACCTGTTATGGTATTTCATCAATTTATCATTCTGCCAGTGTGGATACTCCCTTCACCAATGCGGACCATAGATCTTTGGAAGTCATTATGGCTGCAACCATGCTAATGATCCAAACCTAGCTAGCCCAATCCTCATACCTATCACTCGGTCAACTAATATTTATTAAAAGTCTAGTATGTGCAGGCAGCTAGGTGGCGCAATGAAAAGAGTACTGGCCCTGGAGTCAGGAGGACCTGAGTTCAAATCTGTCCTCAGACACTTGACACACTTAACTAGCCATGTGACCTTGGGCAAGTCACTTAATCCCAATTACCCTGCCTTCCGCCCTCCAAAAAAAAAAGTCTAGTATGTGTTAGGCACTCTACTCAGCATTGGAGGTGGGAGGGGGTAGGGGGGAGAAGAAACAGTCTATTCCTTCAAGGCATTCACTGTCTAATAAGGGAGATAACGTGCAAACTGTGTTCAAGGACTGTGTTCAAACAAGACACAGAGAAGGTAAACTGAGGCTTATCTCAGAAGGAAGGCACTAAGATTCAGGAAGACTAGAAAAGAATTCTTGCAGAAGGTGAGATTTTAACTGAGACTTGAGGGAAATTTGAAGGCAGGGAGGAAGAGGGAGTGAATTCCAGGCATGGGGGACCACCAGTGAAAATGCTTGGGGTCAGGAAATGGAGTGTTATGTTAAACAGCAAAGGAGCTCAGTGTCACTAGATTGCAGGGTAGGGAAATAAGGCACCAGCAAACTGGAAAGGTAGGAAGAAGCCAGGTTGTAGAGGGCTTTAAAAACTAAATCTAAGATTTTATATGTGATCCAGGAAGAAACAGGAAGTATGGGAAAATGGGGTGATATGGTCAGGCCTCCATTTTGGGAAGATCGATCTGACAGCTGAGTGGGGAGTGACCTGGAGCACAGAGAGTCAGCAACAGGCCATTGCAATAGTTCAGGTATGGAGTGAAGACCACCTGTACATGCACCACCTGCACAGTGTTGACAGTGACAGAGAGAGAAGGGGGCATATATCAGAGACGTTAAGAAAACAGAAATGACAAGACTAGACAAGTGACTGGGCATGGTGTGAGAGGTGAGACAATGAGTCAGTTATAATCCCATTATGTACCTTACCTCTATAGCTTGGTAATTTAGTATAATATGTTGATAATCTAATTTTATCAAAAATTCATTTTAAGTTGAAAGGATTCTTTAAGTATACCATCACATCATCTACAAAAGGTGATCATTTTCTTAATTCTTTACCCCAAACATGGGTAACTCAACTTCTTTTTCTATTTTTGTCTTATTGTCATAGATAGCCTTACTAGTACTATGTCAAACAAAAGTGGTAACAGACATCCTGGTTTTACCTGTGTTTTTTGGAAAGGATTCTGGCTTATCTTGATTACATATAATGGTCAACTCAGTTTTAGACATATGTATTTACCATCTAAGAAAATGTATTCCTTTATTTATTCCTAGGTTTTTTTATTTTATTTTAACAGAAATGAGGGCTGTATGTTGTCAAAATCTTTGCATCTAATGATACGATTTTTGGTGATTGTTACTAATATGGTTGTCTTTAATAAAATACTAACTCTATTGCTGGTACAAATCCAACCTATTTGGTTTGTAACCTTTGTGACATGTTGTTTAAACTTTTTTGCTGTAAGGATCAAACAGAGTCACCCACCCCACACTAGTATGGGGAGTTTCTTCACTGGGGAGTTCCCTATACCAGTAAAATCACAAGTTGGGTCCCTGTCTCTACATATAGTACATCAGAGATGTAAAACACCTTCCCCAAAAACTTGAGTACAGTCTATCCAGATTAAAATTTAATTAGGAAATGTTTAACAAAATAAAAATCCAGTACAACAAAGAGAATGTTAATTTGTGGTTTTCTAAGCTGATAGGGGGCCCAGAGGTAAACATACAGTACATAAGTTGCATGTTATATATATTAAATTAGATTACATATGTGTCATGCTGCATATGCACACAAACTCACACACACACACACATGTGACCTTAGGTCCTTGGGTTCCTGATTTCACCATGACTCGCCTGACTCAGACGTACCATACTCTCATGCCATGTGCCTGTCCCCTAGTCTCCAGAACCTCCTTGGGGCCCTGGGTTTTGGCCTGATTAGCATTCACTATGACTAGTCTGCAACAGACCCAGAGCTGTTCTTTAGCTATCATCATGCTATCCAGCTTTTCATATGCCCCTTCCACCACCTCCATTTAGTTCTGGAAGAGTATTCAAATATACAAGACCATTCCTTTGTTGCTGTTTGTCCTTCGTTCTCAAAGAGGAAGGTGATGCCATGACTTGCAAATGAATTGGATTTAAGTGAGGGAGGGCTGTACAAGATCACCAGCCTCACACTCTCCTCTGCATCCCTCTGGGTCCAGTGGCAAGATATGAATTAAGATGACTGGAGATGGCCCTACACCATTCCTTTAAAGTACAAATCAATGCCCTATGTCTCCATTCATCATCCCTGTGACACAACCCCCTTCCCACCATTTTCCTATTTGTGTTGTCACCTGATATCAGAATGTAAGCTCCCTGAGAACAAGGACTATCTTTTTATTTTTATTTTTTGGTAACTGTATCAGCCTGGAACATAATAACCAATTAAATGCTTTTACATTCATTTAAGTCACTCATGCATTTATATATTACACAGATTTATATTTCAAACAAAATCTACATACTATTTACATATTAGCAATCTATAGCAAGGCTGGTCTTTAGACAACAGCACACAGTCAGTCCATCACATAGGACAAGATTTATGACGTCATTTGTGTGAAGAATTCCTAGGGTGAAACTTCTTTATCCTGTGCAATTTAGTCCCTTCTCTGCAACATATAGCCTTGGTAAGTTCCCTAGAGAGATTAAGTCTTCAGAGCACTGTCATACTCCTAGTAGTGTCAGGGGCAAGACTAGAACCCAGGTCATGGGTTCATAGATGTTAGGAGCTGCAAGGGACCTTAAGAAGCCAATGAGTCCAACCCCCTCATTTTACAGATAAAGAATTGGAGGCCAGGGGGTGGCTAGGTGGCACAGTGAGTAGAACACCAGCCACGGAGTCAGGAGGACCTGAGTTCAAATCTGACCTCAGACACTTAACACAAAAACTAGCTGTGTGACCTTGGGCAAGTCACTTAACCCCAACTGCCCTCCATAAAGCAAAAAAAAAAAAAAAAAAGAATTGGAGGCTGGAGAGCTAAAGGGACTTGACCAGGGTCATATGGCAAATAAGTAAATGAAGTTACATTTGCATCCTTATCTTTCTGACTCTGGCCCCAATTCCCTATACACTACACCCAGATGATTCTCATCTGTATACTGTATTATATTCCTGTAATACCTTAGCAATTTAGTGGGGGAGATAAGACATATGCACAAATAACTATAAGTTACTATAACTATAATTATAGTTCTGCCTATGATAATATTATATAATGCTCTAAAGTTGCCAAGATACTTGTCATATTTAATTTAATTTGTATTCATGTCTTATTTCCTCTGCTAGATGACTCAACTCCCTGAAGGCAAACATCTTGTCTCACTTTTCTCTGTATTCTCCACAGGGCCTTTGACCTAGTAAGTGATTGAATATTGACTGAATGAGTGAATGGCAAGTCCATCAGGATGCAGTCCTTTATAAAAGCAAGCACTCCAGGAGTCATATGGAGGATGTTATTAACTGACAATGCCTGCTCTAAATATTTTTTCAGGTTCAAATCACCTCTTCTGCCTCACATGCTGCAGAACTCTGATGGTGATGGTGGTGATAACGAAAGTGGAATGGTGATGGTGGTGGTGGTAGAGAGTACTTCTTAACATGATACTTATACATATTTTTTCCCCAAGAACAATGAGCAGGACTATAAGGTTAGGTTCTCAAGATTTCCTAAAAGAATAATAACATTCCCTTCCACTTCAAGACTGGAGTACTTGTTAGATAGCTCAATCAATTCAGGCCTCTTTAAGATATCTGATCATGTATTTAGAAAACATAGTCAAGAACAAGAGGCATTTCTCTATAGTGTCCAGGTTTTGAAAAAGAAAGAAACAGAGCACGAGAACTTGGGGAGTCATTCTACTCTATCTGCTCCCACTGTGCAATGATCCCCTATCTGTGTATGTGTGAAATGTCCTTTACCAACCCTCATTTCTACAAGGGTCAGATTTGACATCTGAAAAAAAAAAAGATCTTTTTTTTCCCTTTTGTATTTTGATACACACTGAAGAAGTTGGAACTAAAAAACTATCTGGTGAAAAACTCTTAACTGGTTTGTTTGGTGTTGTGAAAACTCTTACTGGTAATGGACTTTTTTGTATACTTGTTTTCAGTTTTCTTTTCAACAAAAAGTATGTAATTAAAGCTATTAGAATAACATCTCCAAACTATTAAAAAACAGATATCTGATCATTGAAAGAAAGAGTCTAATAGGCATGTTAAGTGTCTCTCCATTCATTTAGAATCTCCAAGGTCCAGCTATGTATGCAGTTAGGTCATTGACAAGCAAAGTGGCTGGGCTTTGTTATTTCAGCTTTCCACAGAAATGTTTTCACTGAATTATAAGTTCATGTCATCCTCTCTTCTTTCACATAGTGTCAGTACTAGAATTACTCATTTTTAACAGGGTCATACCATCTTTTGTAAAACTATAGTTAGAGACAGCCACCATTTTGCTCATTGGCACTTATAAAAGATCCACAATGGTAAATTCCTGGTTAAGTATCAGGAAAACATTCTTCTATGAATTAATCAGCATGTTTTCTCATGTCAGAAAATTAATATGTAACACATAGACTGTAAGCTCCTTGAGGAAAGAAACTTTTGCCTCTTTTTGGAACCCTAGCTCTTAGCACGGTGCTTGAAACTTTGTTGTTGCTGTTGTTGAACCATTTCAGTTGCATTCAACTCTCTGTGACCCCATTTAGGATTTTCTTGGTAAAGATAGTGGATTAGTTTGCTGCTTCCTTCTCTAGCTCATTTTACAGATGAGGAACAGAAGCAAAAAGGGCTAAGTGACTTAGCCGGGGTCACACAGCTGAGGCCAGATTTAAATTAAAGTCCTCCTGACTGGCACTCTATCCATTGTGCCACCTAGGTGCCTATAGTAGTAAATTAATTAATCAATCAATATTAATAAAATTAATTAAAATCAATTAATCAAATTAATTAATTAGTATTGATTGGGTTTTTTTTCTGTCTTAGCTATCACTGCCCCCCCCACTCTAATTTTTGTCTAATTTAGTACTTAAGTATAATTGGGTTGTTGTTTTTTTTTTTTTCAGATAACTGACAATGTTTGTGCCTTCTTCCTTGAGCTGGTGCCCATTTCAGTTTTTATCCCCAATTACCCCCATTTTTCTCAAGTACCTATTAGGTGTCAGGCATATAAAGACAAAAATGAAAATGGTCTCACCCAGATATTTATCTGGCCTCAGCCACTTACTAGCTGTGTGACCCTGACCAAGTCACTTAACCCTGTCTGCTTCCGTTCCTCATCTGTAAAATGAGCTAAAGAAGGAAGCAGCAAACTAATCTACTATCTTTACCAAGAAAATCCCAAATGGGGTCACAGAGAGTTGAATACAACCAAAACGGTTCAACAATAATATATTCTAATAAGCAGAGACAAAACACACACGCTTAGGTATAAAACAGGTCCAAGGAAATCTTGGGAGAATAAGGCAGTAGTAGTCCAAAATAGTCATGAAATCACGGAGATGGTGGCACTTGAGCTGAAGGTATTAATTCACCTGAGACTCAGGTGAAGAAGAGTATTCCAGTCATGGGGGACAGTCAATGAAAAAGCTCTCAGTCAGCGAGTCTCCTGCCCGAGGAACAGCAAAGTCAGTTGGGTTACACCATAGAGCTCATGAAGGAAAGGGACAGAAACACAGGAGGGGAGTTGGTTTTAAAGAGCTTTAAATGTCCAACAGGGGAGCTTATACTTGATCTGGAAATCGGGCCCAATTAAGTTTATTAAGGTGGGTAACATGGTCTTACCTGTGCTTTAGGAAAATCACTTTGCCAGTTTTAGGAAAATCACTTTGCCAGTTCTAAGGAGGACAGACTGGAGTGTGGAAGGAGACTTGACGTAGGGAGACCAATTAGGAGGCTATTATGTTTCACTTATGAAGCATCTCAAATACTTTCAGGAGATGGAAATCATAAATGCTAATCAAATAATGAATAAATATTATCTGTGGCTAGAAACTATCAAAGGGAATTCAGCTCAAATGAGAAGTGGAGTTCTCAAAAATAAAATTCTGATTATACAATTAAGAATGATCTGGATAAAGAAAAAGAAGAGGGATCTTAAGAAATCAATGTGGCTGAATAAAGAGCTTTCCGACAAGATAATTTAAACAGACATATAAGAAATAAAAAGAAACACAAGATAAGGAAGAAATAGTAGCATTCGCTTATAAGAAGAGCTAAAGAAAGGTTAAAACACAAGGTTTGTGATGAATACTAATGACCAAAATAAAAAAAGGGTAGGTTTGTTTTTTAAGCCATATTTACAATGAAAATAAAACCAAGCAAAAGACATAGCCATTGTTTCAGGAAGACAAATGACAAAGACTATCCAACTCCCATTTTGCTTCTATCTTTTTCATCAGGGAAATTTTCCAATCATAAAGGACAAAACAATATTAAAATGGAATTGGATACCAACATAGGTAAAGAGATAAAGAACACTTTCTAGTAGTTTCATGTTTCCAGCCTCAAATGAAATATACTCTAGATACTGAAAAAGCTTGGTAGATAAGATCATGAAACCATTGGTAGTTTAAAAAAATACATGAAGAAAAAAGAAATATCAGAATAATGGACAGGCAAAAGTCCTGATTTTTTTAAAAAGAAGGGGGAAAAATGTAGATTCTACAAACCACAGACTAGGCAAGTTTATTATCAATCTCCACCTAAATTGTAGAAATCGTTCTATAAAAAGTTTGTGACCACATAATTATGCCTTTTCTTCCAAAGAATCAGCATGGATTCACTAAGAATGAGTTAAATTAACTTCATTTTGGTGTTTTTTTTTTTTTGGTTAAGATTAATAAACAGGTGGCTCAGGAGAACGGTCAAGTCATATAGAATGAATCCAGAAAAGCAGAATGCCCCCAACAAAATGGAGAAACGAGAGGCAGAAGATGGTTTGTTGGATAGGTGAACAATCAATCATAGAGGTCTCTTGGAGCTTGTACGGAACTGTTCAATAGTGTTATCAATGACAGAGAAACATTCTAAAGCATAAGAGATTCCATGTAATATTTTACTCCAACAAGTTAGTCTCTAAATACACAGTGTTGCACAGCACACAAATGATAGTACAGTTTTTCCAGTAGTTAAATATGGAGATCCTTAATCCTGGGAGGTATATTAAAATTTTTGAATACATAAAGCTCAAAGAGTCAGCTAATATGATAAAAGGGCAGAATTATGAATGGTGAGCCATTCTGATATAGTAGATGCAGTGACAGACTAGAAGTTAGGAAGAAGGGGTTTGGAAGCCTACTTCTGATACTTACTTAGCTGTGTATCCCTGGTAAACTCATAGAATGTCTTTGAATCTCAGTATTTTCCATTTGTAAAACAGGGATAATTAAATCTGTAATATCTTCCTCACTGGGTTGCTAAAAGTGATAATGTGTCTAAAAGTATTTTGTAAACTTTACGTAAATTTTGGCTGTTATAATTTCAACTATATCCTTCTAACACCCAAGGGTATCAGATTCACCTGGCTGGCTGCAAACACTGCAGTAGAATATCTGAAATGTGTCCTTCTTAATCTAAAGCAGAGGTTCTTAGCCTGGGGTCCCTGGACCCCAACGGGGTAAGTGGATAGATTTCATAGAGTTCACAGAGTTGGATTGGAGGAAAAATGCATCTCCATTTCACTAATCTGCAGGGGCTGTCTTTTTGCCTCCTTTTGTAGCTCAAGTACATAGTACCAGTAACTAATACATAGTAGGTAGTCAATAAATGTTTCTTGACTTAGTGACTCATCTGTAACTGAAATTTACATGTCTTTGAATTACTTCAAAACCTTATTCTAAGAAGGGATCTACAACTTTGCCAGCCTGCCAAAGGGATCCATGAGACAAAAAGGGCTTAAGAACCCCTTTGCATCACACTCTTGATATAAAACCAGCTCAGCTGGTATGTGTAAAGTCCTTTGGAAGGCATGAAGTGCAACAATGTCATTTATCATTATTGCTAATCAGCATATCGATGAATCTCTTTAATTTCACCTCTAGGATGACTTCTTTAAAAATTTCCATAACTTAAAATAAAACTACTTATCTTCTCCCTTTTGGAGTTATCTCTAGATTCCACCTCTTTCTTTCCCTTTTGACTAGCAGCATCTTCCCCATTACAGAAAAAGACCATTAAGGTTCATCAAATTCCATTTCCAGGACAGAAGTCAAAGCTAATATGGCCACACCAAACATCACCAGGAAATTTTCCACATGGCCCATTATTAACACTCTGCTTTTGTTGTTTGAAAACTTTCAGCTATAAATGTCGTTAATATTTAGTGGAGGGTTTTTTCATTTTTCTAAGACTTCATGATTAATTAGTGAATGGTAAGTGGCCTCTGCACTGAACAACCACCATGACACTACACAGCTGGAAAAAATTCTGGGTCATGTAAACATCAAAAACACAGGCCAGCTTTGTTACTAGGCAAGAGCTGCACTCTGTATGTGGGGAGAGAGCCAACTTAGTCATTGCTCAAAATGAAAATGTCCACACAACGAAACCAGTTATGCAGTAAGAGCTTTGTAAGTCTGGCTTCCTTTCTAATTTGTATGGGAGGCACAAGCTCTTCTAGCAGAAGGGAGAAGGTATCCCGGTAGGAGACTGGGTCTTCCCTGGCATTTTTTTTTTGGCAGCTAAAGCTGTAGGTGCAGTTCTTTCTTTATTCCTCAATTTTCTTTGAACCTAAAGTTTTCTTACTCCAGTCTGAATGTTCCCAGCTGCAGAAAGTCCCTTCCATTGGGCAGGAGTTATAACCAAGAACATTCCACCAGGGCTTCTCACTTAAAATCAGATGCCTACTCCTACAAATGTTGCAAAGGAGAAAAGCACAACACTCAATGGTTTTGGACCCTATAATACTGCATGAGTCTTAACTGCACCCAACTGCTCAAAATACATGGTCAGGGGAACACAATGTGGCAGAAATGATGGTATTACCTTTTTAAACATTCTGGTAGAATCCTCACTTATCTGCATAAAGCGCATGATGACATTGTTCAGATAGATATCACTTAACGTTGCATGGTCCTTGCTTTCTCTTCTTACTTGGTTCAGGAGTAAGTACCAGCAGTTCACTGGAGATAACAGGTTCTGGTCTTTCCTAAGGATTCAAAGAAATGCAGGATTATAAACAGTAGTCAAAGTACATTCAAGCAATTATAGCAAAATAAAGTAAACCAAAGGAGCATAACAGGATGTTGTTCGTCCTCCTTCTTTTTATTTATTTATTCATTCATTTATTTATTTGTTTGTTTATTTATTGCTTTTTGGAGGGGGGAAGGTAGGGCAATTGGGGTTAAGTGACTTGCCCAAGGTCACACAGCTAGTTTTTTTTTGCATGTGGTAAGTGTCTGAGGTCGGATTTGAACTCAAGTCCTCCTGACTCCAGGGCAGGTGTTCTACTCACTTCGTCCTTCGTTCTTGAAGAGGACCAATGATTTTGGAGGATGATGTCTTGACTTACAAGTGAACTCAATTTAAGTGAGCCTCACCCTCTCCTCTAGAGTCATCAAAGTCCAGTGGCAAGACAGGTAAGGATGATGGGAGATGGCTCTGGATGCAGTAAGGAGACCTTGGTCTTTTTAAGCTAAGGTCTTTCCAGGTTTCTGTTTGTCTGAGGCAACACCCATTCTGCACCTGAATTACAAAAGGCACACCATCACCGCAATCAATCCATTCTTCTATTCAGTAGAAGGCACACAGCCAATTGATCCCCAGACTTGTAGAAAGAAAACTCAGGCCAAGAATATTTGGTCAAAACCCACACTCTTTAGAAAAGTGCCATGGGACCCCTCACATCCATAGAGCTTAGAGATATTCTTAGTTTTAAGCCTCTCATTGAAGAAAGACAATTTATGTTTATATTTGAATCGATAATCTCCTGCCTCACAGAATGAATGTGGTTTGCCACTGTTCAGAGTCTGCTAGGGAAATTCAGTCCATTGCATGTCAGAAAAGATGGCTAGGTATGGCTTCCAGTGGTATATAAATTCATGTCTTACGTATCTCCATTCCTCTCAAAGAATGTCCAGAAACGACAACATTACAGTATTATGTCTAATATCCCAACTTTCTCCACTATGCCACAGAAGCCTCTCCATCTTGGAAGTTTCCTCCATATCTGGTCTTCTCATACTGGAAGTACACTCCACTCCCATGGCACCTTCCTCTGATTGGCTTGCTCCTTCCAGAACCATCATGTTAAGGAAAATGCCCAAGCCAGCCATCACTTCATTTCTCTCCAGACTCACTGGCATGTTCTCTAAACATGCATGGCATCATACACACACCATGTGGGATATGGGTACCTTCTCCTCCCTCCCCTTTCAGTTTCCTGTTATATGTTGTTTTCCTTCTTAGAATGTAAGCTCCTGGGGCAGCTAGGTGGTGCAGTAAATTTAGAGCACCAGGCCTGGAGTCAGGAGGACCTGAATTCAAATCTGACCTCAGACACTTAACACTTACTAGCCGTGTGACCTTGGGCAAGTGTAATGGAAATGCAGATTTAAAGATCTTCCCTTCCCCTAGGCTAAAGTGCAGCAGAAGCCTGGGGAGGGAGGCTTGTTTTTCAGTAGATACTTTTTGATTGGCCAGTGGGTCAATAAGGTTGTTACATTCTCTGAGCCAGGAGAAGGCTATATAAGCCCTGATGTGTAGCTTTGTTTTGGGGCTCACTTTGAGGAGTGTTCTGTGATTTGATATGGATTCTGGGAAGCCGTTTTCCTGAGCCCCCCGGCTTTGAAAAACCCAGAATGTGGAAACCCAGATGTTGACTGGGTATGGATGTAATGGTTGGACAGTTTGGAAATCTGTCTACTTGATGTTTCTGTCTTGATAATTCTGTCTGTATGTTCTGAAGTTCGGGGTGCTGATCTTTTTCCCCTGAACTAGGTAAATGATATACATCTGACTGATTAAAGTAAGCTTGTTAACCCATTTTGAGTTGCTTTCCTTTAACAAAGCAGATCCAAGAACCTGTGGTAGCTGCAAACCCTGAGGACGCTTGGGGTGCTTGCTGCTACAGCAAGTCACTTATCCCCAATTGCCCTGGCCTCCCCCCTCCAAAAAGCAAAAACCAAACAAATTCTTAAGACCACATTGGTTTCTTAAACATTGATTTCCTATCTCCCTCAACAGGATTATTAGCTAAGCATAATTTAAATACTGAAACTTTTGAAGACTTTATTCTCTAAGAATAGTCTATTGAGCAAATAAATTATTTTGACTATTATAAATACCAAAATTAACTATAAAGTACATATAAAGATGCTATCTGCATCCAGAGAAAGAATGATAAATAGAAGAAACATACGTGTAGAAAAAATGTACACACACACATTCATCTATTTGTGTCTAATGGTAGCCTCTCTAGGGCAGTGGGGAGGGAAGAAAAAAAAGAAATTTACACAATTTTATTGTATATTTGAAAGGAATAGAAAGTTGTACGTATTAGATTTGCAGTTTAATATGCAACCTTTTTTATTGTACTATGTTATGGAAATGCTTTTCTAATTTCATATATTAAAAATAATTTTTTTTAAAAAAAGAGTTCAGGGGTGGCTAGGTGGCCCTAGAGTCAGGATGACCTGAGTTCAAATGTGGCCTTAGACACTAAACACTTACTAGCCGTGTGACCTTGGGCAAGTCGCTTACCCCAACTGCCCAGCCCTCCCCCCTCCAAAAAAGAAAAAAAAAGGGCTCAGAAAAAGAATAGTCTATTGTTAAAGTATTACTGTATCATGATACAATTTCAAAATATGAATCTTTTTCTCTTATATTGAAAAAACATTTCAAAGATCTATGAATTCATCAATAGGGATACTTTTTCCTCTAATGCCCATCACAACATCCCTATGGGTTGAGTAAAGGCAGAAAAGAGAATCTAATAAAAAGATTATGATCCATGACTGAATATTTCAAGGCTGTGTAGCCAATCTAGTGATGAGTATTATCCAAATTAGTTAAGTAGGTCCTGAGATGACAGATATACATCCCATAAAAGGGCCCCTCCTTGAAGACTTTCTATGTTGGTAGGATAAACCAGAGCTCATGTTCTACTGACATCACCTTCAAGAAGCCAGCGTTACCCCTCCTGCTATTGGTGAGGCATCAGCAAAGGATTTTTTTTAAACCACCTATAAAATCACAGAACAGTCCTAAATTTAAGGAGTAAAACCCATAAGTTCTGTTTATGACTCAAGTTTAGAAGGTAACTGCTCATGGTCATTTATGGTCCTTGAATCATAATGTAGCCAGGACAGGATGGCTGATGAAGTCAGAGCTTTCTGCCTACTCAGCTAGTGTTTACAATTTAACTTCCCAGCAAATCAAAATTCTATTTCATTGATCTAAAATATACTCTGTCAACAACATACACAATTTTCTGACATGGCCAATGTGGGAATTTGTTTTGCTTGACTCTGCATATTTGCTACAAGGGTTTTGTTTTTTTCTTTTTCTTTTCCCCCCAATGGGGGTAGGGGAGAGATGAGAGAGAAAGAAAGATAGATTTTTGTCAATTGAAAAAAAAAAACCTTAATCTAAAAAATAAAATTAATGATGCCCTGACAATGCCAACTATCCTTTATGAGAAAGCTTCAACAGGAAGGAATCATTAAAACTGAAAACTTCTAACTTTTCAAAGGTCATCAAAATAAATCTTCAAATTGACACTCTTCTCTTGTCTAACCTGCAGGCTTTGGATACATTTTGTGAAAGATAAAGGATTTTTGAGCAATTATTTATAAATACCAGTAGCTATTTCTTCATATCTTTTAAATAGAACATATAGGGATAGGCTTTAAGTTAACAAGGAAGATGCTATGTTTCTTATTAAACTCTTCCCTCACTCCTTGTTTCCTTAATAGGAACATATTTACACTGTGTAAAAACCAGCATAACATAAGGGAGATTTAGTTTTTTAAACACATTGAACTTTTTATTTTATTTAAGGTAGAGCCTTAAAACTGCAGATGTGTTATATCTGGTGACTAGTTATTCTTGAAAAAAATTTGAAACAATCATCTTGAAGTTATTAGATCCTTTTATTAGGTGTCAGCCTTTGGCAGCCTCTCTCTCTCTCTCTCTCAGTTTCTCAAACACACACACACACACACACACACACACGCATGCACAAAATTACTGGGTACTGTTGGCTGGGCAAAAGCCAGGTGGCAGGAAAGTAACCCTTGTGGTTGGAAAAAAGGACACTCCTAGAAACTTCTGGTTTTTTTGTTGTTGAAGGAATACCCAAGCTAACAGTAACCCACATTTTTTCACAGAACTTCCATGACAGCACCTTGTAGAGTGATATGCATAGAAAGTTGCATAGAGTAGATATCTAACAAGCATTCATTGAATGAGTGAGTAGAATGTTAGCTAATCAGGTGGAGAACAGAAGGAAAATTCAGTGGCATCTGTTTTTCAAACAATCCCATCTGCCCAGCTAAAAGGATAAGGTCAGATCAGAGTTGAATGGACAAATGAATGAATGATGAAAGTATGAAGGGTGGGGACAGCTCAACTCCAGTACAAAACTTCTCTTTCCAATCTGGAAATCATCCACTTGCCTATGAATGATTTAAAAGTAGAACATTCTAGCTTCCCAGAGAGAGAAAAGAACCCAAAACAAACCCCAGCAAGTTCACTCCACCTATTAGGAGAGCTTATATGCATTGCATCCATACTGTCCTTTCCATTCCCAAAGCTACCATCTTGGTCTAGATTCACTTCACGCCTTGTTATTACAACAATCTCCTCCTTTCCATTGGTCTCTCTCTCCTTCTCCCACTGCAGCCGGGGACATCTCTAGTTATCCTGATATATATGCTGCCACTGGTCCCAGATGGCTCTAGAGGAGAAGGCCAGCTGATGGCTTTGCATAGCTCTCCTTCACTTAAATCCAATTCAGTGGCAAGTAATGGTATCAGCTTCCTGATGCCATGGTCCTCTTTGGGAACAAAGGACAAATCAACAACTCTATATTATTTAATTATTGTTGTTGTTATTGTTATATTAACAGGCCCTAGTCCAAGCCTCACGTGGTCACTGTTTTGGTTCTGATGGCTCAGAGTGAGTGTAAATAGCAGTTTTTTCTGTTTTGGCCAGAAACTCTGAGAGTTTCCACTGCTCTGACAGATTCTTTTGTAAAAGCAAACTAGGACATCTTTTACCTCAATTCTTACCTAGCCTTTAACTAATGGGTGTTGCCTCAGACAAACTGAGACCTGGGAAACCTTAGTTTAAAAAGGCCAAGGTCTCCCAATGCATCCTGGGCCATCACCAATCATCCTGACTTCTGTCTGGCCACCGGACTCTGATGATTCTGGAGGAGGGAGTGAGGCTGATGACTTTGCACAGCTCTGCCTCACTTAAATCCGATTCAGGTATCACCTTCCTGATGTCATGGTCCTCTTTGGGAAGAATGTCTGGCCACCGGACTCTGATGATTCTGGAGGAGAGAGTGAGGCTGATGACTTTGCACAGCTCTGCCTCACTTAAATCCGATTCACTTGCAAGTCAGGACATCACCCACCTGACATCATTGTTCCTTTCTGAGAATAAAGGATGAACACGTCTATATCTCCCCCCCTCTTTTTTTTGCTTATTGGAGGGCAATTGGGGTTAAGTGACTTGCCCAAGGACACACGGCTAGTTTTTGTCTTAAGTGCCTGAGGCTGGATTTGAACTCAGGTCCTCCTGACTCCAGGGCCAATGCTCTACTCACTGTGCCACCTAGCCGCCCCCTCTATATCTACTTATACTTAAAAACCCATCCTCTATGCTGAAAGATATAAAACTTCCTGAGAGACAGCTTGTTTTCTATAATTTATCCCTCAATACAAAAAGTGTCAGTGACTCCCTGCTGCCTACATAATAAAGTCCTAACTCCTTATTTTAGAATTCAAACCCCCTCCTTCATAATGGCCGCTATTTCTCATTCAATTCAATAAACATATATTAAGTTCCAACTGTGTACAGAGTGCTGTTTGGTGCTTGGTGGGATATAAAATTAAAATAAAACATGACCCTTGCTATCATGGAACATATAGTCTAGAATAACTTTATTTATCACTACAAAGGATCATGGGATGATAAATCTAGAGTTGGCCAAGACCTTAAAGATCCTAATGCCTCTGCTCTTCCCAGACTGGTCAACTTATTTTTCCCTGAACATGCCTTGTAATCTCCCACCTCTACACCTTTGCTCATGCCATTTCAATTCACTGATAATATATCATTCACAAGTTAATTTCAAGTACCATGCTTGACACACAAAAAAGAACTTAATAAAATACTTTTTCATCCATTCATTCAGTCATTGAGAAGATCCTATAATATTTTTAGGTTTGATGTAATCAGAACAGTGTCACTTATAAAGAGCAGGATCTAAGGAGGTTATCTAAGATTATTTCAATTAAATGTAAACTTTTATGGATTCCACTACACTGGAAAGGCCACGTATAATCTTGGAAATCTATTGAGTCAAATCCATCAAAGAACCAACCTACCTAAGCATGGAGACTAAGTAATGGATTCTCTGTTCATGAAAACCCATGAATCAAGTAGGCACAATCTAAATTCATATTATTTCTATAGACTTTTCCTAAGCAATTTCACTTTTATTCCTGCTTTTGGTCCCCTTTTTTAAGAACTTAGAAACCATTTCTTATAGCCAATTATCAGACAGTTAGAGTTCAGAGTTAGAAAAACTCAAAGGAATTTCCAATACTTTTTGGCTTTTAAAAATATTTTAGCAAGAATCACAAGGGCTAGGAGGAGTGAGGGGAGCTTATCACCGACTCAGCCGAAACTGTTTGTACGACCAACTTAAGTGTCAGACTGAACCAATGTCTACAAAGTGCCAACCGTCCAAGATACTGTGCCAAGAGACACAAAGGAAAGTCAGACATGGCCTCTGCCCATAAGCAGCTTACTGACAATGGTAATAGTGAATGACACTGATATTCCACTTTATATGTGCAAAACATTTCACAGGCATTTATCGACTCGCTCCTCATAATAAATCTATAAGGCAGGGTAACAGTAAACCCATTTGAAATAGGCCAAAACTGACACTTTGTCCGGACAGCCTTAGTCATTTGCCATCACAGCACTGGTAAGTAGCAGAAGGATGCTGACCCAGTCCACCATCTAGGCTATCACGCTGCCTCCCTCCTACCAGTTTACAATTCAGTGGGAAAGAAATGAGAGATACTTAAGACCTAAAATAGTATAAATAACTATAATACAAAACAGGACAATAAATATAGAAGCAAGGAGTACTACCACAGCTCCTTAGTAGGAGAGCTCATCTCTGACAAGGAATGTGGGAGCAAAACTGCAGGGAAGGGCGCCGTTGGCTCTCATCTATCTCCCCTTGTAGTGTTGATCTCCTAGGGATAATCATACCCACAATACCGATATTTTTCATGGGATCATAAAATCTAAGAGACAGTCTGTCTAACTTACTCATAGCATAATCCTCAGCTAAAACATCCTCATAACATGGTCATCCATCCCATGCTCAAAGACCTCGAACAATAGACCAAATAACAGAGAGTAAAAAGCCAACAATGGAATCGGGCATCACTATTTTCACCTGGGGCTACACTTTATCTGTGCTCTCTTTTACTAGATATTTTAAAAGTTTCCTTCTATTGTAAGATAACACAGAATAAGTGAATTAGAGGCTTTTGGGCACAGAAGATGCCTATATAGATACATACACATCTACGTTACATGTTTGAATTATAGTAGCTGGCATGTCCTGAAATAAATCTACATGGCATTTCATTTGCAGGGATATGTACTACTGTTTTTTCTTTTTTTTTTGAAGGGGGAAAGGCAGGGCAATTGGGGTTGTGACTTGCCCAAGGTCACACAGCTAGTGTTAAGTGTCTGAGGCCACATTTGAACTCAGGTCCTCCCGACTCCAGGACCAGTGCTCTATTCACTGTGCCACCTAGCCATCCCTAGGATATGTACTATTTGAATTAGTCATTATAAATGCACATACAATTCTACTATATCCATACCCTGCCCTCTGTCCTGATAAAGATTTATAGTGATATAGATATATAGAACTCTCTCTCTCTCTCTCTCTCTCACACACACACACACACACACACACACACACACAGACACACACAAATTCACCCCCCTTGATACAGATTGCTATAGATCTTTATTGGATATGAGATATAGAACTATATCTTTCTCTCCATTTATATGTGTATATATATTTACACATATAAATAGACAGCAACAGAGACAGACAAAGAGAGAGACAGAGACAAACACAGAGAGAGATATAGAGTAAGACAAGAGACAGAGGCAGAGAAAGAGACAGAGAGAGACAGAGACAGGGAATTTTTACTTCTGTTAGAAATATATTACACTATAAAGAACTTGCTTCGCTGCTACAGTAAATGGTCCTTTTCTATGAAGTCCCAAAGACTGAGAACAGACCATCGCTTTTATACACCTCAACCATTCACCTCCTCAAAAATATTTTGGCTGTGGATTACGTTTCTGCTTTAACCTTTGGTATTATTTTACCTGCCCCCAACCAGCAAGTTTAAATATGACCATAAATGAGATTAAGGGGTTTTCTATTACCCCAGATAAGCTTAAATACTCTGCTCAAGTGGCATTTAGTAACTGACATCACCAGGAATTTATAAGGAATTGCAATAATGGTTCCCTCAGCATAATGCCCTATTTTCTTCATATAAATTCCAATTTTTTCCTAAAATCTATGCTTCTGCATGAATTTTATATTTTATAAATTTCTCTTAAGCTTGGCAGAAGAACCCCGAGGATAGATAGGAGTTAGATTCATGTATGAGAAAAGGAACACAGGCAGGTGGGAGATTAGTGTGAGCAAGGCATGTTGTAGGTGTAGGAGGGCCTGAGCATTACCTGGAGGATAAGTCTGCCTATCCTAATAGAAAGTATTCATTTCAAAAACTGAATACTCTTACCAGAAAAATAATTTCTTTTTTTTTTTTTTGGGGGGGGGGAGGGAGTCAAGGTAATTGGGGTTAAGTGACTTGCCCAAGGTCATACGGTTAGTAAGTGTTAAGTGTCTGAGGCCGGATTTGAACTCAGGTCCTCCTGACTCCAGGGCCAGTGCTCTATTCACTGTGCCACCTAGCAATTTCTAAATCTAGGGTCAGGATTAATAAGAGTCATATTAAAGACACACACAAACTTAAACACACACAGATTTACAGAAAGCCCCACCATGAACATGCCAGGCTCATTCTCACACCTGAAGCTTCAATCTGCCCCACCCTTCTGTCTACACAGTCCTTTCCATCAATCTACCTCGAACCTATCCTTCCAGGATCTCCACTACTCTTTTTTTTTTTTGCCTTTTTTTTTGGAGGGGGAAAGACAGGGCAATGGGGGTTAAATGACTTGCCCAAGGTCACAGGACTAGTAAGTGTTAAGTGTCTGTAATGGGAATGTAAATTTAAGATCTTCCCTGCCCCTAGGCCCTTTGATAGACTTAAGTGCACCTGGAGCCTGTGGCAAGAGGCTTGTTTTTCAGGAGATACTTTGTGATTGGGCAGTGGGTCAAGAGGGTTGTTACATTCTCTGAGCCTGGAGAAGGCTACATAAATCCTGATTTGAGGCTTTGTTTTGGGGCTCACTTTGAGAAGTGTTGTGTGATTTCACCAGACAGGATTCTGGGCAGCCATTGAGAGCCCCCTGGCTTTGAAAACCCAGATGTTGATGCTTCCCTCTCTGGTAACTGTGACTAGGTATGGATGTATGTAATGGTCAGACAGTTGGAGGCCTGTCTGCTGAACTGTTTCTCTGTCTTCTTGTAACTTCTGTCTGTATACTCTGAAGTTCAGGGTGCTGACTTTTTCCCCCTGAACTAGGTAAATGATATGTTTAATTGACTAAAGCAGATTGTTAACCCATTTTGAGTTGCTTTCCTTTAGAAAAACAAATCTAAGAACTTGTGTTGGCAGCCACCCTGGGAATGCTAGGGTGTTTGCTGCTACAGTGTCTGAGGCCGCATTTGAACTCATGCCCTCCTGACTCCAGGGCTGGTGCTCTGTTCACTGTGCCATATCTCCAATATTCTAACCTCCTCCTTCTCCACTAACCTGCTCCAATGGCCAATGCCTCATGCAATCACAGCTATCTGGAACACTAAAATGATACCTAATCAGTCAAAAGATGCCACCTGACCTCTTTTCCAGTTCTATTTTGACTCAGCTCTTGTTTTGTGTACTTTTGCTGTCTTCTTCTAGATCCTAAAGCTCCTTTAATAATCATAGTTAGCATTTAGATAGCACTTTTAAGATTTGCAAAGCATTTTACATACATTATCTCATTTGATACCTGCAACAGCCCCAGGAGCTAGGTCCTATTATTATCTCCATTTTACAGACAAGCAAAGTGAAGCTAAGAGAGGTCATGAGGCAAGCCCTGAGGCACACAGCTAAATGATGTGTGGGACGGGTCGAACTTGGGTCTTTCTGACCCCAAGTGCTGTGCTCCTATCCACTGTGCTAACTACAGGCAGGAACCATATTCTCTACCTCTTCTTATACTCCACAGTCCTAAACAGAGTGGGAGCTTGGGGAAGCCTTTCTAAATGAAGGCATGATTGAAAAAAGAAGATGCGGATGGGGCAGCTGGGTGGCACAATGGTCCAGGGGTCAAGAGGACCTGACTTCAAATGTG
>NW_027185715.1:9862179-9866816 GCF_028583685.1 Petaurus breviceps papuanus | reverse complement strand
AGGAAGGAAGGAAGGAAGGAAGGAAGGAAGGAAGGAAGGAAGGAAGGAAGGAAGGAAGGAAAAGAAGGTGGGTCAGTATGCAATAAGACTGAAGGATAAGACACAGCCAAACCAAGTACTTCACTGATGTCCATAAAGTGTAAAACAACCCATAAGTAGGTCTCTAGCACATTGGCTAGATCCTCCTCTAAAAGAGAATATGTATAAGTCACACAGGATGAGAAGATGCAGATGAGTTACAATCTATACAGATGAAGAAAGTAGACACACTACACTGCTGAGATGAAAGATTCACTGCAGGTCTAAGTCGCTGAAGGAAAACCTAGTGCCAGGAGTGAGATGTCACTGGTATATCTGAATCTGAATTCAATTCTACTGCTATGAAAGTATCTAGATAGAAATGAGGAAGGAGGCAAACTGTGGCAAATACAAAGATGATTTAATGACAGAAACATGAAGATGATTTAACAAATAGAAATCGATTTAAGAAAGGAAAAGCTATTTGATTAAAATACCAATATAAACTTGTAATTTCTTCTTGGAGAAGAGATCTAAGTTTGAATATCACCTCTGAAGCATGTGAACAAAGAAATCTCAGGAACCTCCATTTCTTCATTTGTAAAATGTAAAAAATAATCCTTGTAGAACTAACCTACTTGGGCGGCTAGGTGGCACAGTGAGTAACGCGCTGGCCCCGGAGTCAGGAGGACCCCAGTTCGGTTCCGGCCTCAGACACAACACCCACACACACACAAAAAAACTAGCCGTGTAACTTTGGGCAAGTTGCTTAACCCCAATTGCCCTCCAAAAGGCCAAAAAAAAAAAGAACTGACCTACTCACAGATTTTTCAGGAGAATCGAATGAGATAATAATGTTTGCAGAATGCTTTGTAGGCTTTAAAGTAACATACATCAACACACAAAGTGTTAATTTGCCACTAGTTGCTTCTGGAGACATGACTAAAGTTCATTTTCCTCTTTACATACTCACACACACACACACACAGAGTTACATCTCTATTATTCCCAATGTAACTACATAATTCACGCATACAAAGTTTGGCCCACTTTAAAAAGAAAAAGATTAAATAAGGGGATGATTTTGTTACAAAAAGTTGCATTTTGTTATTATTTCATCCTCAACAATATTTTGCTTGTTCAATGACTACACAGATGGGAAAAAGAAATCAAGAATCGCTCAGGTTGGTGGCTGTGTTGGAGAGACCCTTACTTGTACTGCTGGTGATCTTTTGTGCTTCGGGTTTTGGCCATGAATCTCTCTGCTAACTTTTCCAGGTTGCGGGAGTACTCAGTCTCAATTTCAGCTTTTTTGCGGAAGAAATCTTGCAGATCCTGTAGGAGCTGTACCCGCATCTCGGTCTGCTGTTCCAAGCATTTCTGCTGCTCTATTAGTTGAGCTCGAATTTCTAAAAATCAAAGAAAAACAGAATAAGCAGGTTCAGGAAAAAGTAAGATGTATTAACATGAATAGAGTATATAATGGAAGTAATCAGCCTTTGATTCAGCTAATTCAGCATTAACCATGGTCAATTTGGGCTTAAGGATCTAGGACAATTGCCAATCTCCTTCTCCCCCTTTTTTTAAACAGGATAATGAAGATAATCAATGAAAAAAAAGAAAACAACCCAACACTACCAGCCATTTTTCTGCTACTATTTCTATTTTGCAAGATGGAATTGTAAGTCATGAAGAAGAAAAAAAATCAAATGCTTAAGAGACTGCCACAATTATTAGCAGGAACTTTTACAAGGTTTCGGGGTAACAAAAAGTACTCTGGATTTTTTTTTTTTAATTTTGAAATCAAGACCTCACCTCAGTCAACCCTGAGCCAACATGGGCAAGAAAAGAACATCCATTCTTCCCAGTTTCTAATCTACCACGTCTTGCCAGTTGGCATTATATACAGAGACTGACATCTGGTAATTTTTATTTAGTGCATGTATTTCTAGTTTGTCAAATACACAGCTTTGGAATCATGGGGATGCTGTTTCTAAAAATAGCTTCTTTTTTTTCTTTCCAAATAATTCATGCGCAATTGGGCTGCCTTCACAAGGGGATTCCATGGGTTCCATTCACAAAATTCACGTGTCTTCAATTTCACCTTTGCTGTTTAGAAACTGCTCTAACCAACAGTTTATCAATACCTATAGCATGGAGAGAATCATTTGACTGCTAATCTTCATGATTTTTAATATATTAAGGTGGACTGACCTTTAAAAATGAAGGGTAAGCTTTTAGCAAGTTTTATTTCACAAAAGTAGAACAAAACATGTCATACAAAAATACTCACAGATATGGGTAACAATAAATTATGTGTGTTTTGGAAAATATGATACTGTAGCTAACAACTACTGACTTTTTTTGGCCTATGACAGAGGTATGAGCTCCAAAAAAGGAAATATCTTCATAATGGAAAATCTCCTCATTTTCTCATTACTGACTTCAATAGATGTTTGGATAAAGTGAGTCTGAAAACATTAATGAGAATAGCAGAGAAACAATGTTCAAAGAATACTCCCTTGACTTGATCCGTGATATTTAAAATGGAAATACAGACATATATTGAACTGTCCAATCCACTCTTGCCCTCTCCCTCCTCCTCCTCTTCCTCAAGGATCCCTAGCTTTTTTAAAACCATAATTCAGGACTTTGGTTAAGATGGCTACCTGAGTGGAAAAGACCAGCTCTTGCATATATACGCCAGCAAAAAGCTAACAGTACCAGATCAAATAACATTCAAGAAATCCAAAGAGAAACTATAATATGCACCTTTGTCCAGGCTCAAGGTTTTAGGAAAACATAGCCAGTAGCCTAAAGGCACTGGGAAAGGAATCCTACCAGAAAAAGCAGCACTAGAACAGATAAACATGCCCATGAGCTTAGACCAGCAGCCCTCCAGGAACAGCTAAAACTACAGTGCAGTGTACCTGAGAGCTGACAAAAAAGCCGAAGGATGGTCAGAAATCCATGTCAGTCTGAGAGCCCAAAGGGCACTGGAAGTTCATAGCACTCTGACCTGAAAACAGCAAAGGGCCTTCAGGACCACAGCGCTGAACCTGAATGATCCAACTGGACTTAAAATCTGCAAATGCTCTGAACACAAACATACCAGGGGAAGTGGATGCCAGCATCAGAAATGTAGGAAATAGAGGTCAGGATCAAATAGGGCCCAACTACTTAAGTCTGAGGCCTTGGCAAACATCCCAAATCAGGAACTTAGGCTAAAACAAAAAATAGTAAACAGAAGAGGACAATGAACACCTTCTATGAAGAGATATTATAGATCCAGAGATATCCAAGAGATAAAGGCAGAAGTGTTTAATTCCAGAGCCTCAGAGAAAAAAAATTACTTGTCCATAAGGACTACAAAGATACCTGTAAGAAATGAAGTAAATCAAATTTTAAATAAAATAAGAGTCTGGAGGGGGGGGGGGGGCTGGAAGGAGAATAAATCACTTAGAACAAAAGGGAGAAAACCTTGCATGAGAGATCCCCTGAAAAATCATTATAGAGACAACAAGGAATTTTGAAACAAAATTAAACAACTGGAAAAAATATAACAAATTATAAGATATCTACTAAAAAAAAAAACTCATATAGAAAAGTCTAAGGAGGGGTGCCTAGGTGGCGCAGTGAATAGAGCACCGGCCCTGAAGTCAGGACCTGAGTTTAAATACGGCCTCAGACACTTAACACAAAAACTAGCCGTGTGGCCTTGGGCAAGTCACTTAACCCCAACTGCCCTCCAAAAAAATAAGTTTAAGGAGGGATCATCTAAAAACCATTAGACTCCCAGAAAACCATTACCAAAAATTTCCTACATATTATATGCCCAAGAAAACTATGCATGTAGTAGAACCAGAGGACAAAGCAAAGAAACTTTAAAATGAAAACTCCTCAGAATGTCACAGCCAAAATTTAGAGCTTCTGGGTCATATAAAAAAATGCTACAAATAGCCAAAAAAAAAAAATTAGTTCAAGTACCAGGGAACCACAGTAAGGATGCCGCAACTATTGTAAAAAGGGAGAAAATCCTGGAACACAATATTCAAAAAGGCAAAAACCAAGAATAACTTAACCTGAAAGACAGTACAATCCATCTGAGGAAAAAGTAAACCTTCAGGTATTTTCCAAGAATTTCTTATGAAAAAATCAGAGCTGAGTAGAAATGCTGAAAAGCAAACAGAAGAGTCATAAGAAGCCTAGAAAGTAAAAACATCTGAGAAAATGGAATGGGGCTATATGCTTATATTCTAATAGGGAAAGAAGTAACCAATGTCCCATCACAACTGTATTATCTTCAAGGGTCAAAAAGAGAGTTAAATAAAACAGAGGGCCTGTGTATTTTATTCTGTTTTGATGGTCTTCTTAGAAGAAGAAAGGGATGAAAAAAGGAAGAGAGATAGGAAAAAGACAATAGAGCTTTCTTTTTGGAGAGTAGATCATGAAGAAATAAGAAGGAAGAGAAAAAGGAGGGAGGTAGGGAGGAAGGAAAGAAAGAGGGAAGGAGGAAGAAAGGAAGGAAGGAAAGGAAGAAAGAAAGAAAGAAAGAAAGAAAGAAAGAAAGAAAGAAAGAAAGAAAGAAAGAAAGAAAGAGAGAGAGAGAGAGAGAGAGA
>NW_027185715.1:9847063-9861779 GCF_028583685.1 Petaurus breviceps papuanus | reverse complement strand
AGAGAGAGAGAGAGAGAGAGAGAGAGAGAAAGAAAGAAAGAAAGAAAGAAAGAAAGAAAGAAAGAAAGAAAGAAAGAAAGAAAGAAAGAAAAAGGAAGAAAGAAAGAAAAAGAAAGAAAGAAAGAATCAATGATAGGTATCTGAAAGGAAGAAAAAGGAAAGAAAATAAAGTCATTGAAGCACTTTAAAAAAAATGAGCGGAATGAAATTCAGAGAGAGACAAACAGAACGGCTTTGAAGTGAATATGCTGAATTTAGTATATACTTAAATTAAGAAAGAAAACTAGGTCATATGAGTAGACATTCACCTATTCTTTCACACACAATCTCCTTTTTCTGTTTTTCTTAGTATATGAAAATACTCATATCTAGGGTTGTTTGTAGAGTTCACAAAAACAAAATTACATACGTGTGTAATATTATATATATGTGTGTATCATATATATATATATATACACACACACACACACATAAATACATAAACTCGTGTGTTTTAAAAAACACAGTTCAGGTGGCACCTCTTACAAAGGGCCTTTTACAATAATTCCCAATTGTTAATGCACTTTCCCTCTTGAAACTATTTGCATATATTTTGCCTTTACATATTTGTGTACAAGTCCCCTCTCCAACCTGGGAGGGAGAGGTCAAGGGCTGTTTCATTTTTGTCTTTCTGTTCTCAGCTGCTAACACAGTGACTTGTCAGAGAAGCACTTAAAATATGAGTTTAAAGAATCAAACTTTAGGGGATACCCTTTGGAATGTGAAGATTTGGGTTCCAGTTATATCTGTCACAGAACTTGGAAAAGGAAATCATTTGACCTTTCTGGGGCTCTCTGTCCTTATCCGTAAAATAGGCACAGCACAGTGCCTACCAATTAATGTAGTACCTGACACATAGTAGGCATTTAATAAATATTTACTGATTAATTGGTTTAAAAACAAAAAACCTTGCTCTACGTATGGCGCAGGGCTGTTGTAAGGAAGGTGCCAGGGAAAGCACAAAGTAGTGTGTATACACACACACACACACACACACACACACACACACACACAGAGCCAGCTTTTTTTTTTCCTTTTTAGATAGCCTGGGCGATTGCGGGTGGGGCGAAGAATCTGAGGTTCCTTGCCTCAGATTTTCAAATCCTATAGTTTAGGCATCTTTGTACTCATTTCACAGAAATTCTGTGAACACCAGAACAAACCATTTCTGAGAGTTTATCACCACCACCATCTGCTTGTCACTTGATCAAAGAAATTGCTTTACAAACCAGAACTATAATCAGTGTGCTTGCCAACCTCACACTCAACACATGCAGACACCAAGAAGTTTTTTTTTTCCCCCTTTAGAAGAATGATCAAGAGTCTTCATTCAGCAATCTCAGTAAAATTTCAGAACCAATAGAATATTTAACACATCTGGCTGTGCAAAGAAAAAAAAATTCATCAATTGCCTAATGAAGGATGAGGGGGGAGCCAATAACCATTACTGAGATAAAGTTGAAACTTATGAAATTAAAATTAAACAAAAATTGAAAGTGGGAGAAAGTACACATTGACGTTTCACTGGGAAAGGTAATACAGGGAAGCCTCAAAGCTATGTGGAGTCTTTATGATTCCATGCCCAATTTGCCTTCTTTCTTTGGTCGAGGTTTTAAAATCAAGACTGGAAAACTTGAAAGAGTAATACATATCCTTCATTTTTAGTATATGTTTAAAAAAAAACCCCACCCAAACCATATCTATAGCTGGCTATCTGAAGTTACGTGATATTCCCCAGGATAGCAGCTACTTTTGAACCCAAGCCTTCCTGGTTGTGAAGGATGGCTCTCTAGGCCACCCTGCCTCTCTATGGTAGCTTGGGGAATGATAAAGTTAATTTCAGGGATGAAAATAGGAAAACACCACTATCAGAAACACGAAACTCAAGAACCATTTGGAGTATTCCATTGGCTTTCACAAAGGAGGACAGCATAAGGCAGTGGGAAGAATATGGCAAGAAGTGAGTTAAAACCCTCAACTACCTGTGTCTCAGTTGTTGATCTGAAAAAACATAAGAGTTTAACTATATAACTGTTGAGGTCCCTTGTAGCTTCACAGGCTAAGAGGTTATGATCATTCCCTCTTTTTATGGGTTATCATGGTGTGGTGGTGATCCTGGGTACTCAAAGTCTATGTTTCAAGGAAATTCAAGTTCCTGTAAGTCCTACCACGCTGGGAGGGCTTCAAGGACAGGCCCAGCAATGGACTCTCAGGAAAGGCATATTAAAGTTTGAAAAGGTTCATTAGAAAAATACTGACAGCCAAGGGTTGAAGTTTTTTTTTTTTTTTGGTCATAACTCATGAAACCATAGCACAGTTAGGTGGTCCTGGGATTGGAGTCAGGAAGACCATCTTCCTGGGTTGAAATGTGGCTCCAGATGGTTACTAGCTGTGATGCTGGACAAGACAGTCTGCCTCAGTTTCCTCATCTGGAAAAGGAGCTGGAAAAGGAAATGGCAAACTACTGCAGTATCTTTGCCAAGAAAACCCCAAATGGGGTCACGAAGAGTTAGACATGAATGGAAATGACTGAACAACAACAAATATAACTAGTATTCTGTTCATACACCATGTAGCAAGTAATAAAGGTATTACTAAAGAAATATCATCTTATGGTCTTTATACTCTCCTCACCTCCTAAATTTTAGAGCTGAAAGGAACCATCAGGATTATCTAGTCTTCCCTCTCTCTCATCTTACATGAGGAAACTGAGGGGCCCAGAAAATGTAAATGGCTTTTCCAAACTGTGTAAGCAATAAACATCAGAATCAAGATTGGAATTAGGATCCTTTGACTAGGTCCAGCGTTTGTCTCCACTATGCTTTCCAAATTGCAGTGAACTGTACCTCTTTGAAGCCAAGATCTCTTAAATGGGATTTGGATCTCCAAAAACTTGGACATAGAAAGCACTAAAACAATTGTTTTGATGAGCTGAATGTCTGATGAGTTTGTAGTCACTTGGTATTTCTAAACAAATTGTATAGGTGATTCTCTCTCAATTACATAATCCAAGGCAAGAGCCACTTACAACATCTTCAAGATAGGAGAAATTGAAATACTCAAAATGTTTCCAATCCACTGTTTAAATGTATGGGTTTCTTTAGTTTTTTTAGAGTTTTATATTATTTTTAATCTGATTTACAGATATTTGACATCAAATGATGTTACTGTCCTTTCTGTGAAATCTCCCTTTTAATTTTAATGTTTCTATGTCTTTATAGTTAAAGGATTCATTCTTAAATGCACGAATCATTTCTCAATTTTAATAGGATAGTGAAAAGCTCCTGTGGCCAAAGAACACAGCTAACTGAGAGTTGAAGCCCTGAGTGTACTAAGTACTGGTTCATGATTTTTTAAAAAATACATTAGAAAGATTTTGAATAGACGGGAGGCTTAAGAATTAATAACACAAATACATACTCATCAGCCATTGCTATATAAAATGTACGTTTTAAGTAAGTTGGACTAGTACTGATTACCTAAACACCAAGTATCTATTTCAGTAACATACTTCTTAGACTAAAAAAAATCTTAAACAATAATTTTTGGTGAAAAACAGGTATATTTTCCCTATAAACTTCCTTCCTATACCATTTTCCCTTTCCTGATTAGATGCTGATCTCCCATCCCCTCTTCTGTGGGTGGGAATCCAACCAACCAACCAACCACTAAACATTTACTAAGCACCTATTATGTGGCAGGCAATGTGATAAGCTCTGGGGAATACAAAAAAGTTAAAAAGACAGCCCCTCAAGACCTGTAAAATCTAATAGGGGAGAGAGCATGTAAACATGCAAGCTATATATAGGGTAAACAGGAAATAATTAACAGAGGGAAGGCACTGGAATTAAGAGGGGGTGGAGAAGGCATCCTGTGGAAGGCGGTATTTTAATTGGGACTTAAAGGAAGCCAGGGAGGTCCATAGTTGAAGTAGAGGAGGAAGAGCATTCCAGGCATGGGGAACAGCCAGAGAGAATGACTGGAGCCCCTTCAGCCCTCTTGCCCACTCCTAACAGTGCTGGGCCAGGTACCTCCACCTATCCCTTCCCTTGATGGCCATCTATGCTACTTGAATTATCAGAGTTGCCAACTATAGTTCTTCCTATCAAACTGAGGACCACATGGCCTTGCCATCTGCCTTGCCACTAAACCCTCTAGCCCACCATACCTTACCACTTGCCATGCTATTATACCCTGTAGCCCACTTAATGAGCCTTCGAAGAATGACAGAATTTGACATTTGGAAAGGACCTTAGTTGCCATCTACTCCAACCCACATAGCAAGGGAACCCCACTATAATAGGGTCAGCAAGCATATATCAACACAGGCATTGCTAATACTCCTAAGGAAGGTGGAAGCTACCACATCTGGAAGCATTCCATTTTTGGACACATCTAATTATTAGGATGCTTTTAAAAAAAAATTAATTTAGAGCTTTATTAATCAATCTAACAATAATTAATAATAAACATTTACAGTCAGTAGACACTGAGTGCCAACTACTAAGCCCTAGGCATAAAATAAGAGAGTAGTGGGTTTTAATTTTTATTCTACTCTCTACTACTTGAGAGGAGTTTCTTGCTTTGCCCTCTGGCCCTCCATTCCGAGGGGAGAGGTACCAGAGAATGCTGAAGACTTATTGCCCATTAAAGCTCAATCAATCTCCATAATGATGAGTTCTTTTCAAAGTACCAAAGAAGTTGTTCTGCGTACAGCTAATCAAAATAGTAACCATATTCACTCACTTCTACTATCTCAAGAAAACATTTTTTTTTGAAACTAAGAATAAAGAGGGAAAATGAAAAAGGCAATAAAACAAAAGTGAACACAGTAACGGTTAAACTTTGTGATGACTAAAGCTGGCCCAGGAAAGAGCTGATAAAATGCACATTGCTCTCTTCATTTCGGATGTGGAGAATGATGGGTATGGAATACTATGTCGTCTACCAGATGTGGCAAATATGCAGGTTTTGTTGTGTTGTTTTTCTTTTCTTTTAAAAATCTTTTTTTTTTTTTTTTAGCAATTAGGGTTAAGTAACTTGCTCAAGGTTACACGGCCAGTTATTTCTGGGTGTGGTGCTAAGTATCTGAGCCCGGATTAGATCCCTAGGTCATCCCAACACTGGGGCCGGTGCTCTTACTTGCTGAGCCACCTGGCCACCTCTTAAAAATCTTTTTCTACAAAGCTTCTTTGAGTGTAGAGGTATAATCCTATGGGATTATGAATCTAGAGATGGAATGTCTCATTTAACATGTTAGTGGCTGCTGGGTGGCACCATGGATAGAGCGCTCAATTTACAATCAGGAAGGACTGATTTCAAATCTTGTCTTACACACTTATTAGGCACTGGACCCATGGCCAATCAGTTCATCTGTATCTGCCTCAGCTTCCTTGACTATAAAATGGGAATAATAATTCCACTTTACATCCCAGGATCATTGTAAAGCTCAAATAAGAAAGTTCTATGAAAACAACTTAAAGTGTTATATATTGTTCTTATTTTAACAAATGAGGAATCTGAATCCCAAGGATGCTACACAATTTATCCAAAGTCATACAGAGAGTAAGGATCAGAGGCAGGATTTGAACCCAAACTGTTACTAGTTGTATGACCTGGGCAAGGTCCTTAACCCTGCTTGCCTCAGTTTCCTTATCTGTAAAAATGAGCTGGAGAAGGAAATGGCAAACCACTCTGGTATCTTTGCCAAGAAAACCCCAAATGGGGTCATGGAGAATCGGACACGACTGAAACTACTGAATAATTAAAAACCAAAGACATCAACTTTAAAAATAGCGCGCAAATGGCAAGGGTTATAAAGAAATAATTTCAAGGAAGTTGGCTGATCTCGTAGCAAGAAGCAGAAATAATAGGTGAACAAGCTGAGTGCTACATGGAGATGCATGAAATGTTAAAAGAACCAAAGAAAGACTGAACTTCACTGGGTAGAAACTTCATCAATAATTAATTAGAAGCCACGGACAAGGAGAAGACAAGTTTAAAAGGTGTGGATGGGCTGCAATTAGTAGAGGAAGCAACCACAGGAATGAAATAATGAATGCACAATATTTCTTAACGAGTCCAGGATCTGAATGAAAGCCATCTTTGCCATTCTAATTTCAGTCATGAACGCAAATTCAATGCTTTTATGTCAATACTCCCTAGAAAGTATGTAGTAAATATTTAATGAAGATGTACAATTTGTGAGTAGAAATGACAGCAAGTAGTAAATCCCTTATATAAGACATTTTCCCAAATTTTATTGACCAAGAAAGCACAACCACAGGTTGTCAAATTATGTAACATGACCAGATTAGGGTCTGCTACCTTAGCTGGGCAGCTGATCACCTTAAATATGCATTTTCTTTATAGATCAGATTACATTATCCTGCATCCTTCCTTCCAGAAAAGTGCTTTACTGTCTTTACTGACAATCAATGTATTCTGAACAAAAACTCTGAATTTCTGAGCAAATTGTTATAAACCATGCATGTCCATGTTTCCAGTCATTTAAGTTTCTATTTCAGTCATTCCTGAGTCAGTTATCCTTACCATTCAAAGGAAAAACGAAATCATCAGTTTTAGATTTGTGTCACTCTATTATCCAGTTCCTAGGGTACTGTGATATTTCCACTTAATTCAATGCAAACTAATTCAAATTTTTTGAAGGGGGGAAGGCAAGATAATTGGAATTAAGTGACTTGCCCAAGGTCACAGAGCTAGTAGGGTATGTCAAGTGTCTGAGCTGGATTTGAATTCCGGTCCTCCTGTCTCTAGGGCCAGTGCTCTATTCACTGTGCCACCTAGCTGCCCCAACAGTGTTTAAATTCAATTTAAACACTGACTTGGAAAGCCACTTTTTGGCCCATGGAACCAGTAATGTGAGGGGAGACAGTACAGGACTGAAGACTGTGCAGCACTTACAATCACTTAGCACAGTCCTTGGCACATAGTGGAAAATGAATAAAAGGCTAGATTTGAAATCTAGAAAACCTGAGTTTAAGTCTCACTTCTGGACAGATATGAGTTTTGTGACTTTCAGCTTAACCTTTCAGAACTCCAGGTAATTCTCCAAGACTATATTAATTACAAATAAGTTGCCAATCTGAATGAATAAAAAAGCAGTTATTAAGCTCTTACTATATGCCAAGCACTGTGGTAGATGTTGGGGATACAAATAAAAAAGCTAGGTACTCTGTCTTTTCAAGAAGTGGATATTATAATAGATGGATAAAATCAGCAGCAGGAGGGCAGATAGAAAGGTCCAGTGGTACTTAGGGTCCATCAGCAAAGTAGATGGCAATGCATCTTCTTTAGTATAATTTTTATTGACTGAAACTATATATGTGGATTCCACAACTAGAGTTCCCCCACACTGATGAAATCACTGATAGGAATGACAAAAAACCAAAACAGTCATTGACCTTTATGAGTGCTAAGCGCATGGTAAAGATAAAAGTGCCAAATACATTTCAGTGAAGGGAGAAATGTTAGTAAGCTAGTCCTAGTTAGAAAGGCTTCATCCAAAAGCTGAGCCTTTGGAGGTAGTTAGGTGGCGCAGTGAATAGAGCACCAGCCCTGGAGTCAGGAGTACCTGAGTTCAAATCCAGCCTCAGACATTTAACACAAAAACTAGTCATGTGACCTTGGGCAAGTCACTTAACCCCACTTGCCCTGTCCTCCCCCCTCCAAAAAGCAAAAAAAAACAAAAAAAGCTGAGCCTTGAAGAATAGCAAGATTTCAGTTGGGCAGAAAATGGTAGGGAAGGCATTCAGACTGGGAAGAAAAAAAACTGGGGGGGGGGGGGATGGTCAAGAAGAGTCACCTTCAACCTACTGCATCTTTTTAAAACTCCCTAAAAATATTCTATAATTAACAGAGAAATTCCAGTAAGACATTCCTGAGGATTTCCCATCTGTGATGCCTTTGCCAGCTACAGAACTTGTGAAATGCTTCCATGCAAAATATGTGGATGGAAACACTTGCTCTTAAGGAATTGCCAAATTACAAAGCTTAAGTCATAGAGTGCGGGACTAGATCAAAAGCCACCTCCTGCCTCTGGGGGCTAAAAGTGTCTCCCTGAGATCTTCAGTCATGAACCATCAGTGACTGAGTTTGTATGTGCAGCTAGCTATGAAAGCAGGTTGTTTTCACCTTAAACTTGAAATAACAAGCTCCTCCCAGGGCACTGTGGACACTTAATACACTCCAAGGGACAGAGCAATTATGATAACACCACTCCCCACGATGTGAGGGAACCAAGAATTATTCCAGAATAATATAAAATTTCCTTAAGACTAAATTCATTGGGATAAAGGCTTTCCCGCCATATTGGTGGGATTTAAGTCTAATAAAATTTTAGTTTTGTAAAACTGGGTTTTTAATCTCATTTTATTCGTTACTTACAAAACATCCCCTATAGATTTACATGTAGATTCTATTTTCCTCTTTCAGAGTTTGCCCTAAAAACAAAAACCCAACACTTTCATTTCACACACAAAGCTGAATCTCTGTGGCAAACTTTTATAGATTTGTTACTAGGGAGAAGAAAAAAATTCCAAGTGGCTATCAATAGACTGAAAAAAAAATATGGACAAGTACCATTTTCAGATAAATTAAGTAACAAGGAACCAATCTACGAATCTACAAGAAATCAGAGATTATTGGAGCTGGAAGGGCTCTCAGAAGTCATTTAATCCTACTTGTATTTCAAAAAGAATCCCTTTTGAAAACTAGCCGTGTGACCTTGGGCAAGTCACTTAACCCCAATTGCCCTACCTTACCCCCTCCAAAAAGGAAAAAAAAAAGAATCTCTTTTGCCACAAGGTATGTTGGAATATTTAACAACCAGCTCTCTGGTAAAAACAACAACCCACCCACCCCCACCAAACTCTAACATGTACAGAGAGATGCACTTTTAAAGTTTAATCTGTATTAACATTTTGTCTATAGTCTTAAGTCTAGACAATTAACAAAACAATAAATCAAGCTTTATTTTAGATCTTTTGCTGATCCCTGAGGTGTACACGCTCATATAAAAAATTTAACAATCAATTCTCAAGAGCTAGTACAAGCTGGCTCCAGCATTCCCCTGACACAGGCCTGATAATTGGTCATATGTCTTGTGTGAAGGCCTCCCAGTGATGAGGCAGCTTTAACTTCAGATCTGAAAATCTACCCTCATATCAAGTTCAAATATGCCCATCCACAACTTCCACTGCTCCCATTTCTGCCCTCCCAGACAGGCATAACAAGGGGAAATCCTTCTTCCGTGTGAGGGCTCTATGAATATTTTTTCTTTTTTTAAAGCAATTGGGGTTAAGTAACTTGCTCAAGGTTACACGGTCAGTTATTTCTGGGTGTGGTGCTGAGTATCTGAGCCCAGATTTGATCCCCAGGTCATCCTGACACTGGAGCCAGTGCTCTTACTCGCTGAGCCAACTGGCTGCCCCTTCTATGAATACTTAAAGATCACTATTATATTTTCCCTAAATCTCTTTTCCTGGAAAAGTTGACCCAATTTGTTCCATTGATCTTTATATACATCAACTGCAACTGAGTCCCCTCATCGTCCTGGACACCTTTCAATTTATCGATGTTCTCTAAAATGTGTCCTCATAAATAAACATAATATTCTCAATATGATCTGATATAGAGAGAAAATGTAAAGAGTAGCATTTCCCTTGTTGTAGCTAGCTAGCTAGCTAGCTAGACAAATAGATATAGAGTGGTCTAGACCAGTCACTTTAATGTAGAGAAGTTACATATAGAAACTCTCTTTTCTGAAACAGATTGGTAAGTCATCTATAATTTATGGTCTTAAAAGTTCCTAGAACCACCAAAGGCTAGAGGCATTAGTCATGGTCAAGTTGTTTACATGTGTCAGAAACTGGATTTGAACTCATGTCTTCTGACTCAAGACCCATCCTCTATCCTCTAAACCACACTTCCTCTCATCCCAGATAGTATGGTCTCATCAATGTGGAACATACTGTCTTTTCTTGATACCACAATGCACTGCTGACTCAGACTCATGATAAAACATCTAGGGCCTTTTCCCACATGAACTGTAGTCTGGCTACATCTCATCCCCAACAGCTTTATTTCCTTGTATATGATGGTGAAAGCAACACTATCTTTACAATCTTCCAAGGAGGAGCAGCTAAGAGGTGCAGTGAATAGAGTGCTGGCCCTGGAATCTGGAGAACCTGAGTTCAAATCCGACCTCAGATACCTGACGCTTAGCTGTGTGACTTTAGGCAAGTCACTTAACCCCAACTGTGTTGCCTTCCCCCCTCCAAAAAAAAAAATCTTCCAAGGAGATGAGGCAGATTAGGAAGGAAAGAAAATACAGAAAAGTAATCAATAATGTGGGTGTATACAGTTTTGGAAGGAAGAGACACTTTAAGGAAATACTAAGCTAAATGGATTACTTTGGTACTTTTTTCAAGACTTACTGGAAGCAGGATTCTAATAAATTCTCCATAATTAAGAAATTAAAACCAAAACCATTAACAGACTGATTTTTTTTGTACACACCAAAAGAAAACAGGACTGGACTATTCACACCCTGATTTCAAAGCAAGCACTGAATGTCTTCAGCTTTTGTCAGTCAACTGGTCTATAAGCATTTATTGAGTGCCTACTTTGTGCCAAACACTGTGTTAAATGCTTGTGACACAAGGAACTCCCAGTCTAACAGGGGGAGGTGACATGTGAACAACAATATACAGACAAACTATATACAAGGTAAGCTGGCAATATTCAACAGACAGAAGGCAGCAGAATTAAGAGGAATTGGGAGAAGATGGGATTTTAGCTGTGATTTGTGGGAAGTCAGGAGAAGGACAAGTATTAGTGTAGGTATGAGGGACAACCAGTGGAAATGTCCAGAGCTGGGAGATGGAGTGTGTCTTGTGGGAGGGACAGCCGGGGTCACAGGACCATGGGATACGTGGTTGAGTCTACTAGGTTCCCTACCCTTGGCTAAGGTATGAGAAGACTGCAAAGGCAGAGGGGAAGGCCAGGTTATAAAGTATAAAGGGCTTTGAACACCTACATAATAGAGGATTTTCTATTTGATCCTGGAGGATTAATATGGAGTTTACTGAGTGGGATAAGGGATGGGCTGTGATATGATCAGACCTATGCTTTAGGAAGATCAATTTGACAGCAATGTGGAGGACGTCCTCGAATGTGAGGGGAGACCTGTGAGGAAGGAAGGTCAATCAGAATACTATTGTGACAGTGCAAGTATAAGGTGAGAGGACCTGAATGGGGGCGTAGCAGTATTCAAAGAGAGATTCATGGAAAGTACTAGTCCAAAGACTTGCATTTGGGGGGAATGATTACATAACTGATGCACTTTAGGCTCATGATATTTTTTTAACTTAACTACTATCCAATCCCATTTTATCCTTAATAATCACAGGAGAGATGCATCTAAAAAAAAAACCAAACCCAAGTTATGCTATATATTACGCTTTGATCAAGTTTTAAAGCTGTCATTTTCAGCTAGTTGAAATCTTTCACAGGGGACTGATTTGAAATTACAAATCTATCTTAAATGAGGTAATTTTTCTTCTCCAAAGTGTAATTAGAATTTTAAAGCATTTGCGCTTCATATCAGAGGCCACCATTGGATACGAAATGGAAAACAGCTTCAATATGTAATGAAAAAGATAAGAAAAAGTTATCAATTTATATGCAAAATTATCTGCCTGCAAGTATTTTAAACATATGTGGGATGCTAATCCAAGCAATAACATTTTATATATACTGCCTCACTTGAGTATTACAAAGGACCCAATAAGAAACAGTACAATCAACAAAAAGGCCCATCCTTGCCATCTACACTGATAGTCTCATTTTTATGTGTTTGTACATACTAAGAAACTGACTAAACATTTGTTTGACACCTCCTATTCCTCAAATAATACTAATTAAAATGAAATTTAAACTTGTTTTCAGTTGAGTGCTGGATACAGAGTCAAGAAGACCTGAGTTCAAATTCATTCGTGGATCTTTAATTAGCTGTATGACCCTGGGCAAGTCAATTAACTTTTGCCTGCCTCATCTTTTCCAGCTGTAAAACGGTGATGACAACAACCTCCTGAGGGTAAAATAATATTTTTAAAGTGCTTTGCCTACCTCAAAGTATTCTAATAAATGCTAGCTATGCAACCTTCCATGCGGTCATTCCAGAGTTGTAGCAGTAGGTCTGCAATTATATTTTTCAATTATGATAAATTGCTTAAGGGCAGTGCCTGCATTTATATATTCCTTTTTATATCCCATAGAATGAATAAATAGAAATGCTCAATAACTCTATGTTTACTGACTGATTGTATCCACCACATATACAACGTAGGCAAATATTCTCCATGGGACCTGGTAGTCATCAGGCAGACTTTCCTTTATTCTTGGAATAACTACCAGACCAGGTCAAGATACAAGGGGTTGGTTAAAAAAAAAATTTATTAAGTACCTACTACATTTCAGGTACTATGTCAAGTTCAGGGCTCAAGAAAATACCTTATGTAGGGGCAGCTAGGTGGCACAGTGAGTACAGCAAGAGCCCTGGAGTCAGGAGGACCTGAGTTCAAATCCAGCTTCAGACAAAACACAAAACTAGCTATGTGACCTTGGGCAAGTCACTTTACCCCAATTGCCCTACCTTCTCCCCTCAATAAAGAAAAAAAAATAAAATACCTTAAATTCTTTTAAAGGATATAGTCCTTAAACCCCGCCCTGCACCCCAAAAAAACATACTCCAAATCAAAGTTTAAATGAAAAAATTTTTGAAGGCACATTAATTAACAAATATTAATCATCTCATTTTATCCTTGGAAAAACCCTGGGAGGAAAATGCTATTATTATCACCATTTTACAGTTGAGGAAAATGAGGCAGAGAGAGAGGTTACAGGACTTGCCCAGGGTCACAAAACAGGTGAGTTTCTGAATCTGTATTTGAACCCAGACCTTCCTGAATCCAAGCCTATCTGATCTATCCACTGTGACCACTGAGATACCTCTTCCGTTTGAAGTCATAGTCTTTTCCATTCAATTCAACAAACATTTAGTATGTTCCTATCATGCCCAAAGGACTGGAAATATAATGACAAAAATGAAAGATAATTCTATAATATTTCAGGGGATACAACCATACACAGATAAGTATAACAGAAGATCATTTTAGGAAAGAGAGGATACTGACAAAGCGGTGGGGTGGGATGGAGGGAATTAAAGAGGGCTTTAGGGGCATCATAGTAGATAGAGTACTGACATTGGAGTCAGGAGGACCTGGGTTCAAATATGACCTCAAATATTTGACACATACTACCTGTGTGACCCTGGGCAACTGAGGACGGGGAGGAGGAGATGGCAGCTTTGCAGGTCACCTAAGCAAAATCTGAAAGGAAGCTAAGGATAAAATGACCTGTGTACTTTTCATTTTAGTATCATGCACTGCACCAAATGAAGGAAGAAAATCAAATTTACAAAAAAATGCTTAAATATTTTACTGACTTGATAAGTAATTTATGAGAATATATGTTATGTGAATGCAAGTTTTTATATTCCAGAATGAAACATAGCAAGGAATATAATTCCTTCCCAGTTACCTGTTCCAAATGATAAGGGAAGAATTTACAAAACAAGTTAATGACAAATGCACAACTGTACATTTAAGTAACATGATTACAACTGTATCATTTTTAAACATATTTGTAAATTAAATTTTAGAGGGGCAGCTAGATAGCACAGTGAATAGAGCACCAGCCCTGGAGTCTGGAGTTGTGACTTGAATTCAAATGCAGCCTCTGACACTTGACACACTTACTAGCCACATGACCTTGGGCAAGTCACTTAACTCCAATTACCCTTTAAAAAGCATTAGAAAAAGATATATCTCTAAGATGCGTATTTTAAATTTTTATTGTTACCATTTGTTTTTACTTTCACTTCCGAATATATCCCTTCGTCTTATAATCCTCTATAACAAAAGATTTTTGTTTGAAAAAGGAAAATTTATCTTTCTGAAAAGAATACTCCATTCATATAAATTAAACCTCATGAAAGTGATATGTAAAAGGTCCAGATGTGTTGGTGTAAATGCACTAAACACCCCAAATTCATTATGATAGAACTCTGTAAACATTTGAATTTTTAACTTTACAGCACCTAAGACTATTAACATCAGTGTGACTTCAAAAACTTTTTATTTATGCTTTCATTTGGAGTAGATTAATTTATAATGGTCTATATCCTTAAAAATAACTTAGGGCATTTTCTTGATCCCTGAAAAATTTTCGTCCATTTCTCTCCAAATCTTTTGGTAAGATTCAGTCCCACTCTCTGGTGTTATTTTGGATCTAGAATCTTATCAATTTCTTTCTCAGAGCTTTCCTTATGCTGCTCATAGCACACTGGGGATTTTCTTTCTATATCTTCCTCTATAGGTAGTAACTGAAGGAAGGAGAGAGATTGAGAAAGGAATAAAGGAGCTAAAGTAAATGAGGAAGGGAGAAAGGGAGGGAGGAGGGTAGGAGAGAGGGAGAGGAAAAGAGGGAGAGGGAGAGGGAGACAGGGAGAGAGACAGAGAGAGAGAGAGAGAGAGAGAGAGAGAGAGAGAGAGAGAGAGAGAGAGAGAGAGAGAGAGAGAGAGAGAGAGAGAGA
>NW_027185715.1:9802746-9846963 GCF_028583685.1 Petaurus breviceps papuanus | reverse complement strand
AGAGACAGAGACAGAGACAGAGAGACAGAGAGAGAGAGAGAGAGAGAGAGAGAGAGAGAGAGAGAGAGAGGAAGTAAAAGAATAAAGGAAAGCAAAAGATGAAAGAGAAAGGAGATCAAAATTGAAAAGAAATAGCATGCTAGGGAGAGAAAGAAAATGAAGGAACACAGATCAAAGAATGGGAGGAAGCAAACAAGAGACAGCAAGAAAGAGAAAGCACCATTTATAAAGTAAAACTGCAAATGAATATCACAGCATCATATTCAAAGGCAGATCTAACAGATGAAAGACTGCAAGCGGTCGTCTGGTCCAGCCCTTCGTACTCAGGAGATTCCTGAAGTACACTTTTTCCTTTTAGTCAATCAACATACTGGAATAAAGTTCCTCATACTCCTCAAAGAGATAGAAGAGGAAAAGGGTACACACATGTACACACAGACACGTGTACACATGTACACATGTACACGTGTGTGTGTGTAAAAATAGTATAGCAACTCTTCTTTGTGGTAGTAAAGACCTCCAATCTAAAGGGGTTCCCATCAGTAGGGGAATGGATAAACAAAATATGATATGTAAATGTAATGGAATATCATTATGCCATAAGGAATGAAGAAAGAGGTAGTTTCAGAGAAGCTTGGGAAGACTTGTATTGATAAAAAATGAAATGAGCAGAACTAGGAGGACCAATCCAAACCAAAAGGACAACATTGTAAAGAAAAGCTACTTTGAGAGCCTTAAGAACTATGAACAATGCTATGACCAATCATATTCTGGACCAATAATGATGCATGTTACCTACCTCCTAACTGAGAAATAACAGATCTTAAGATACAGAATAAGAGGGGTGGCTAGGTGGCTTAGTGAATAGAGCACCGGCCCTGGAGTCAGCAGGACCTGAGTTCAAATCCAGCCTCAGACACTTAACACAAAAACTAGCCGTGGGACCTTGGGCAAGTCACTTAACCCTAATCGCCCTCCAAAAGCAAAAACAAAATAAACAAAAAAAAAAGATACAGAATAAGATACAATTTTGGACATGGTCATCAAAATCTATTTTGCTTGCTAAGCATGATTATTATAAGGGTTTTCCCCCTTTTTCTCCCCTTAATTTGGAGCGGGAAAAGGGAAACAAAGATGGGGTAGTCAAAAATAAAATGAGAAGAATATTTTTTTGTCTTTGAAATATTGTTTTAAATGCACAGAAGCAGACAGAAGGAAGGTAAGAAAGCATAAGGACTTCTTTGAAAGTTATATATTAATATACTATATATTTTTAATGAAAAGCAAGTTGTATATAATAGAGAGCCACAGTTGCAGAAATGCTCGTTTTAATTGGTGTTTGTGGAGTTCAAAATTAAAAAAAAAAAAAAAGCTCTACTGGAGGTTAAAACTTCAAGGTCAAACATGGCGCATGCTCTCTCACAATGCTTCCTACTGATACTGAAATTTACTGCTCCTAGCTGCAAAAAGGAATATAATTGGTAGCAAGTTTTAGCTTTGCATGGTAATTCAGTTAAATCTAGGGTACTCATTACACATTCACCTCCTTGTGAACATGTGACTTCAATATTAATGGAGTCTGCCAGGAAAAGAATTCACCTTTCTTCAAAGAACCTCAAATCAAATGTAGTTCTAAACTCAAAGCACGAAAGTTCTCCTTTTTCAGTCTTTTTCACATGTCTAGCTGCGAGCAAGTCTAGTCTCTCAATTATGAATCTTGCCACCCCAAGGGCCACAGGTCATCCTGGAAAGAAATTAAAAACAGGTAGAACCTCTTAGAATTCTTCTTACCTTCTTCTTCAGCAATATGGGACCTAATTCACAAATTCACAAGAGCCAAAAATCTGCCACTGACAAACATAGAAACATTTTTTTTTTGTACTGTGAAGTTTAGATACTTCTGGCAAGAAACCATGCTATTCACAGACGCAGTCCGTGTTCTTTTGGCTGCCTGCACTCAGGAGCCGTTTGAATGGATGGCATGGAGCCTTCCACCACTCTGCTGGACAGCTCCCCAAGAATAGGTGCCAAGTGACCATGATTTCAGTCTACAAAGTCAGGCATCGTTCCCTTTGTGAATGTGGCTTATGGATGCCAGCAGTTCAGTTCTGGTCTAATTAATTCCCCTCCCTCACTTTGATCAGAAGTTTTTTTTGTTTTTGTTTTTTTATTTGGTTGGGATCACCATGAAAGCCAAACATTCAGCCCCAATCCAAGGGAATATGGAAAATTGTTCAGGGGTTATTTCTTGAGGTTCATACACAAGTTCTTCATATCCCTGGGGTCTGAAAGGTTGGTAGTGGCATAGAGGAATCTCAATAAATCTTTGGACCATCTTATAAATTGAACACACAATCAGGAAGGCAGCACGCTATAGGTCTTTGGACCAGGAGTCAAGAAGACACTTGCATTCAAGTCCATTCTCAGAAATGATCTGTGTGGGGATGGCTAGGTGGTGCAGTGAATAGAGCACTGGCCCGGCCCTGGAGTCAGGAGGACCCGAGTTCAGGTCCGGCCTCAGACACTTAACACTTACTAGCCACATGACCTTGGGCAAGTCACTTAACCCCAATTGCCCCTCCAAAAAAGAAAAAGAAATTATCTGTGTGACCCTGGGTAACCACTGTGTGTTTCAGTTTTCTCATTTGCCTAAAGAGGAGTAGGACAGGTTGTTTAAGGGCGGTTTCAAATCCTTTCCAGTTCTAAATCAATGATCCTCTAAATAATGAATTTTGAGAAATGAAAAAAAAATTAAGCTTTCAAAAGTTACTCTAAAGGATCCATGATCTTCCTCTCCAATGCAGATCAGAATACACTCATAACTTCTTATCCTTTGCATTTTCTGTCCGAGTTTTTCCATAAATTTTTCCATCAAGGATCTACCCAAGCACCCTGTTGGGTCTGTTTTTTTTTTAACGTTTCAAAGAGTAGGATTAGGGTTGTCCATCTGTTTTTTATTATCTTTCTTTCAAAACCCTCTCCTCTTTAGAGTAATAATGGATTTTGGAAGAGGGGATAGAGGGGGGAGGGAGAGACATGAAAAGAGATGGAGATAAAGAAAGAGGGAGAGAGACAGACAGACAGAGAGAGGTTTAGTGGAAAGGGTGCTGGATTTGGACCAAGAGGACTTGGCTTCAGTTCCTGCCTCAGACACTTATGTAGACCCTGGAAAGTCATGTAACCTCCCTACGTCTCAGTTTTTTATCTGTAAAATGAAAGGCTTGGACTAGACTGTTGCTGTTGTTCAGTCATGTCTGACTCTTTGTGACCCTATTTGGAATTTTCTTGGCAAAGATACTGGAGTGATTTGCTGTTTCCTTCTTCAGCTCATTTTACAGATGAGGAAACGGAGGCAAACAGGGTTAAGTGACTTGTCCAGGGTCACACGGTTAGTAAGTGTCTAAGGCTGGATTTAACCTTATGCAAAGGAGTCTTCCTGACTCCAGGACCAGTACTCTATTCACCACATCACCTCACTACCCAGCTGGACTAGACTAAAGATGTCATACATCTTTAGGGAGAGATGGAGGGCATATGTGGCCCACAATGCTCCCAAGTCTGGAAGGAACCAGATTAAAATGTAAGTGGGAAATATTTAAGATAATAAATGAAAATATACTAGAACACAGATAATGTTACTATGTGGTTTTCTAAGTCAATAAGCAGCCCACAGTGATCTTTATGTTTGCTTTTGTAGATTCCATTTCTGTTTGAATTTGATTCCCACTGGACTAGATGGCCTCTGGATTCCCTTCTGGTAATACATATGCAAGGCGGGGGAGAGGGGAAGAGTGCTGGCCAGGGTACAAAGATCTCTCCAACATTCACAAATGCTGAGTAAGGGACCATCTGATCTCTAAGTGACCTAATAAGTACCTGTCTGAGACTAAATGAATGGGGAATTGTGAATCTGCACCAGTGGGACGCATCTTCATTCCAAAAGCTCTCCAAATCAGTCCGCAACAGGTTTGGACCAAACAGATAGGTGAGAAAGGTCTTGTTTACCACAGATCTTTTGCTTATTACGGATTCATAGATTACAATAATTCAACAGCTCTCAGGATGGCAAACGCCACACTGGGCCTGAGATGCTGCTTTAACTCCCCTGTTAGCTGAAGCGTTTCCATTAAAAATAATTTCTATCACAGCTGCTACTAAGATATTTACAAAACAGGGAAAGCGTGTGGTTTATATTCATGTTTTATGTTGCTTAGTCTCTGTAACTATGAAATCCAGGGGTTGGAGTAGATAATCTCTAAAGGGGCCCTAGTTCTAGTCCTAAAATTCTTTTTTATTAATCAAGCAAATAAGCATTTCCCAATCATTAGCCATGTATTAATGACCTACTAGTGCCAAACTTAACTGAGTGCTAGAGATACAATGAAAAATGATCCTTTATGCCTAGTCCAAATTACACTGAGCATCAAGACCTTCCACTGGTCATACACACGACCATCACCTGCCTAAACTCCCTCTCCCACCTCAATTGCCCATAATCTTGCATTCCAGCGGATCCTAAACTTTTAAGAATCACCACACTCCACTGATGTTTAAATTATTTTCCTTACATGCCACCTCAAACAACAAGCCTTCATCATATTAAATAGTTTGAAGGAGAACTCACAAAAACCCCTATGAGACAACTTTCATAGGGTTACTCTTCTAGAAAGTGTGGAAGCTAGGCAGGCCAGGCCTGATTCTAGGAACAGAACTATTTCCACTCTACATCTCTAAACAAATTCTTGCCCTGAAGAAATTTGCAGTTTAATAGAAGTAACAAAATTACATGAAACAAAAAAGACTATTATAGGCTCATAGAGCTGGAGATGAAAGGAACCACAGGGTTCTTAGACCAATCCCATTTACTATTGAGGAAAGTGAAGTTCAAGATCCTTAAGGGAAACAGCCAAGGTCACACAGATAGTAAGTATAAAAGGAGGCGTCATAACCCAGGCCCTTGGACTCCAGAGTCAGGGATCTTTCTATTCTACCCTTAAAGCAATGGAAATTTTATGGAATAATTAGTGCAGATGGAGTTGAATTCATATTCTGGTATGCAGTAGGTTCTTAATAAATGCTTATTGAATTTAATATCAGAATTTCTCTAAAGTCTTCAGGGAATGCAGCTAGATAATTAGAGTCTTGATCAGACCTTGAAACAGAAATAGAATTTGAACAGTGTTAAATAGCTGGGCATTTTTTAAGAAATTAAATTAATTTGATTTTGAGTAGGTCACAAGACTCTTTGATAGGCTCACTGTAAACATCCTGTGATGTTTTTATTCTCTGGAGTATAATAACAAAATGGTAGACACTATCAGTAAATAGAAGCACTCATGGGAAGCAGAGAGAGCAACTATATGGAAAGGTTTTTTTAGTTAGATTTATAGGTGATAAAATTTAACATAATTAGAAACCCCAATCAATTTATAATTGTCATTGTTGAATTGTGTCCAACTTTCTGTGACCCTATGGACCATGCTATACCTGGGGTTTTCTTGACAAAGATACTAAAGTGGTTTGCCATTTCCTTCTCCAGTGGATTAAGGCAAATAAAGGTTAAGTGATGTACCCAGGGTTACACAGCTCATGTAAGGCCAAATTTGAACTCAAGTCTCCCTGACTCCAGGCCCAGCACTTTATCTACTGAACCAACTAGCTGATTCCAGTTTATAAGTAGTATGACTCAAATAATAAAATTGATTCTAATAAGCCAACAGACTTACATCTTAAAAAGAATCATGGATTGATTTCCTATGAAGATTATTTACCTAAAGAACTTGCCTGGGGCAGGTAGGTGGCGCAGTGAGTAAAGCGCCGGCCCCAGAGTCAGGAGAACATGAGATCGGATCCAGCCTGAGACACTTAAGACACAAAAACTAGCCATGTAGCCTTGGGCAAGTTACTTAACCCCAATTGCCCTCCAAAAGGCACACACACAAAAAAAGAACTTGCCTGAAGAAGTACAACTCAGGTAAATGGAACTTGTAAATTTGTGCATGTGCAAGTACAAGTATGTATATGTATGTATACACACATACACACACACATATAAAAATCCAGAAGAAGACATTGAAAAATAAATCTTTTAGGGAATTATCCTTATGTACACAATAATTAAGAAACAGATTAGATTGACTGGGGTCCATAATTAGCTGAATTTATTCTCAGTTTTTATAGAAGGAGAGAACAGTATTCCTGGAATTCTTACTCATGAGGACAGGGAAAAAAGAAGGGTTGAAACCTAAAACTGAAAATATGTAGCCAATGAGGAAAAAATACCATGATGACAGCAGTTGTCCCAAAGAGACAGCTGTATCACTCAGGGCTTTTTTTTTTTCCTTACACCTAGATTATAAAAAACATTGAAATGGAATGGGGGAGGGTGCTAAGAAGGAAATGTGACAAACAGGTGGTTTTCAGTTGCACATAAGTTCCGCACTTCTAATATTTAACAGTTTTTCTCTGGGTGGAATAAAGAACACTTAGGTTTCAGTAATAGGAATTTAACAGATTTAAAACAAATACACAAAAATTTGCTATGCCAGGATATATGAAGCATAATAGACTGTATTTGGGGTACTTGTTTCTTTGGTAGAGTTTAATAGATAACTTCTAACACTTTCCTAACACTTTTGCCGGATCCCAGTAAAGTAGAAGTCAAAAATCGCACAATACTAGAACACACTACACCAATTTAACTTGCTGGTTTTCTGCTCATTCACAATTCTACTTGAAAATAAGAACCGTCTTAGCTCTTTTTCCATTATAAAAAATATTTGACAAATGAGAAGTGGGGTTTGGTTATAAAAGAAACTACCAGTTAGTCAAATACAATACTGAGGTATCACAATTACAGAGTAAACTATTTGTTTAAAGATTCCAAAAGACTCATCAGTAAATGCTGCATTTAATACAGAATTGGTAACTTGAATGTATGTAAATTTTTTTGGAACTTGTCTAAGAACCAAATACCTTTGTAAAAGAGATTCAGCCCACCCTATACTATTTAAATATTTTGCTCTTTTATTTCGTAGAAATTATTTTTGCTAAATTAACAAATAGAATTTGATTTAAAAAGAAAATGAATTAGCTTGGAATCTCAAGGTGATAATCTGTTTACCCCCATTCAGATAAAAGTTAAGGTGATGACTGCCTGATATTCTAGAACAAAATGTTCACATTAAATATCGCATGTTACTAGATTCCAAGTTTTGATTGTAGACGTAAAATATTTTTTATCTGTTGAAAATGAGGGGTTGAGGGGGCAGCTAGGTTGAGCAATGAATAGAGCACCAGCCCTGGAATCAGGAGGACCTGAATTCAAATTTGACCTCCGACATTTAACACTTACTAGCTGTGTGACCTTGGGCAAGTCACTTAACCCCAATAGCCAGGCCTTCCCCCCAAAAAAGAAAAAAAAAAAAAAAAAGAAAGAAAGAAAATGGGGGCGGGGGACGATATTCAAATACACAAATGAGCAAGACTTTGGAATCTCAGAGCCTCAGGCATTTACTACATTTGTGACCCTGGATCACTTCCTTCTCTGGGCCTCAGTAAAATGAGAGGTTTGGATGAGATGACCTTTTAGGTCTCTTCTAGTTATAAATCACAGGCAGCAAGACGACTCAGTGTATAGAACACTGGGCCAGGCATCAGGGAGACCAGAGTTCAAATCTGGCCTTAGACATTTACTGGCTGTGTGACCCTGGGCAAGTCACTTAACCTCAGTTTCCCTTAATCTTCTGGAGAAGAAAAATGGCAAACCACTCTAGTTATCTTTGCCAAGAAAACTAAAGTCTAACATGACTGAGCAACAAGTTCTAAATTTATAATTCTAGAATTTTTATTATTATATATTATTTATATATAATCTATAGTATGTAATTTATATAACATATTATATAATATATTACACATTATGGATTATTTATATATTATTATTATTATTATCCTCAAGAAAAAAATGGCAATTTCTTTTTTCAGCCCAAACATCTTTCAAAGTAATTTTGGTATAATAAAGTCAATATGTTTTACAATAATATAAAAATACCTTATGCTCTCTCCTCATATCATCACAGTTTTCCATGAGTCTTTCTTTTAATGGGCTTTTAAATTAATGTCTCCTGTAACAACTTGGAAAATTGCATGAAGTTCCTTACTCATATTTCTTGATACAAGTAATGTGTCTAATGTGTCACTATTTTTTAATTAGTGCTTGTAGACCTGTGTTTTATTTATAACCAAGTGAGCTTTATCAGTGCATGATCCAAAACAATTCTCCCAAATTATATAATTTTCATTATAAAAACAAAATCTATCAATTAACACAAGATGGGAAGGATATTTAGAGAAATTTTGATGATATAAAAAGAAAAAATTAATAAAAATTTATTTTTTAAAAGAGCTATCATTATTGAATATTTCTCTTGATATGGGATTGCCATCCATAGATTTGTTAATTAAGAAAACTTCCTTAATATCACTTTCAAGAACATATTGTTTGTATGTAACTAAATGAACATCTTTACATCTGTTGTTTTCAAAGCAAAATATGAAGCTATCAGTTTCTCAATTAACTGATCACAAAGGTCTTCAGACATATGGACAATTCTCTCTCCTACTATATTATCTCCATGTGGAAGCACTTGAAGTTGCCTTGCATGTGACTCTTAAAGCATCATCTTTACCGTATCAATAGCTGTGCACAGCCTAACATTTCTCCTACAAATGTGGCTTTTTTTTTAATCATCACTAATTCTGTGAACAGCCTTATAGGATGTCAGCAATCCTTGTGATGTTGTAGACATGGCTCTGGGGAAAATAAGAGTTTTTGTTTATTAATAGCATCTAATTTTCTCTGGAAAGATTCTTGTCTTGCCAATGGATTTTGAGTATAAATTTTCAAAATGTTTCAATTTATTAAGTTTCATTCTGTGTGAAACTAGAACTTCCACATTGAAAATCTACATCCATAATAATACTTGTGAGTTCTAATAGTTAGCAGGTCAGGTTTTCTGAATTGCTTTCTTTACTTTCCCTATCTGTATTTGCTTTTGTTTATTTGTTTATTGCTTTTTTATGTTGTCTCTTTGCTTTTGCTAGTTTCAATGGCTCTGGTGGATTTTCTTTTCAAACTGTACTATATTTATTCATGATGAAAAGATATTTCAATTTTAAAATAAAAGAAAAATGTAAGACAACTAAATTTCAGCTTAATTGTTAAAAATCTAAATGATTCTGTGTGATCTTTCTCAAGTTGAAGTTCTTTTGGGAAACCAGATAACCATACCATACTTCCAAAATGAATGAAAATGAGAAATAGAACAGATACTATAGTACTTCTAACATCTATGTAAAGATCAATTGATTTAGTGGTTAAGTACTTCCCATTCAAATGTAACAAGCAGGGAGCCATTACACTGCTATGTCAAGAGCTCATGCCAACTGACCACGGTAGCTGTAGATGACATTCACATCAAGACTCAATAGGCATTTACTCAAATTTGACCTTCTTCACATATACAATATTAAATAATTGCTATACTGAATTTACTGTCAGATGGAGGGAATTTATTATTTTAGCCTCGTGTTTGTTTTTTGTGATTAGAATTTTATTTGATTGGGGAAAGAGACTACTAGAAAATATCCAATTATTCTGACTTTGCTTCACAACATGTCCCCCAGTTTGAAAAACTCAGCCATGATATAAGGTGACACAATGAGAGGGGATGGATGATCAACTTATGATCAGCAGCCACTAAGGAAAATCTGCCACCTATCCTGAAGATACAGTGCTACGATTCCACCTTGTGGAAATCAATCAACCAGTGATGTGAATCCAAGTAATGAGGTCTACACTTAAGAAAGAAAGAAGATGAGGAAGACTCATGGGAGGTATCACTGAAGAGAACAGCGAGAGTGTACCAGAAAAGGACCATAAAATACAGAGGAAGTAAAGACAGCGAATGACATTCAAGGGCTATTTACACATCTCTGGCAAGTAACCCAAGAGCCATTACATGGCCAAAGGGTATCAACCCACTTCTTAACTTCATGATTTCTGCTGAGGGCACATACAGCTACCAAGGTTCACAATGTAAGAGTCATCTTCCCTCTCCTTACATTCAATCTGTTAGTGAGTCCTATTGATTTTACTTCAACAATATATCTCACATCCTGTCCCATTCTCTCCACTTACATAGCCATTGCCTTAATGCCAGCCCTCATTATCTCCTGTCAGAGGTATTCAATAGCTTCCTATTTGGTTTCTCTGCCTTAAGTTTCTTCCCTCCCAGTCCAACTTCCACGCAACTGCTGAACTGAGATTACCAAAACACAAGACACTGGAGAAGCTTCTATTCCTTGCTCCTGCCTGTAGGATGAAATGCCAACTCCTTTCACTTTTAAAGCCTTTTACCACCTGGGTCTAGGGTTATTTAATTTTATTCCTCTTCATGCAGCTTATACATTATAGCCAAAGGGGCTGGCTTGGTGTTTCCTTTATATGGCGCTCCATTCACCATCTCTGCAGGGGCTATACAGCCTGTGCTCATGCCCAGAAATCACTTCCTTCTCATTTCCACCTCTAGAATCCCAGCTTCCTTCCAAGCTCAGTTCAGATGCCCAATTTAATCACCCAAATTGCTAGGCTCCTTCCTCACATTTATTCTTGCTGTTATTGGTTAGATGTTTCAGTAGTGTTCAATTCTGTGATCCTTTTTGGGGTTTTCTTGGTAAGGATATTGTTGCCATTCTCTTCTCCAGCTCATTTTGCAGGTGAGGAAACGGAGGCAAACAGGGTTAAGTGACTCGTCCAGGGTCGTACAGATAGTAAGTGGCTGAGGTAAGATTTGAACTCAGGAAGATGAGTCTTCCTGACTCCAAGCCTAGCACTCTAGCCACTGCATCTATACTTTCACTTTCTTCATCCATGTAGTATGTCTTGACTCCCTCCCCAACAGAATATAAAAGCAGGGATTACTTCTTTTTTTTTTTTTGTATAATCAGTGTCTGCCATATAGTCGGCGCTCATCAAATCCTTGCTTATCAACTGATCTACTCTGAAATGTCTAGTTTTTAGATCATTCATATCATTTAAACCTAAGTTTGGCATTGGGGTGGACGGGATAAAAATTTTGCATTAATTTCCTAAGAGCATTTAAAAAGAACTAAAAAGTTGGTAAAGCCTAAGACAAAAATGACTGGTGTGTTGCAATCACTTGGGGTATGTTTTACCTGCCACCCATATGCTCATTTTTCAGCTCCCATATGTTTTGGTTTTCTTCAATGTGAAAAGGGATGGTATGGGAGGGGGGAGTGGAAATCCCATACACTGTCTGGCTTCACGGAATGTCATTCTGGATATGAAATGCTAGTACTGAAGAGTTTTTCATTTTTAAACAGCACAGAACTTTTACTACATAAGATGGATATGCTGAGGGTGTCCATATGATCAAAAATGTTCAGAATCAAACATTAAAGAGAAGTTACAGAGAAAGCAAGACTTGGTCTTACAAACTGGCTCACTTGCCATTAGTTTTTACATGATACATTACATCCCCAGGCCTATGTCTTCACACAATCTATTCTCCCATTGCTGGACCATTCTCTCTCCTCACCTCTAATGGTGGCTAGTGGATGCAGAGGACGCAGTGCTGGACCAGGAGTAAGGAAGACCTAGAGTTCGAATCTTTCCTCGGACACTCACAAGCCAGATCAAGAAATCAAAGGCTGAAGTAGCTTCTTAACCTGCAGTGATCACACTTTTACTGGAAGACTGACAGGGTGTCTAAAGTTTAATGAGGTCTGATTCCTAGCAATAGCCCTTGAAAAGTCCCTATTGTCTGGTCGGTTTCTTTTTTCTTAAAGCAATCGGGGTTAAGTAACTTCCTCAAGGTTACAAGGCCAGGTGTTTCTGGGTGGGTGCTAAGTATCTGAGCCCAGATTTGATCCCCAGGTCATCCCAACACTGGAGCCAGTGCTCTTACTCGCTGTGCTACCTGGCCACCCCATGGTTGGTTTCTTATAAAGAGAAAGTACAAAGGGTTTAATAGCATGACCTCCTGGGAAAGACATCATGGCTGCCTTTACACAAAATTAGCTGTGGAGTCGGAGGCTGAAGTAGCCTCCTGTCATTGCAGAAAAGTGTTCTTTTCTGTATCGTTGTTGTCTGGCCCTTTTCCTTGTTAGTACCATTCAAAACATTATCCATGCTTTCTGCCTGTTGACCTCATGGGTATGCCTCCTAGGGACACTGAACCCCCATGAGCAAGTTACTTTCTCTTCCTGAGCCTTAATTCCTTCATCTGTAAAATGGGGATAATAATAGAGGGTCTGTTATTATCCCCATTTTACAGATGAGGTTGTTTTGAGAATAAAATGAGAACAGCATTATACAGATATTGGTGTTGTTGCTATTGTCATTATTTCTGCCTCTTGGAATTTCTAGGCACCTTACACATTTCCCTGAAATATCACTTTTTTCAAGAGGGCTTTCCTTATGCTTCCAGGTATTAGTGCTGCCCCTCCCCACTGAAACCACTTTGATTTAATTTAATTTGATTAAATCTAAATTTAATTTAATTAGATCCCATCCTAGTTTCCTTATATATGGAGATACTGTACCTCCAGCCCTCAAGTACTATTCAAGCTTCTTGAGGGCATGAACTATCTAATTCCTGGATTAGGGTTTCCGGTGTTTGGTATTTAATAAATGCATGTTGATTGTGGATCAAAGGGCCACTCCCTAATTATGAAAAATTTGTAGATGAGGACAAGTGAAATACAAGTGTGAGTTTAATGTCCCTAGGGGCTAGGTATACTTTCCTGCAGCCCATTGGGTTTACACACAAAAACACATGGCCCCTTTGGCCATGGTCTGGTGAAACCTTCTCAGAATCATGTTTTTAAATGCATAAAATAAAATACACAGTATTACAAAGGAAACTAATTATACTGAAATACAATTATCAAAGTATTTTAAAACTTTTTTTTAAAAGTTTACAGACCTCAGGTTAAGAGCCCCTAGCATAAAGGAAAGAGCTCTGGGCCTGGAGTCTATATAACACCCAGATTAGATTCTAGCCACAGACAGTAGCTTGGTGATTTCTGCAGGTTGACACTTAACATTTGTAAATGCAAGTTAAGTCACTTAACTTCACAATTTCCTCATCTGCAAAATGGAATAACAGCATCTCCCTCACAGGTTGCTTGTAGGATCAAATGATGTAATGGCTTACAAATGAGATGATAGCATTAAAGACATTATGGGAATAGAGCTAAGGAAAGTCCACTGACTCAAAGAAAATTAGAGATTTAAGGAATGGGGGAGAATAAAGATTCAATAAGAGGATTAAATTAGAACAATGCTTCATCCAGATAGGTTAGAAAGTAACCCCTCTGACCTCATCAAGCCTGCTTCATAGAGATACTTCCTCACCTACCTTTGACTTTTTGGGAAGCTGCCTGAGATTAAGTAGAGCTCCCCACCCACCCCCAAAAAGGCAAGACTACTAGTGTTGGATACTAGAGACATTCATAATAGGAGAAAAAAATAAAGCAAAGGGTGTTTTTTTTAAGTAGGCATCACCTTACAGATACACAGATCAGATCAACTCACCCATGAGGACTGTACCTTTCTATCTGAGAGACGGAATACACACACACACACACACACACACACACACACACCACGCAGAGAAACAAAGACAGAATTCCACAGTAAAGCATGTAAAAAGTCAAAAAGAAAAATTTAAAAACCAATGTAGATATTGAATCCTCATAGATATTAAAGTTGTGCTGAATCTTAGAAAAGAACATGCCATACAGGCACCAGTTTAAAAATTATGCAGGGCCTTTCAACATGGAAGCTTCCAATCAAACCCAGCTCTCCTGAGAAATGTCTCGGCAAAGATGAAAAAGCATCATGTTAAGCATTGACTCAGTCAAATGAAAGAGAAGTATTAGAAATCTCCTCCCAGGTCAGAACTGTACAAGGAGAAGGCACCAGTATATAGATAAGTGGTTGGAGTCACAATGAGCGTCCTGAAAGAGCCACAGTTGTGGACAAACCAGCCCTTACTGAACAAGGAAAAGGAGAAGGAGATAGGGTGATGCAAATTCTTCCATTCGGCCACCAGGAGAAAGAAGAAACAGAAGCCAGAAATTGAGGTAGAAGGTAGGGTGAGGTTTGCTGCACAAGGCAGGGCTGGGGACCACGAACCTGCCACTTCCATTTGAAAATGTAACGAAGCAGCCTCAGCACCATCCAGACTGCCTATGGGACAAGCTGTGTCTTCGACACCCTAATGTGGGATGGGGCTGAGAAGGCCTTGGCTCAGAGGTCCAATTTAGGAAAGGAGAATGTAAGTAAATAAGCAGAAGAAAATTCCTTATATGATGAAAAATTAGGTTAAGAGAAGCCTGAGAGCTAAAGCCAGAAGAAGAGAAGAACTATGCTATAAGTACAATTAGAACCTCTGGGAGAAAAATGGCTATCCGTGAGGTCTCTAAGAGTGGATGGAAGAAATTAAAGAGATTAAGAACCAAAATTAGGGCTCTTTAGAAAAAGATTGAAAGAATAAAGAGCTTAAAACAAGTGATGGAAAACATGACCCAAGTAGCAGATACCCTTAGAAATAAGATGGAACAAATGTGACCCCGTGATTTAATGAAAGAACAAGAAATATTACAGAAATTCAAAAAGATTGAAAAAAAATCAGAAAAATATATAAGTTAGTTACTATCATAAAGCAACTGATCTGGAAAAGAGGAGAGAGAATTTATTAAAAATGAAATTCCCTGAAAAACACAATCAAACAATAAATGTGGAGACTTTATTATGGGAAATCATAAAACTGCCCAGAAGATAGAAACAGAGGACAAAGTAAAAAGAGAAACTAGCCTTGGGTTACACCTTTTGAAACAAATCCAAAATGGAAAAAGAACTCAGAAGCTGATTAGTGAAGCTGGTACTATGAAAGGTTAAGATCTCCCCCAATATACTCTACAATGTATAGGAAAGGGGCTTGAAGCAGATTCTTGTACATCCACCCAGTCCAGAGAGGCACAAGAAGACAGCCAGAAGCCAGGAAAGGCTGGGAGAAGGGTCACACCTGTATTATTCTCATTATCTGTCTTTTTTATGCCTACTAACATACTCTTGAGTGGAACTGGAGGAAATCATGGTCCTATAAATCCAATCAATCAATCAACAAACATTTATTAAGTACCTTCCATGTTCCAGGAATTGTGCCAAGCACTAGAGAGACAAAAAGAGGCAAAGAGCTAAACTCGAATGGGTTCTCACTGCAACAAGGCAATGCTGCTTCTCCCTATTTGATTCCCTATTTCACTGAGGGCCAAATCTTTTGTTCCTTCTTCAATCCTGCCATGCTATCCCCCGCCTCCCATCCTCTCAGCTGAGGATCTTGCCTCATACCTCACTTAAAAACCGAGGTTATTCATTGAGAGCTGCCTTCTGTACAAGCCCCACATCATCCCTCATTATCTCCTGATTTGCTGCAGTCTCTGAAGGTCTCTGAGGAAAGACTGGATGCCCACCTGTTTGGTATGTTGTAGAGAGGGCGCTTGTTTGGGCTTAAGTTGGACTGGATGGTCTTGGAGGGCCCTTCCAACTCTAAAATTCTATTAATTCATACATGGCTATTCATGGAAGGTTGGGGGTGGGGATAGACAGGAGGAGAGTAAATGAAAGCTCTTGGTCCAAAAAGCAAACAGACAGCAAACTGCTCAGATTCACTACAGCCTAGAAAAACCCTACAGCTGGTCAAGTGCTGTCACCAGCCCTGAATGGGGCCAAATGTTAGAACTGAGTGTCACAAAGAAACTCAGATGCCTAACAGCAAAAGGAGTCAATCTAGGCAGTTGTATATTTTGTACAAAGGCCTTCAGTTTTTGCACAATTCTTTAGTAAGTGAAAAAGTCAGAAACTCTACATTCTTGATGGAACTATTTCACAAGACGAAATCTCAAGAGCAGGATTCCAAGAATTAGCATTTAGCTGTCTGATTTCTTTCTTCCTTTCCTTCTTTCTTATTCCTTTCTTCCTTTCTTATTTCTTCTCCTTGGAGGTGGGAGTCTAAAAAACACCTCTGATACTTTCAGATGTCTTTTTAAAAATGCTAAGTAGCTACTTTGGGAAAGGCAGACAAGGAGGAAGGTTATTACACTGAAGGCTTTTTTCCCCCCTTTCAATGAGAAGATAGTCTCTCTTTCAATAGGAAGTTTATTCACATTCTAGCCAGCTGCAAAACAAGGTTGAAAGCCAACTTCCTATTGCCAAAGTTCACTCTTCAAACCAGCAGCCTAAGGTCTGATAACCAGTTGAAATGCTTAACACAATTGCTGGATTTTGGTAGGAAACAGAAGATCCATTGTTTTAAAAATATATTTTCAAGTTTGATTCTTCTAGTTATGAATCCCTGAACAAAAGATATTAATTTCAACCAATATTGGAATGAAGAGATTTTTTCCCCTCTACATTCAATGAGAGTACTTTTATCTTTTTGAAAAATAATAATAAAATGTTTGGATTGTTCTAGCAATAGCCTGAAAAGGATGTTACTAAACATCTATTAGTATAACTTCAGAACATTTTAGGATCTTTTAAATATGCTTCAAATTCATAGTTTGATTTGGGCAGCTCCAACATATCTTATTAATTTTTGCATTTAAGAAGAAAACATCAATCTTCTAAAAAAAAAAATAAAAGACACTTCTTTACTAAGACTCCAACCCTGGGCTTTCAGAAGGTCAAGGAACATAAGAAATAAGGTCTGCTTATTTCTGTCCCTTTAAGGAGCTAGGAAAGGAACCCAGACTCCATTCAGCTGAGTATATTTTATAATGAACAAAGAATAAAGTAAGGAACTTTCAAATATTTAGTTTTATGACTCAGAATTTAAACTTATCACTATGGAAATCCTATGTAACGTCTTTCGATGATGACAACCATAATACTATATAATAGTATTAATAATATATAAGTAATAATAATAATAGTAACTCTACTCCTACTAGTATTATTACTGTTATTGCTACTTACATTTATATAAAGCAATTTATATATGTGTGTATGTACACATCCATAATAAGTATACTATATACATACATAATACATATGTACGCAGATACACACATATGTGTGTATATGTGTATACACACACTATCTCATTTTATCTTCACAACAAGTCTTTGAGGTAAGTGCTACAGTTAGTATTTTCCCCATTTTACAGATGAGGAAACTGAAAAGTGAGAAAAGGTTATGTGACCGCTCAGGATTACACATATGGTTAGTATGTAAGGCAGTATTCAAATCTCAGGTTTCCTGACTCCAAGCCCAGCATTCTATTCCCTCAATCACCCTGCCTGTCTTCCTCATATTTCCCCGTCATGACACTATCTGGATTGCTGCTTATCCAAAACACCTGTGACATTTTAGTAACTAACAAAGAAACCCTTTTAGGAAGGAAGACTCAGAAGCAGTCATGTTTGTTTGAGGATTTATCCTAATGCACAAAGAAAATCCTGAGGAGGAATTCTAACTCTGTTCTACCTTCTAGATCCATTTCTCTGTCCTGATTTCTCATCCTATTCTGAAATCAAACAGTGAGGTCATTGAGTTAAATTCTCCATCAATATCTTTTCAGCCTTCTGCTGCAGAAGCGGCCATCCCTCTCCCATGGGACTAGAAAAGCCAGGCAATACTTAGCATCTTGATAATTCCAGGCTAGTGGATGACAAGGAAGGAAAAGAAAAGAAAAGGATCAAGGGAGAAAGGTCTCTGTGAAGACCCCGATGTTAGGAAGCCTCTTAGTTTAGTCTCTCATCCCTTCTTCTGTAGGGGTCTTTCACACCTTTAATTCAGAGATGTCAAAACCTGACACACTGCACCAGCAATGGGGCTGGAGCCAGATCAAAATCTGAGTGGGAAATATTTAACAAAAGAAATAAAACTACTACGGGCCATAGATAATGTTACTATGTAGTTTTCGAAGTTGACTTTTCTACCCCTGCTCCAGTCCATCCTAGTTACTGTTGCAAAGTACTTTTCTTTAAGTGCAGATCGGACCATCTGACTCCCCAGTCAACCCATGTCTCTAACATAAAATATAAATTCTTCTATTTCGTTTTTGATACCATGTACCATCTTGACCCAACCTATCTTTATCTTTTCATCCCTTCCACACTAGAAAGGGACCCTACACTTCCTCCTCCACTCTGCTATGCTGTCAAACTGGCCATACCTCACTTCTTCATTCATAACCTTCGATCTCTGGATTGACAGCCTCTGTGCTGGTCATCCCTCATGCCTGGAAGGCAATCCCTCTGCACCTCTGCCTCCCAGAGGTCCTCCACCCCTTTTAGATGCAGCCCAGACACCTTCTTCTTCCTGAAAGCCCTTCCTGACCTGCCCAACAGCTAGTGCCCTCTCTGCGTTATTGTACAAATCAGTATTTATTTAACTTCATAGTTATGCTGTATCTGTTTTTATATGTACTTGCTGTCTTCCCCATTAGTGTTAGCTCTTTTCGAGTAGTAGGAATTATTTCATTTGTTTGGTATTTGGTTCCCCAGCTCCTAGTGCACTGCCTGGGGCCCACAGTAGTTTAACGGATACTTATTGATTGACTAATGATGAAAAAAATCATCTGTGGAGAAGAACATATGGAAAGAAGGGAAGTAAAGTGGTCAGGGGAAAATAATTTAGCTAAAGAAAAGAGGAACAGAGAGTTTGGAAAATACAGCACTTCTTGAAGTACTCATTCACACGCTTACTCAACACACACCATATGCTGTGCCTCTTACCACTTACTAGGTACTAGGAGAGACACAAAGATGTATAAGACACAATCCCTGCCCCCTAAGGTCACAGTATCACAACACAGACCTGGAAGGTGATCTCCAAGGCCGTCTCATACAACCCCCTCATTTTACAGATGTAGCCCCAGCCCAAGCCTCACTTGCTCAGTGTCTGGCTTGTGAGGGCACAGAGTGAGTATAGACAGCAATTGTTTCTGTTCTGGTCAGAAACTCTGACGGTCTTCCCTCCCCAGACTGATTTTTTTTTTTGGAGGGCCTAAGGCAAGGCAGGTTGAGGTTAAGTGACTAGCCCAAGGTCACACAGCTTGTGTCAAGTGTCTGAGGCCACATTTGAACTCAGGTCCTCCTTACTCCAGGGTCAGTGATCTATTCACTGTGTCACCTAGCCGTTCCCCAAGATTGATTCTTGTGGAAAGGCCAACGAGGCCATCTTTTTCCTCAATTTTTACCTAGCCTAAAATCACTGAGTGGGTGTTGCCTCAAACTAAGACCTGGGAAAAACCTTAGCTTAAGAAGGTCAAGGTCTCCCACTGCATCCAGGCATCCTGACCTACCATCTTATTTTTTTTTTAATTTTATTTTTTGCCTTTTTTGGAGGAGGAAAGGCAGGGCAATTGGGGTTAAGTGACTTGCCCAAGGTCACAGGCTAGTTTTTTGTGTTAAGTGTCTGAGGCCGCATTTGAACTCGGTCCTCCTGACTCCAGGGCTGGTGCTCTATTTGCTACGCCTCTGACCTACATCTTACCACGGAACCCTGATGACTCTGGAGGAGAGAATGAAGCTGATGACTTTGCACAGCTCTGACTCACTTACAAGTCAAGACATCATCCCTCCTAAAGTCATTGGTCCTCTTTGAAAAGGAAGGACAAATAACAAGACACAACTACAGAAACCTTAAGCGACTTGCCTGGCTCACACCGGTAGTAAAATCACAGAGATAGGATTTGAAATTGGGTTCCATAATCCAGTATTCTTTTGACTTTAACAGGCTGCCATGCACAGTGGCCTGGGAGAGGAATGAAACAGGTATACAAATAACTATGATACAGACTGGATTTGTAAGTTCTATAACAGAGTGGTTGTTGAGTTGTCAGTCATGTCCTACTCTTTGTGACCCCATCGGGGGTATTCCTGGTAAAGATAGTGGAGTGGTTTGCCATTTCCTTCTCCAGTTCATTTTACAGAGGAGGAAACTGAGGCAAACAGGGTTATACAACTAGTAAATAGATGAAATCAAATTTGAACTCAGGAAGAAGAGTCTTTCTGACTCCAAGCCTGGCCCTCTATTCACTAAGCCACCTATCTGACCATAAAAGACTCACAAGAAAGGTATTGCCAGAGTTTGGAAGAGGAAGAAACCATTCACAGTTCAAAGGGACCATCAATAGACCCATGAAAAAGTTGGCTTTTAGGGTGTTAGGTGGCGCAGTGAATAGAGGGAGTCAGGAGGACCTGAGTTCAAATTCAACCTCACACACTTAACACTTACTAGCCACATGACCTTGGGCAAGTCACTTAACCCTATTGCCCTGCTTCCAAAAAAAAAGTTGGTTTTTGAGTTGTATATTAAATGATGGGTAAAATTTCAAAAAGCAGAAAAGTGGGAAAGTGCATATATAACAAAGGAATGGAAGAAAGAATAGGCATGTCTGGAGAATAATGAGTTTAGTCCAGATTTCGAGGAAATAGTAAGATAAGACCAGAAAGGCAGGCTGGAGTTAGAGCATAAAGAACTTTGAACATTAGGCTAAGGTGTCTGAAATTTATTTGGGAAGGGAAGAGAAAGGAAGAAAGAGGAAGAGGAGGGGAAGGAATAAGCATTTTTATAGAGTCTGTTACAAGCCAGGAACTGTGCTGTGTTTTACAAATATCATCTCATTTCGTCCTCATAACAACCCCTGGAGGGGGGTGCTATTATCACCCCCACTTTATAGTTGAGGAAAACTGAGGCAAACAGAGGTTAAGTGACTTGCCCTGTATCACACAGCTAGTAAAGTGTCTGAGGCCCAAACTGAATTCAAGTCTTCATGACTCCAGGGCCAACATTCCACCAGTCACTACACAATCTAGCTGCCAATTCTAATTGGTAGGTAAAAAAAAAAAACCAACAAATTTTTTTTTGAAAGGTAACACAGACTGCCCTTTGGGAAAATTAATATGGAACTTAGTGTATAGAATTGGGGGTGGGGTGGAGTATAAGAGACTCTAGTGAAGAAGTAATGAAAACTTGATCTGGAGGCAGGGAGAGAAAAAAAAAGGAAGTGGGTCTTGAAATGCATCTGAACAGCAAAGTTGACCACAAATGGAAATGACAAATGTTGGGGAGGCTGTGGGAAAAGACTGATTAATACACTATTGGTGGCAATATGAACTGGCCCAACCATTCTGGAAAGCCATTTAGAACTAGACTCAAAAGTTATTAAACTGTCCATGTCCATTTACCCAGCAATGCAACTACTAGGTCTATATCCTCCAACAGAAAGAGGAAAAGGACCCATAGGTACAAAAATATTCATTGTATCTCTTTCATAGTCACAAAAAGTTAGAAATGCAGGGGGTGCCCATTGATTGGAGAAATATCTGAACACATTATGGTACATGGGATAGAATACTAAAGTGCTGTAAGAAATGATAAAGAGGGGGCATTCAGGTGGTGCAGTAGACAGAACACTGAGCCTTGGAGTCAGGAAGACCTGAGTTCAAATTTGGCCTCAGGTACTTAGTAGCTATATGACCGTGGAAGGAAGGAAGGAAGGAAGGAAGGAAGGAAGGAAGGAAGGAAGGAAGGAAGGAGAAAGAAAGAAAGAAAGAAAGAAAGAAAGAAAGAAAGAAAGAAAGAAAGAAAGAAAGAAAGAAAGGATAAAAGGGATGGTTTTAGAAAAACCTGGAAAGACTTTATGAACTAATGCAGAGGGAAGTCAGCAGAAGCAGAACAACTTATAGAATAAGAACGCTATAAAGACAAACTACTCTTAAAGACTTAAGAACTCTAATCAGTACAAAGACCAACCACAGTTCCAGAATATTCACAATAAAACATGCTACCCCCCTCATGACAGAAAGGTGATCTACTCAGAATGCAGTCTGAGACATTTTTTTGCACATGCCAGAATTTGCCAGAATCTGTTTTGCTTGCCTGTACATATTGTTACAAGATTTTTCTCTTTCTTTTATTTTTAATGGGGGTGGAGGGAAGATGAGAGAAGAATTTTCATTTTCTGAAAAAAAATTTAACTTTTTTTTTTTTTTAATGAAAGAAGGCGTTGGGTGAGAGAGTTATTTCAGACACAAAATGCACAAGATTTGGTGCCTGATTGGACGTTTGGGTTAAGGGAGGAAGGGATGTCAGAGATGACTTATATCTCCAGCTTTGAAATAGGGAGCATTCTGATGTTTGTAAACAGAAGCATGATGTTCAGAGGAAGAGATGGTTTGTGTGTGGAGATGAATGAAGGCTTACAGAAGGATAAAGGGAAGGATAATAAAATTCAGTTTGGTTTATGCTGAGTCTGAGGTGATGGCAGAATATCTAATTGGAGATATTGTAGCTGGAAATGTAGATAGCTATTGGAAACGTAGGCCTGGATCCTCAGGAAATTTGTTGGAATTGAAGATATGGATTTGGGGATCATTCAGACTGGGAAAAGAATTAGAACGAGAAGAATAGATAGGATTGCCAAAGGAAAACAGAAAGAAAAGGCTAAGGCAGACCTTTGGGAAAAGGGGAAAGGAGGAAGGAGAGCTTGCAGAAGAGGTAGAGATTTTCTAGGAAAAAGGCATAAAGAGACAGAAGAATTCAACATCATATAAGCCAAGGGAAGGATTTTAAGGAAGAAGAAATGGTCAGTAGTTTTAAACAGTGCATAGAGATCAATAAGGAAGAGCTCGAGAAAAGCTCTTGTATTTGGGAAGTAGGAAATTATTGGTGATCTTTAAGACAGAACAGTTTCTGTGAAGTGTTGAGGACAGAAAATGGATTGTTAGGGGAAGTAGAGGCAAGAAATTTGGTAACTGGAGGAAAAGATAGCTTTGAGGAAAGGGAGAGCAGAAGGGAAATACAAGTATACTTTTAGACATTGTCTCCTCCCCCTAGAAGAACAAGCTAAAGATACAAGAAAGAGAATGAGGGAGTGACTGGTGGAACTGGGTCCCAGAGAAGGCATGAAGAAATAGGAACAAGGCAGAACAGGAAGGGGGCTCCTTCATAAGATCCCTAGCTACAGTAATAACACGGTAAAAATAGAGAAACCAGAAAGAACAGTTTAAAGAGAGAAGATATCACTATGTTCGATTTTGGTGAATGAATCACAAAATGGTAGAAGTAGATTAGGTCTTATAAATCATCTAATTCAGAGGTTCTTAACCTTTTTTGGGGACATGGAATTCTGCTTCCTCAGATTCTGCAAAATTCTGCAAAACAGATTCTGGCAAATTCTGGCATGTGTAAAAAAATGTCTCAGACTGCATTCTGAGTAGACCACCTTTCTGTCATGAGGGGGGTAGCATGTTTTATCATGAATATTCTGGACAATGCTTTTAAATACATAAAATTAAAAAACAAATACTTAAGATTATAAAGGAAACCAATTATTTGGAAATATGGTTATCAAAGAACCAAGTTCATGGACTGCCGGATTTAATCTAGCCCTCTTATTTTACAGATGAAGAAAGGAAGATTAGGTGAAGTCAAGTGATTATCCTAAAGTCACATAAAATCAAGGGCACAGTCATGACTCAGGTCTGCTGTCTTCTTTTGGCTTGTTTGCCATGAAATCCCATTTCCTCTCCCCTCTGAGTTTAAAATGCCAAGGGACCGTCAAGGTAGAGTTGTTCAGTCCTCATGCACATAAAAAACAACTTATAAAAACCAGAGATTCAAGAGAGTCACAATTCCAGAAAGAAGGGGGAAAGGGCTACAAAAATACAGAGATTTGGGGCACTCAGATCTGTTTGAAATAATGTGAATATTCTACATCCAATGAATCCAGAAAGAAGACTCAACTGATTCTGCAGGTAAAGAAATGGCATGTTTCTTACACTTAAAGATTGGAGTAGATAAAAAAAATCCCAACATTTTCTCCTTTCTTGTGACCAGAAAGCTATTCAGCTGACAATGGTGAAGCTTTATAATATAAAAATGGTTGCAGAATCTTCTTTTCTTTCCTCCCTTTTTAGAGGGGGGAAGACAGGGCAATTGGGGTTAAGTGATTTGCCCAAGGTCACGCGGCTAGTAAGTGTTAAGTGTCTGAGGTCAAATTTCAATTCAGATCCTCCTGATTCCAGGGTCAGTGCTCTATTCACTGTGCCACCTAGCTGCCCCTAGAATCTTCTTAAAGTAACTAATAGGTGACCTATTACCTGTCCCCAAAACTCAACTATCTGCAATAGAGGGGAGGACCAGGAAGTTAGGGGAAAATATACCTTTGGATAAACAAAATAGAAGTCACACAACCTAGGTGTCAAAGATCATACACTTTAATTAAGAGAGTATGTATAGGGGGTGGCTAGGTGGAACAGTGAACAGAGCACCTGCCCTGGAGTCAGGAGATCCTGAGTTCAAATCCAGGCTCAGACACTTAACACAAAAAAACTAGCCATGTGACCTTGGGCAAGTCACTTAACTCCAATTGCCCTGCCTTCCCCCCTCCAAAAATAGAAAAAGAGTATGTATAGATTTCCTTACCCAGGGGCTATTTACTCTTACTTTACAAAGATTTCTACAGTAGCTTAGGTTAAAAGGGGCTTTAGAAAATCATCTAATTCAGAGGCAGCTATGTGGACAGTGGAGAGAGCACCAACCCTGGAGTCAGGAATCCCCTCCAAGATGTTTAGCCTTGTCTGAATACTTCCAGTTACAGGGAAACCCAATGCTTACTTTAACAAGACAAATCATCCCATTTAGGGATAGTTTTAGTTCTTTTTTGCCTGGACCTGTGGTTTCATTGGTATATAAAACAGTGGGCATAGAAACTCCCCTCCACTGAGGTAGACCAGCAATTCTTATGTGACTTGTAATTTTAGAGAGCTGTCTAGGGGCACTGAGAGGTCAAATGACCCACAGCTCCCACAACTAGCATGTGTCAGAGGAAGGCCTTGAAACACAGGCCTTCCTCATTCCAACTCCAGTCTTCTTATCCACTATACTATGTTGCCACTCTCCCTATATGGTGTCATAGGTCAGGCCAGACTCAGGCCAGTCTGGTGGTTCAGACTTTGGACTGGACAGAATGACACCCTCATAGGCCATCTAATATTGGACAAAAAAGAAATGTGTTTAACAAGAGTACAGAAAGAATATTCAGCAAGGCTACAGCCCAGATTCAGGTAAACATAGCTGTCCTTATCTCCCTATGACAACACATTTCATTAGGAGGGTGTGTGGGGCAGGAAGGGTGCAGGAAACCCCATCAACAACTTGAGGCTATGATTATCCCCCTCCCTCCTTCCTTTCCTTCCTTCCTGCCTCCTAGGGAAAAAACTAGCCCAGTCTATTTGGTCTAGTAGATGATGCCACTACCACACATTCAGACAAAATCTCTCCTTTAACTTGCCTAATTCAATCATTAAGCACCTGTTTGTAACTTCCAACTATGGACCCTAGTTCAGTCTTCTAGAACTACATAGTTCTTGTTGGTCAGTCCATTTCAGCCATGTCCAACTCTTCATGACCCCACTTGGGCTTGGCTGAGATATTGGAGTGATTTGCCATTTCCGTCTCCAGATAATTTTATAAATGAGGAAACTGAGGCAAACAGGGTTAAGTGACCTACCCAGGATCACACAGTCGGAAATGTCTGAGGCCAAATTTGAACTCAGAAAGATGAGTCTTCCTGACTCTAGATCTGCCACTCTATCCTAGCTGCCCCTAGGACCACACAAAATAATTTTAATTCCTTCTTTCAAATAAAATTTAATTCCTTCTTTCCAAACATCTAAAGATCCCCCCTCTTTCTCCCTAAGTTGTCTTTTTTCAGGGGACAGCCCTGGTTTATTCAACAGATTCTTGTATGTCATGGTTTCAAGTCCTCTTGCCTTCCTCTGTCCACATTCTAGTTTGCTAATGTCCATCTCAAACTATGATACCCAGAAGGAATGGAATATTCCAAGTGTGGTCTGGTCAGAGTAGAACGTGGTCTACATTTCCATTAATGCAAGCCAGAACATATCACATCCCTCCACCAGATTAAAGCCTCATCTCATCATGGCAAGAGGAGAAGATCCAGCAAATCCTCTGTACAGGCCCAACAATGAATTCTACACTTGCCAATTAAGGACCAATCAGAGTAGAGTCAATGGGGTTTATCACCAGATTCTCTTCAGGTTAATGAAGCCAAGGCAACCCCAAAATATCTCTACCAAGGTTCTGGGCTGGCAATCTGTACTGATAGTAAGCCAGCCGCACTGACAAGCATGGGATCTTCAAACGTTAAAGCACAATAAAGACTGCATTTGCTTTTTTGGGGTCCCCATGGCCAACAGATTATTTAATTTGTAAGGGGCGGCTAGGTGGTGCAGTGAATAGAGCACAGGCCCTGGAGTCAGGAGGACCTGAGTTCAAATCTGGCCTCAGACACACACACACACACACACACACACACACACACACACACACCTAGCTAGCCCTGCGACCTTGGGCAAGTCACTTAACCCCATTTGCCCTCCAAAAAGCAATAAAACAAATAAAATAAAATATTTAGTTTGTAGTCAACTAGGATAAGGGAGCTGGAAGTAAACTTGGAAAATTCTAAGCCCTTCATTTTACAAATCACTAAAGACCCCATTGTACTTAGAGCTCCATGTATTCTAATGATCTTAGGGATTATTGCATATGGAATTAATTTTTAAAAATTAATTCTTAAGTATACTTCCACTAAAGGTCATCTGTTCACTCAAGTATTTTATTAGGTGCCTACTATATTTCAGGCACTTGAGATATGAGTCCAAAGAATGAAACAATCCCTATTTACCATAAACTGACATTTCTGGGGGGGGGGGTTTAGAAGGGGGAAGGGAGGGCAATTGGAGTTAAGTGACTTGCCCAAAGTCACGAGGCTAGTAAGTGTTAAGTGTCTAAGGCCATATTTGAACTGGGGTCCTCCTGACTTCAGGGCTGGTGTTCTATTCACTGCACCACCTAGTCACCCCAGGAGCTGGCTTTTTTAATGGGGAAGACAACATGCACATAGACAAACATATAAAGTGTAAATATAAGGATAAATACTAATGCATACAAAGTAATTAAATACAAGGTAGGCAATAATTGGGACCTTGCTCTTAGTTTATTAACAGCCTGACTACCTATGTGACCTTGAACAAATCACTTCATTTCTTTGGGCCGCAATTTTCTCTAATAGGGGAGGGCTTTTGGAGTCACCACCAATGCTATATTTATGATCCTGTGACTCAATGGTTCGTATCCCAGTTATGACACCATGTGATCATGAGCAAATGATTGAAACTCTCAGTTTCAGTTTCCTCAGCTTTAAAATTGGAGGAATTCTTTTACTCCCTACCTCACAGTGAATAGAGGAGAGCGCTTTGTGTAAAATCCTATATAAATGCAGCTCACCAGGATGCACTCCTCTGGAATTCTCCACCATGCCCCAGATACCTTTTCATCCAGGAAGATCCCTGAAGCCCAGGAACTCATGCCTCCTCAGAAGTACCTTCTACCCCTGGGGTGCCTCCCTTTAATTGGAAAGGTTTCTTCGAGAGACAGCTTGTGGTTCAGTGCTGGAGTCATGAAGACTCACATTCAAATTCATCTTCAAATACTCCTAGCTGTGTGACCCTGAGCAAGTCACCTAACCTCTGTTTTACCTCGGTTTCCCATAAAATGGAGATAATAATAGCACTCATCTCACACATGGTGGTTGTCAGGATCCAGGGAAAAAATATTGTTGTGAAAGTGCTAACAGTGTCTGGCACATAATAGGTGCTTTATACAAATGCTTATCCCCTTCCCTTCCCACTCCAAGACTTCCATTTAAGGAGGGTGCCTAGGGCAGCCATCTCTTCATTCACCACCAGGTTGTATTCTGGACTTCTCCTATTCCAGGTGCTCCCCCCCCCCCACCTTTTCAGCTCCCTTCTATAGGCCATTTTCCCCATTAAGCTCTCTGAAGGCAAGTACTGTCTTTCTTTTTGCTTGTATTTGTATTCCCAGGGTATATGAGTGCTTAATAATGCTTGTTGACTGACTGTTTCACGATAAATGAAAACTATTTTTGAAAGGTCCGAAATAAGTCAGTCAAATCCATTTAGATATTAAGAAACATTACTTTTCTAATGAACTTCCTCCTTTCTAGATGAATTTTCTGGTCATACATGTCCACAGTGATAAATCTGACATCCCTTTGCATGTCTGATCTTCATCAGCAACAGTCTGCAGCCTACATACAAACCCAGCATATCTTTCCACTGCCCTTTAGTTTGCTTGTTCTTTCAATAATCCTTCTGAGATGCTGGTGTTCCACAAATCAGAGCCAGAAACACAATTTTAGGTCTGGAGCCAGATGTACTAACAATTCTGATCTCATGAGTGCGAGAGAAGCTGCAGAGGGACATTCTCAATGCAATTCCCTCTAAAAGATTTTTAAAATAATAATAACAACCAACCACATATGTTCCACAGATAGGGGATACATGCCTAGTCAGCTCACATGAAAAGGGCTTAATGATGGAATAATATGCAATGTCACTCCAAAAACAAAACAAAAACAATAATGTTCTGTCACATTAATTGAAGTATGTCCAGAAAAGGGGAGCAGATGGTTTCATTGTACTCTGACCACATCCTGAGTGCTAAGGTTCAATCCTGTGTATCATATATTAGGAAGTTAGAGAGCATGAAGACGAGGAAGCCATGCCTATGACTGCTCTTTAGGTTGACAATGACCCATTAATTACCTCTCCCAGGTATAGTTTAGCCAGCTATGACACCACCAAATGATACTCTAAGGACAGTTCTGCCTTGCCTAGGTGTCTGGTTTCTATGGTAAAGCAAATAAGAAGCCATATAAAAAGGTAATAGTCTCCTACAGACAAACACACTGACAGCCATGAGGAATGAGAGCTGATAAGAACGGAAGAAAAAAAAACCTAGAAAAAAGCAGCCATGAGAACCTTAAAACCACAGCAGTCCAGAGCCATTTAAAATGAGCACAGACCAAGAGTATCGAAATGAGGTCCCAGAAAATCTCACAGAGCAAAGTGGGGTCCAGAGATCAATCCCCAAGAGTCCCAGGGGTGGGGAACCTGTGGTTGCACTTGAGGACCTAGAGGCTGCAGGTTCCTCACCCCTGCAAGACCATTTCAAAGGAACCATATGGTCAAAACAATTTTCATAATACTGTGGCATTTTAATTTCAAAAAGCAAATTTTGTTTGCTAAAACCCACACAAACAAAAGCTCTTGGAAGTCAGGGGTCTTTGATAATTTTGAAGAGTGCAAAATGGTGCTGACACCAAAAAAGTTTGAAAACTGCTGGTGTGGAAAAATGGAATCATGTAGAAGATAGGCTGCTGGCCTTGGCATCAGTGAGACCTAGGCTCAAATCCTACCTCTGAAATTTATTAGTTGTATGAATATAAAGAGTCACTTATAATCTATGAGAACTTTCATATACTCATCTATTAAATGGGGATAATGCCAGGAACACGAATCTCAAATTTTGTTCTAAGATTCAAATAACATAACATATGTAAGGCACTTTGCAAAGCTCAAAATGCTATAAATGCCAATGACTATTATTACTACTAGTAACAATCCATTTTGGAAGGTAAGGAAACAAAATTCAATTTAGAAAGAAAATGACTTGTTACCCCCTTTTCCCATCCCCGTCCCTGTGTTCTAATTGTGCCAGGGAGCAGAATATATTGTACAAAGGACTGGTCTGGTGAAAATTAGATAAAATATTGAGCTAAAAATCTAATACCATAGTTATAACGTCTTGATCACAAAACAAATCATCAGCTCCGCTGCTGACATAGATATTTAAGACCTCTGATCCCAGATAAAGAGATAACTCAGAAAAGATAAAATTGGGTTACCTGCACAGTGCCTCCTTACCTAGAGTAAACAAACATTTAACCAATGTTTGTGGGGGTGAGTTTCTAACAGACTTGGGGCCAGACCCCTTGAGTCTTGGGTACTGGCTCTTTTTTTTTTTTTTTTTTGGAGGGGGGAAGGCGGGGCAATTGGGGTTAAGTGACTTGCCCAAGGTCACATGCCTAATAAGTGTTAAGTGTCTGAGGCCAAATTTGAACTCAGGCCCTCCTGACTCCAGGGCCCTCCTGACTCCACTACACCACCTAGCTGCCCCCTGGCTCTTTTCTTAAAAGAATTAAATCTTGAAAGATTTTCCAAAATTTCTACAAGGAAATTTTCACTTTAAAAAAAAGAAAAAGGATCTGTGTCGGGGATAGGAAAGACCTCAATTTATGTATTGCAGCAGGTCAGGGAAGGACATCTAATTCTGTGCAGATGTGCCAAATTTACAAAAAAGGGGGAAAATAACAGAAGACAAATTGTTTGGAGGACAAACAAAGCTAACTATGATATGTATGACTGCCAGAAACTGCTCCCACCTCAAAACACAAAAGAGAAAAGATGAAATTTACCAATCCCACTGGGCTTTTCTGACAATGTGGGTCACTAAAAATGGTTTTATGTTTAATGCAGAAATTCCTCTGCCTTTCAAGGACTTTCCACTATGCCCCAAACTCAACGATATTATAAAAGTACTCCATCTGCAAACTATGAAAGAGTTATACACATTGCTAAATGCTACACCTGGAAGCAACGTTTAGTAGAGAGAAACAACATTTTATCAGGCCATGCGAAAGTCATGTTGCAACTATCGTTAAGATTGGAGGCCTAATTGTTTTCCTTGGGCAGATGCTATTTTCCATGTTGCCAACAACATAATGATACTGGAGTTTTAGAGACAAAAGAAGGTAAAAACAAGTCTCCCTAAACACTGGGTTTAGACATATACTGTGGTTTGTGGTCTGCTAAACATTTAAGAATAAAATTACAATTAGCAAACCAGCATACCCCCACAGACCAGCTCTTCACTTGGCCCATCTTTTAAGTGCAAGGCATTTCAGCAAGCTTTAAAGATGAGTTTGCAGCTGGTTTGTAAATAAAGGAAAAGCAAAAACTGCTTCCCATTTCCTGTAGACCTGGAAGGTCTATGCCACCCCCCCAACCCCCACCCCCCAGCAAAGAGTTTTGCAAATCAGCTTTTTTTTTTTTGGTAAGCAAATAGTGAAAATAGATAAACATCTGTGTGACAAAGAAAAAGGCTGCTTGAACAAAAGGATGGAATAGAAAGAAAAGGGAAGGATTAGTTATAGACCATGGATTCTGAACTTTTTTTGTGTTATGGATCCCTTTAGGAGTCTGGTGAGGCCTATAGACCCCTCCTCCAAATAATGTTTTTAAATGTATGAAACACCATTAACAAAAATATTTTTAAACCACTTCCACAGACCTTATTTCAAGAACCCCTACTGTAGAGGGAAGCAAAGAGGGTAAAAATATACATTTGTATTGAATGAGATGACCTCTGAGTAATCTTCCAACCCTGAAATTCTGCAAAAGGAGAAAAGTGAGGTGAAGAATCCTAAGATCATGGGATCATAGATTTTTAGCTAGAAAGGGGTCTTTGAGGGCATTTTGTTCAACCCAATTGTACAAATAAGGAAGATGAGGCCAAGAGAAACTAAATTACCCAAGGTTCAATATGGTAATAAGTGAGACAGGTGGGATTTGAACCTAAATCCTCAGATTCCAAATCAAGAACTCTTTTCAGTGGCCCCCAAAGCCTCACTAAGAAACCAAGCCTAAGAAAGAACCAATCAATCAATAAGCATTTGTTAAACTCTTACTACCTCTTGGAACATGATGCTAAATCCTGATGATACAAATAAAAACAGAATACAGTTTCCTTCAAGGAGATTATGTTGTAATAAGAGAGACAAGAAGTATTCACCCGGGTATGTATGAGATACATACAAAGTAACCTTAGAAAAGTAACTAAAAGAACCAGAAAAAGGCCTCCTATTTTACAAAGCAGTTCTTGAAAACTGTGCTTTTTTGTTGGAGCAAAGAACTAGAAATAAAGTGGGGACCCATCCATCAGGGAATGGCTGAACAAACTTTGTAAATGAATGTATGGAATATGACTGAATCATAAAAAATTACGAAAGGAGTGGATTCAGGGAAACCTGGGAAGATTTGCACAAACTGATTCAGAGTGAAGTGAGCAGAACCAGGAGAACAATTTGTTCAATGACTGCAACGTAGGAGTAGGAACACAACTCTGAAAGATATAAAAACCATGAAAAGGTAACAATCACCCAGTAGTGCAGAAGACTGAAGTCCTGATTCTGACCTCTTGTCTGCAGAGATTATGAACAGCAAGGTGACACTGCGGATAAAGCGTTCAGCCTAGAGTCAGGAAGACTCCTCTTTATGAGTTCAAGTCTGGCCTCAGACACTTACTACCTGTGTGACTCTGGGCAAGTCACTTAACCCTGTTTGCCTCAGTTTCCTCATCTGTAAAATGAACTGGAGAAAGAAATGGCAAGTTGCTCTAGTATCTCTGCCAAGAAAACCCCAAATGGAGTCATGAAGAGTCAGATATGACTGAAAAATGACTACACAACAGAAAGTACAGAACAAGACACAATATTTTCAGACATAGCCAATGTGTGTATGTTTGCTTGGACAATATTGCATTTGTAGAGGTATATAGTTTACTTTTATATAAGGGATTTTGTGAGGCAAAGGGGTCATACAGGGCAGTAGGAGTGTTATAGAGTAACAAAACCTGGCAACTGATTGGTTGTATGGGGTGAGTGAGAATGAGGAGTCAAGGAAAACACCATTGTAAGCCTGGGTGACGGGAAGCATGGAGTCTGAACTTTCCACTGTGCCCTCTGGAACTCCTGCTTTATAAGTAATAAGCTTCCTTTCATTTTATATGTCTTTCAGGGAGAATATGATTTGGATTTCTGGACCATGGTTTACAACAATGGGATATTCCTGGTCAGAAATGGAGTATACCTAACAAAGACTGGTAAGAATGCATTTCCCAGATGTCTTGGTCAATCTAATCAAGAAGTCTTTAAAAGGAAAGGAAGAGGAGGAGAATGAATATGTACATACCTCAAATTAAGGAAAACCTACAAAGAAGGAAAAAGAACAGTTGAAATACCCAGAAGTTCCCAGAAGACAAAATCCAAGAAAATCATGGCCTCAAAATTCTATAAACAAATACTCAAAGTTTAGGCAACAAACAAGAACTGTAAGTCCTAATGAAAGGAGGCAAATTTGACCTCATGGGCAGCACTGAAACTTGTTGGGAAAATCCATGACCAGACCATGGTTCTGAGTAGGTACAGTTTATACAGAAGGAACAAGATAGGTAAAAGATTTGTGTAGGAGGAGGGGGGGTGGAGAAAGAATGGGATACTGCTGTAGATTAAGAAGTTATTGTCATGTGAAGAAATCCAGGAAGCAGAATAAAGGAAGATCGGTGGACAGTATTTAGATAAAGGTCAATAAAGGAAGAAACAGAGAGAATTTTGTCATTAGAGTACTATTACAGACCACCCAAACAGGAAGAGCAATTAAATGGGACATAGATCATAAGCCTGGTAAAACAGGAATGGGAGACTTCAATTATCCAGACTCATCTGTTGAAGCACTCTCTACCAAAACCAAAATGCTTCATAACTTGGCTTACTTTGGTGATCATTTCATCCTTGTAAAGGTGGAGGAAACAACAACAGAAAATCCTTTTCTGGATTTGATTCTTACTAAGAGAATTGGAAATTATGTGAGCCTTCAAAGGAAGTGACCAATCTCTCCTAGAACTTGAGACAGAGAAAGATGAAATTTGGGCATAGTCTGATGTGCACCCTAGATTTTAGAAAAACAGATTTCAAAGAGTTCAGAGGAAAGATAGGCATGATCCCCATGGACTAAAATATGATTAGGGAATTCAGTCCAGGAAGGAGGCGAGATGCTCCTGGGTGAAATGCTGAAACAATGACAAACAATTTCAATGAAGAGGGAAAAATCAGATTTGACTGAAGAATGGAAAAAAAATTAGTACTGGCAAAGGAAATTAAGGATAACAAAAAAGCACTGAGAGTTTTTGGTTTTGTTTTTTAAGGGAAAATGACAGGAGAAAAGGGAGGTTCACTCAAGGCATAGAATCTTTGTGGTCGATAGTATGATGAGAACTGACAAGAGAGATAGAAAACAATTTACAACAATTCTGCCCAATTCTTGTTTTATGTCTGTTTTCACAACAAAAATGACAATAGGGAACTGATGTTTAAGATAAGTAAGGGAGACAGTAAGAAAACACATGACTGCCCTTAATAGATGCAGTCAGCTGTCTCAGATGAACTACCACAGGTATTAAAAGAGGCAGGTGTGATTCCCGAGACACTATCTGTGACATTTTGAAGATCTGCCCAATTCCGCTCCAGTTTTCCAAAAAAAAAGGTGTGGGGGTAAGGGAACAGAATCTTCTCAGTATGGGCCAATGAATTTTCAATTCTCAGGAATATTCCATTTTTGGAAAAATTCTAGAACAGTTCATTAACATGATGATTGGTGAATATCTAGCAAGAGACATAGAGATTTACAAAGAGCCAACATGTCTTCCCCGAGAGCAAGTCTTGTCTGTCTAATTTCATTTTCTGACAGAATTATTAAACTAGTCAAGGATAAGAATGCTGTGGATACAGTTCACCTAGATTTTAGCAAAGTTTTTTATAAAGTATTTCATATTGTTCTTGTGGAGAAACAGAGATCTAATAAAATGATAATACAAGATAGATTATAAGCTGGTAGGATGGCCAGACTCCATCAATAAGAGTAGCTGTCAATGCTTCAATGTCAAAAAGGCCCCCAGTGGAGTGTTCCTAACACCCATACAAGATCAAAAGAACCTTGACAAGGTACTGAACTAAGGAGAGTCTAATAAGAAAAAATGCAAAAAGGATCAATGTAAAGTCTTACAACTTGGATACCTGATTTTTCCCTCTTCCCTACTCTGGAAGAAAACAAATCTAGAAGGGGGGATTAGCAGATTGCAAACTCAATAAATGTGATGTGGCAGCAGAATGAAATTAAATGAAACAAAAACCAAAAAAACCCCACCACTTTGAACTATAGTAAGAGCAGCAAGAGCTTCCAGGAAGGAGGAATAGTCCTACTATATATTCTGCCATTGTAAGACTGTGGAATATGGAACACTGTGCTCAGTTAAGAGTGCCTCAATAGTCACAGGCTGAAGAGTATCCACAGGAGCAAGGCTAGAGTGGTAAGGATCTTTCATATGAAGAGTGAAGGATGTTTTGCCTAGAGAAGAGAAGACTTAAAAAAAAAAAGAAGCAAAAAAGGGGTGGGTAGGTGGCGCAGTGAATAGAGCACTGGCCCTGGAGTCAGGAGGACCTGAGTTCAAATCCGGGTTCAAACACTTAACACAAAAACTAGCTGTGTGACCTTGGGCAAGTCACTTAACCCCAACTGCCCTGCCCTCCCCACTCCAAAAAAAAAGAGAGAAGAGAAGACTTGGTCAGAAAGGACCTGATAGCTGGGTTCAAATGCCTGGAGGACTGTCACATGGAGGAAAGATTAGACTTGCTTTGTTTGGCCTCAGATGGTAAAACTGGGAGCACTGGGAAGAAGTTGTTGTTGATCGGCCACTAGATGTGGGAAGAAGTTGAAAAAAGACCAATTTGAGGTTCCATGTCAAGAAAAACTTCCTAAGAGTTTGATATATCCCAAAGTGGGAGGGGCGGCCTCAGATGATGGTGGGCTTCCCTGGCTGGAGGTCTTGTCAGGTAGGTTATAGTGGGAGGAGGGTGGGGGGAATACATCTCATTTGTTGTTAGATCTCGATGGCTGCCTAGGTCCTTTCTAACTTTTTGATGCTCTGATACTTTCTCTTGCTCCTTTCATCTTCTGGAATTCACTGAGACCCGGTTCCCCCAATATGGTTCCACATCCCTGGCCATCCTTTCTAATACTGGCTATGTATGTCATATGCCTTCCTTACCATTCACTGTGATCTTCAACCCTTACCTCAAACACAGTACTTTCTTCCAAGGTCATTATTTCTGCTCCAGCTACATTCTCCAGAGTAGAGAACAAATTAGTGTTTCATTTTCTAGGAATGAAAATGAGGGGCAAGACCCCAGAATCACCAAATTCTAGGACTTGAAGGAACTTTTGGAAATTGAGGCCAAGTTAGATTAAGCAGCTTGCCCTAGTGAACAGAATGCTACATGTGGAATCTGGAAGACCCGAGTTCAAATCCTGGCATTAACATTTATGGCTGCTACCACAGATAAGCTGCATAGTTAAGAGCTTCAGTCTCCTCATCAGCCAAGAGGGGATAACAATCCCTGTACACCTCACGGGATTGTTGGGAAGATTTCATGTATCTCAAGGGCTCTGCAAACCTTTAAGCTTCAAAAATATATTTACTTCTCACATTTATGTTTATATAGCCTCTTAAAATTTCTATGAGGAAGCTCGGGCACTGCTGTCCCCATTTTAGTGATGGAAGAAAGAACACTGGATTTGAGAGCCAAAGTTCCTAAGTCTCTTACTCTCTCTGGGCCTCAGTTTCCTCATTTGTAAAATTAAAAGGATGCACTAGATCAGAGGTACTTGACCTTTTTTGTGTCATGGACCCAACTGGCCAAAGCCTATTTGTGCCTTTTCAGGATAACAGTTTCAAAAGCATGATATAAAATCTAGGATTACAAAGTAACACAACAATATTGAAATGCAGTTATTCAAATATTTTTCAACCAAATTTATGGACCCCAGGTTAAGCATCCCTGGATTAGATGACCTCTAGAACGCTTTCCCAGTAGCTAGGTGGTGAATGGATGGAGTACTAGGTCTGGAGTCAGGAAGAATCTTTCCAAGTTCAAATCTGGCCTCACTTACTGTGTGACCCTGGGCAAGTCACTGTAATGGGAATGCAAATTTGGAAGATCTTCCCTGCCCCTAGGCTAAAGTGCACCTGAAGCCTGGGGAGGGAGGCTTGTTTTTCAGTAGATACTTCTTGATTGGCCAGTGAGTCAATAAGGTTGTTACATTCTCTGAGCCAGGAGAAGGCTATATAAGCCCTGATGTGTAGCTTTGTTTTGGGACTCACTTTGAGAAGTGTTCTGTGATTTGATTTGAATTCTGGGAAGCCGTTGTTGAGAGTCCCCCAGCTTTGAAAAACCCAGATGTGGAAACCCAGATGTTGACTGGGTATGGATGTAATGGTTGGACAGTTTGGAAAGATGTCTACTTGATCTGTTAATGTCTTGATAATTCTGTCTGTATATTTTGAAGTTTGGGGTGCTGACCTTTTTCCCCTGAACAAGGTAAACGATATATGTCTGACTGATTAAAGTAAGCTTGTTAACCCATTTTGAGTTGCTTTCCTTTAACAAAGCAGATACAAGAACCTGTATGGGCAGCAAACCCTGAGGACGCGCTTGGGGTGCTTGCTGCTACAGTCACCTAACCTTGTTTGCCTCAGTTTCCCCATATGTCAAATGACCTGGAGAAGGAAATAGCAAAGCAGTCCAGTATCTTTACCATGAAAATGCCAAATGAGGTCACGGAGAGTCAAGACATGACTGAAAAATGACTGAACAACAAGAAGAATTCTTTCCAGCATGAACAATTACGATTTCACAAAGAAATGACTATTCCAAGGTCACAGGGCTAGTCAGAAAATAACTTACTGTGATTTACAGGCTAATGCTCACAATGGACAGTTGGTTCCACAAGAATATGCTGTCCAAAGAATCAATTTCCATGAAGGTACTTCAATATAGTAGTCAATGCTATATCATTCTAAGTCAGATTTTTATGCCCAGGAATGCAAATTAGAGACAACACTTACACATGCATTAAAGGGTGGTAAGTTGGCAGAGCCTACTGAATTTCACGTCAAAGGGCATGGGTTTGAATTACATTTCTGTCACTTAGTGCCTGTGTGTACCTTGGGCAAGATAAAAGTTTGGCCTCTGTTTCCTTGACTGCAACTTCTAAGATTCCTGCTAGCTTTAAATCTATAATCCTATGAACGAGTAAGTTCACGTTCAGGTCTTAAAAATATTCTTCAAGATATTTTAAGCACAGAGAGATAGGTGCCAACTTCATGTATATAATTTTTAAAAACCAATGCCTTTAAAAAACATTAGTCATTTCTCTGTTTATACTCCACCTCCAATGCCTCTATTTTAACAAAGCAACAATAAAAACCCCAAAAACAGTTAAGCAGGGGTGGCTAGGTGGCACAGTGGCACTGGCCCTGGAGTCAGGAGGACCTGAGTTCAACTCTGGCCTCAGACACAACACAAAAAACTAGCCGTGTGACCTTGGGCAAGTCACTTAATCCCAATTGCCCTGCCTTCCCCCCTCTAAAAAAGACCAAAAAAAAAAGTTAAGCAAAAGTGATTAACAAAGTAAACCTATCTGACAAGACACACAACATTTTACCCAGAGTTCCTCACTTCTCTTCAGTTCAAGAAGAGGAAATATGTGTTTGATACACTGTTCTCCCAAAACAAAATTTTTTTCATTGGTGAATGTTACTGTAATGCTCTATTTCCAAACATGCCCAAACAGTGGATAACCCATAACCCAAAGTGTAATAAGACACATACACACAAACACACACACGCACACACACACAGAGGCACACAGCTGTTCAGTAGCCTGGGGCATTCTTCTTCCCCAACCTCCTAAAATGTCACCAAAAAAAAATCCAAAAAATAACCCAAGGGCAGTGAAAGCAGTAATTTTTTCCTCCTAGAAAGTTTTCCTGGAGAATTAAGGACTGAGGAATTTGGAAGGTCTTTCCCTATGCCACAGAACTCCAATAACTTGAGACTTTCAATACTTCTGTAGCCCCTTGGCATGTGCAGGTGACAGGTAGGAAACAACAACCTTCCTTGCAATCCTCTTTAGAGCCAGGAAGTTCAATGGGAAAGTGTCCTCAGAATTTTCCTTTTTCCGGGCTCAGCAAAACCCCTGCATAATTTCCAGAAAGGGGGTAGGGATAGAGACTAAAATCTGAAGTACACTTCTCCAGGTGTCAGTTTCCTCAGAGGGTGTGTGTGTGTGTGTGTGTGCAGACAGATATAGAGAAAGGTTGATGTGTGTGTATATGTGTGTGTGTGTGTGTGTGCGCGCGCAGACAGATATAGAGAAAGGTTGACTATAATCTCTAAAGTCCCTTCTAGGCCTCAATCCTATGACCTTCAAAATGAGAACATCTAATTTTAAAAGCAAGGAAGGCAGGAATCCAGTGTGAGACTGTTCTGAAAATCTGCAAAATTACAGCTCTTCCCTAAGGCAGCCCAACTCAGTAATTCCTTTGGCCTTGTTTTCTGTGACACTTCAGAAAGACAATCATGTCAAGATATGTCTTGCCTTCTATCACAAGGGGTTCTAAAACCTTTTTTTGGTGGTTTGGCAATCTGCTGGAATCTATGTATCCCTTGTTAGAATTCTTGATGTATAAAATAAAACAAATAGATTACAAAGGAAACCATTTATTTTTAAATAGTCAGCCTCCCCCTCCCCAATGTTTTAATCACATAAAGTACCCCAGCCTTGTAGCATGGACCCCAATGGAAAATCACCAAGTATTCCCTCCTTCTCCCTGCCCCAGGCTATTACACATCAGAGAGTTCACATATGTTTTGCTAATGCACAAAACACTCGACAGGAATTTTGGCTGACCTGGAAATCCATGGCTGTTCCACATGCCTCCATGTGCTGAGCAACCCAGAGGGTAGGAGTAAAGTAAGCCACAAACTGTCTTAGAAACAGCAATTTTCCCCCCAGACAGTGTCAATTTGAAAGTGGGGGCTTTGACTATATATTAGAAAAGCTCAATGTAGGGAAAGCAGGGAGGAGCCCAGACTGGATTTATTGGTAATGAGAAGAAAGAGAAAGGAAGTGTACCCCAAGGGTGGGTATGCCCATGCTTTTATTTCTTAGTGCATGCATGCTAGTTAGCATTCAAACAAGACATAAACTTCGTGTCTCATTAAGAAGTTACAAAGGATTGTATCTTGTTCACATGCAAAAGATCCCTGTGTGCTAAGAATTCAAAATGTCAGGATATTCTTTTATTTGTTATCCTGGAGGAGTTCCATCTTCTGATGAGGATATAATTTGACCCAATTCTGTATCTTTGCTTTAATTAACTAACCTAGGAAGCTCAGGTGTCACAAGCAGATATGATCTGAACAAAATTATATGTAATACGGTAATAAAATAAAGGAATAAATGACAGGGGCAGGGAGGAAGGTGGTCTTCAAAGTTTTCTGAATTAATCATCATTTAACAAACGACAGCTGGGTTTAGTCAAGAGAGCCCTGGATATTGAGTAAGGGGACCCTAGATTCAAGTCTTGGCTCTACTCCTACTACCTGTATGGCCTTGCGTTAGTCACTTGGCTTTTCTTGGTTCTCACTTTCTTCAGCTTTAACATGAAAGAGTTATGTTACAGAGGTGGCTAGGTGGCACAGTGAATAGAGCACCGGCCCTGGAGTCAGGAGGACCTGAGTTCAAATCCAGCCTCAGACACTTAAACACAAAAGACTAGCTGTGTGACCTTGGGCAAGTCACTTAACCCCAATTGCCCTACCTTCCCCCCTCCAAAAAGCAAAAAAAATCTGGGATTTCTCTTAGCAGTAATCACACCTGACTAGAGATAGTCTTGACAATTCACAATTTCCTTTACTTGAAAGTTCCACAACCAGCTCTTTAAGTAATGTGGTTATGATGAAAGCTAGTGTGGGGATGACAGATAATGAATTAAGTTTTAAACAGGCTGAGTTTGAATTATAGTGAGACATTCGAGTGGAAACGTCTAGTGGGCAATTAGACTACAGCAGTAGAACTCAAGAGAGAGGTCAGGGCTTGAGATAAAGATTTGGGAGTCACTTGCATAGTGCTAATAGAACTGGGGGAGTAGATGTGATCTCTAAGGAGACATTTATACACCTCATAGAGTGTCCAATTATTATCTAACAACAGTTAACCTACTTAAAGAAAAATGGCCTATTTGAATTATGTGTCAAAGTTAAAGTCTCTCTTCTCTAAAGACTTACACTAAGAAAGAATCATAAAACTGCTAAGTATTGTGGGTCATTAGCATCCTTTTTGAAACTTCTTTTTTGTGGGTGCAAGTTATCTTAACATGGCAGTGCTTCTCCTTTCTTCAAATACTCCAGAAGTCCTTAACTTTATGGCAGGTGGCTTCTCCTTATTAACATTATGGTGACATTGCCTGTTTCTATTTTATCACATGCAATATGGGGACCTTTGTGAGTTAGTGGTACAGTTCAGATTGTGGGGATGCTTCATTAAACATAGGACTCATCATTGTTAAAGTTTTATGAACTCCATGGGTTTTCTCAAGTTAGTTTGCAATTCTAAGTGCTTAGGCCTTTTATCTTAAATGGTTTATTTTTAGTGTTTACTTATAGTCTTTTTATAAGCAATGAAAAGTCTCTTCTTCAGTCCCAGGATTCATACCCTCCCAAAGAGAAAAAGATTTCTCTTTTTTTTTCTCCTGAAAGTTCTAAATAGTGTTGAGTAGACATATTCAATTAGCACTGACTGATTTATTAAAAAAACATTTCCTAGGTCCAGTTCTAGGCAGAGATCTGGGTTTATACAGTGAGATATAGGAACGAGATACTAGAGAGTGAAGTAAAACTAGCCCTGGGCTTAGAGTCACCAGGGAACTGGTATAGGAGCATTGGACCTGGAGTCAGGAGAGACCCAAGTTTGAATCTTCCCTCCAACTCTTCTGATTCTGTGGCCATGGTCAAGTCTTTTCACCTCTCTATACCTTGGTTTTCTCACTTGGAAAATGTAGATGACAACATGTATGACATTTACTACAAGGCAAATGCTCAGACAGAGGTCAGAAGAAGCAACACAAAGACACTCTCAAGGTGAATCTGAAGAATTGTGCAATTGATCAGAAGACATGGGAGACACTGGCACAGGACGTCCCAGCATGGCATGCCCACATCAAAGAAGGTGCTGTGCTCCATGAGCAAAGCAGAACTGCAGTAGCTGGAAGAAACGAGAGGTATGCAAATTCGGAGACATCTCCACTCTAAATGTTCATATGGACTATTTGTGCTCGACCTTTGGTAAAGCCTTGTATTAGTCTGATTAGTCCCAGTGAGACACATTGGACCTTTGCCCCCAACACAGTGATGTCATTTTGGTTTTCTTTGAGAATGAATGACAATCAACATCTACCTCTACAGGTTTGCTATAAGGATCAAATAAGATCACATATTGTAGATGATTTGCAAAACCTTAAAGGGATATTTAAATGTCAGTTATTATTACTTTAGCACCAGGGGCTCACATATGGGGCTAATTAAGTATCTTCTTTTCATCCATCTCTTTGGGTAGAGATCTCTCTCTTCTAGATAACTATCCAATTTAAGGTTAGACATTCCCAAGCTCCTCCCTAGCTTAGCATGCAAATAAATTTGAGCCAAAACAAAAGGTAAGATCTTATCCAAGCAGGCAAATTTTTCCACAGTGCAGTGTAATGAATGAATATAACACTGGACTTGGAATTAGGAAGAGATGTGTTTCAATCTCAACTCAGATATGTACTGTTCATGACTCTGGGAAAGACATGAGAACAAGCTCTCTAGATCTTAGTCTCTTTATCTGTTGGGATAAAGGCTGGGCTTGATGACCTTTATGGTCCCATTCAATTCTAAATCTATGATCTAAGATACTATAATTCCATGAGCCATACATCTAGTTCACACTGCTACCATGATTACACATATTGATCTGAAGCAAAATCTCTGTTCTTGGGAGGTCTATTCTGGTCAGAACATAAACCTTGATAATGATTATTATTTCTTCTTCTTTTTCTTCTTCCCTCAGTTTAGCGAAATAGAGAATCACTCTCTGCTTCCTCCATAAAACAAATAACCTAAGTGTGATGATTCTTTTTATGCTCCTTCTACCCATGCATTATTCTGTCACCATAGTCCCTAAATGAACAGCCTTCTATGGTGTAAGAAGATCTGAGTTTGAGCCCTGATTATGAAGTTGACACATTGAGTGCCTATTGAGTAAGTCATTTAATCGCTATGAGCTTTGGCTTCTCTCTGAGTGTGGGGTAGTTCCTGCTGCTGGTGGGGGTGAGGGTGGCAGCAGCAGCCATAGTAGTATTCTCCTCTCCCTGCAACATCCCAAGATGATTCTGTCCATATGCTTGAAGGAAGGGGGGAAATGCAAAAACACTTTCAACTAAGAGAGTCTATTAACTTTCAAATCCTGTGATTCTATGTTCTCTCATCTATCACCAGGAAGAAGAGAAGGCAGGAGGGAAGAAGCACTTAATAAGCATCAGCCACATGTCAGGTACTGTGTTAAACACTTTACAAATATGATCTCATTTCATCTTGACAGTAACCTTGGGGTTGGAGGGTCAGGTGCTATTATTATCCCCATTTTATAGCTGAGAAAACTGAGGCAACTAAATGCCAACTTCTAGGGTTCCTCAGCTAGTGAGTGTCTGAGGTTGGATTTTAACTCAGTCTTCCTCACTCCAGGCCCAGCATTCTATCTACTGCTCCACATAGCTGCTTCTACCAAAGCTGAAGAATTATTAGGTTTCTATGATATGCCAAGTGCAAATCTTAAAAATACAAACACAACAGGGGCAGCTAGGTGGTACAGTGAATAGAGCACTGGCCCTGGAGTCAGGAGGACCTGAGTTCAAATCTGGCCTCAGACACTTAACACAAAAAAACTAGCTGTGTGACCTTGGTCAAGCCACTTAACCCCAATTGCCCTACCTTCCCCCCCTCCAAAACAAAAAGAATACAACACAACAAGCATTTATTAAATACCTACTATATGTAGAACACAGGAGCAGAAGAAGAATTATATAGTCAGTCAACTGGCACTTATTAAAACCTTATACTATGTGTCAGGCACTATGCTTTACAAATATAATCTCATTTCATCTTCATGATAACCTTGGGGAGAGAGGAAGGAAGTGCTATTATTTTCCCCATTTTACAGTTGAGAAAACTGAGGTTGACAGAGGTTAAGTAATTTGCCCAAGGCCATTCAGCTAGGAAGTATCTGAAGCTGGATTTGAATTCAGGTCTTCCTGACTCCAGGCCCAGCATTCTATCTACTATGCCACCTAGAAGTTTCTACCAAAGCTGAAGGCTCATTAGGCTTCTATGAGAATATACCAAGCACGGAATCTTAAAAATAAAACACAAGGAGAAAATTGCCACAAAGGTAAGT
>NW_027185715.1:9744042-9802346 GCF_028583685.1 Petaurus breviceps papuanus | reverse complement strand
AACAAGCTCTCTAGATCTTAGTCTCTTTATCTGTTGGGATAAAGGCTAGGCTTGATGACCTTTATGGTCCCATTCAATTCTAAATCTATGATCTAAGATACTATAATTCCATGAGCCATACATCTAGTTCACACTGCTACCATGATTACACATATTGATCTGAAGCAAAATCTCTGTTCTTGGGAGGTCTATTCTGGTCAGAACATAAACCTTGATAATGATTATTATTTCTTCTTCTTTTTCTTCTTCCCTCAGTTTAGCGAAATAGAGAATCACTCTCTGCTTCCTCCATAAAACAAATAACCTAAGTGTGATGATTCTTTTTATGCTCCTTCTACCCATGCATTATTCTGTCACCATAGTCCCTAAATGAACAGCCTTCTATGGTGTAAGATCTGAGTTTGAGCCCTGATTATGAAGTTGACACATTGAGTGCCTATTGAGTAAGTCATTTAATCGCTATGAGCTTTGGCTTCTCTCTGAGTGTGGGGTAGTTCCTGCTGCTGGTGGGGGTGAGGGTGGCAGCAGCAGCCATAGTAGTATTCTCCTCTCCCTGCAACATCCCAAGATGATTTTGTCCATATGCTTGAAGGAAGGGGGGAAATGCAAAAACACTTTCAACTAAGAGAGTCTATTAACTTTCAAATCCTGTGATTCTATGTTCTCTCATCTATCACCAGGAAGAAGAGAAGGCAGGAGGGAAGAAGCACTTAATAAGCATCAGCCACATGTCAGGTACTGTGTTAAACACTTTACAAATATGATCTCATTTCATCTTGACAGTAACCTTGGGGTTGGAGGGTCAGGTGCTATTATTATCCCCATTTTATAGCTGAGAAAACTGAGGCAACTAAATGCCAACTTCTAGGGTTCCTCAGCTAGTGAGTGTCTGAGGTTGGATTTTAACTCAGTCTTCCTCACTCCAGGCCCAGCATTCTATCTACTGCTCCACATAGCTGCTTCTACCAAAGCTGAAGAATTATTAGGTTTCTATGATATGCCAAGTGCAAATCTTAAAAATACAAACACAACAGGGGCAGCTAGGTGGTACAGTGAATAGAGCACTGGCCCTGGAGTCAGGAGGACCTGAGTTCAAATCTGGCCTCAGACACTTAACACAAAAAAACTAGCTGTGTGACCTTGGTCAAGCCACTTAACCCCAATTGCCCTACCTTCCCCCCCTCCAAAAAAAAAAGAATACAACACAACAAGCATTTATTAAATACCTACTATATGTAGAACACAGGAGCAGAAGAAGAATTATATAGTCAGTCAACTGGCACTTATTAAAACCTTATACTATGTGTCAGGCACTGTGCTTTACAAATATAATCTCATTTCATCTTCATGATAACCTTGGGGAGAGAGGAAGGAAGTGCTATTATTTTCCCCATTTTACAGTTGAGAAAACTGAGGTTGACAGAGGTTAAGTAATTTGCCCAAGGCCATTCAGCTAGGAAGTATCTGAAGCTGGATTTGAATTCAGGTCTTCCTGACTCCAGGCCCAGCATTCTATCTACTATGCCACCTAGAAGTTTCTACCAAAGCTGAAGGCTCATTAGGCTTCTATGAGAATATACCAAGCACGGAATCTTAAAAATAAAACACAAGGAGAAAATTGCCACAAAGGTAAGTTAAGTGAAGTCAGGAGTAGAGAACAAGCCTCCCATTTTCTAGGATAATTCTCTCAATTATACTACATTGCTTCTCTCATTTTCAATAAACCTCTAGAATAATGGTGATCATGGCCCACATGTGACCCATATGCCATGAGCTAAGAAAAAAAAAGCACGGCAATCACCATGATCTCATTACTGATGGAGAAACATGTGCAGAAAGAATTATTGTACATTTCCTTTCCATAACTGTACTCTTTTTCCACTCTTAAAACAAAAAAAGATGCATGGACTATGTAAATGGTTGAAAATGAATCTTTGCTAATAGAAACCTAATGCATTAGGAATTTATTCTAAGTAAGACTCATACAACAATTTTGTAAGATAGCATTGTGAGATGAATAACCCAGAAGGGATTTGTGAGTCACAGTCATATTTTTATCTAAACACTTGGGATCACAGAAACTGAATGTTGGAAGGGACCTCAATAATCCAACCAATACCTAAAAGGAATCCCCACTGCATCATACCAGCAAATAGTTCATCTAGCCCCTACCTGAAGCCCACAAGGAAGAGTCCCTCACTTTTCCAAGCAGCCCATTCCACTTCATGACAACTCTCATTGTCAGGAAGTTTTTCCTGACACCAAACTTAAAATAGGCTTCTTTTCTTCCTTCTTTTCTTCTTTTCTTCTTTTCTTCCTTCCTTCCTTCCTTCCTTCCTTCCTTCCTTCCTTCCTTCCTTCCTTCCTTCCTTCCTTCCTTCCTTCCTTCCTTCCTTCCTTCCTTCCTCCCTCCCTCCCTCCCTCCCTCTCTCCCTTCCTTCCTTCCTCTTTTTGGAGGGCAATTGGGGTTAAGTGACTTGTCCAAGATCACATGGCTAGTAAGTGTTAAATGTCCAAGTCCAGATTTGAACTCAGGTCCTCCTGGCTCCAGGGCTGGTGCTCTATTCACTGCACCACCTAGCCGCCCCGAAAATGGGCTTTTCAACTCTTATCCATTGTTCCTGGTTCTGTTCTCTGGGATCAACCCTCTTCCCCTTTGGCAGTTGTTAGAATACTTGAACACAATGATTATGCCCCTCTGCATTTTCTCTTCTCCATGCACTGGGACAAATCTAAACATTAGTCTAGCACAGGGGTGGAGAACCTACAGCCTTGAGGTCGCAGGTTCCCCACCACTCCTGCTCTAGCTTAGCACCATATACCACATTTTAATATATGGACCAATACTCTGGAACTTTTTTTTTCTTGCAATTTCTAATTAACAAGATAATCTTTTACACTAATGAAACAACAAAGAAATTTACTCAGCCCCTCTGTACACAAGTGACCCTATGTCTGGTCTCTCCACCAAATCCCTCACAAGTTGATGCAACTCATTTCATAATGTTCATCATTGAGATGGTTCCTTGAATACTGTCTACTTTCACAACTCAGGGGAATGGAGAAAATGGGACACTTTTCAATGAGCAAAGGGCTGAGTAGAAAGTCCAACAGTTTCATAATTCACATGTGGGGAAAAATGAACACTGAAGTGTTTTTACTGGCATCTTCTAAAATTCCAAGTCTTTTATCTGCCAACTGTGAGCTGACCATTATGCTCCAAAATGGATTAACTAGCTAATATTTCATTTGAGAGGAAGCAAAGATTAAAGAAAAAAGGAACTTTCTGTTGGGTGCCCTATTGTGGCTATTTTCTACTATTTCTCTTTGGGAAAATAGTTGATTCAACATGAGTAATACCTAGAAAGGTTCCTTACCAAACTGGTCATTTCTTTCTAGCTTCCTCTCCAAAAATTGCTATGAGAAAGTGAGCAAAAATACAATGGATCTTTTACAATTAACAACCTTGTAAAGCAGGTAAGATAGGCATTAAGTATCCATTTTGGGCAGATGGGGCAAAGGCTCAGAGTGGTGAAGCCACTGCCCCCATTCACACAGTGAGCAAAGCCATGAGCAAAGATTGAAGGCCAATGCTCTCAACAATCCTTGACAGAGCTCTTGCCAATCCAACACATATCATTTTTCATTGACGTGTCACCTGATTCCAGGACTCTGTTTAGATCTTGAAACAGATCTAAGTGAGCCCTTCCTTTGGGGAACTCTTTCTTCCCACACAGACCACAGTCCTCTAACGCTTCAATTTCACAGGTCACTAACAGCCAAAGAAGCTCGCCATCTGCTAGCCAAATTCAGTGATGAACCTTTCTGCATTTAGCCAGGCTGGTCCTTGAATGACAAATGCAATCCGTCACCATCCATTCTGGAAGACTTTCCGTCTTAGTAATTATCTAACATCTATAAAGCACCCTAATGTTTGCAAAGGGCTTTTACCTATGTTATGTCACATGGCCCTCAGAACCCTGGAAAGGGTTATCATCATTAGCCCCATTTTACAAATGAGAAGACTGAAGCAGCCATGGTTAAATGATTTGCCTACAATGACACGGTAAGTGTCGGAGACAGGATTTTAACTTAGATCTTCCTGATTTCAGGCCCAGCACTCTATCCATGATACCACCTAGCCAGAGCCTGTGTTCGGCTGGCATAGTCTTTGAGAATTCAGAGCCACCTCTGTGAAGTCTAGATATGAGAGCAGGATGATGGTAACATCAGACCAATTTCTCCACCTTTCCTCATTTCATATTTAATTAGCTGCCAAGTCCCATTAATTCTGAATGAAATAACAACCCCAACTCTCCCTTTTTCTTTCCATTAGCACCACCCTAGTTCAGATTTATACTTCTTCCAAGACTATGACAAAAGGCTGCCAACTGCTCTGACTTCTCTCCTCTCTTCCAATCTATCTTCTGCGCTGGATACCTTTCTAATTCCCATGTCAACTGCTTAATCAAAAATTATTCAAATCAAATATTTCCTCTCTTCCTAGAGAATAAAGTGCCAGATCCTCAGACTTAGATTCCTGTAGGGAATGCTCAGACTAACCTTCATGGTCCTCCACAATCTACCTTTCCAATTTTCTTTCACATTTATACCCTTCAACTGATTCTGTGACTGACAAAGTATACTTTGAGGCAGGTATCAAACCAAGGGGAGAAATACATCTAGGAGGTGATCAAACAAATAAACACTGATTAAGTACCTACTACGTGCCAAGGATTGTGGAAAACATTGGAAATAGTTTTTTAAAAAAGAGGAAAAAGACAATCCCTGCCCTCAAGGAGCTTGTAATCTATTATAATCTAACAGACAGTACAGACAATCCATCCTTATCTCTTAGGCAACATGTACAATGTTAATATAAGGTGCTACAAATGTAACTGGTGTTACATTTCATATAAGGTGTTACAAATGTAAACTTTAATTCCATAGTAATCATTTTAAATTTTTTTTTTAACAATCTGCATAGATTGTTGTACATTTGTAAAGGAAAGTCTATACCAGTGGTGCAAAACTCAAGTAGAAACTTGGGACCACTAAATTCTGGCTTCAGAATTCTGACAAATTCTGACATATTCTGACAAATAAGGATCCCCATGGACTGCATACTGACTTAGAAAACCACATTAATATTATCTATATTCTACTGTATATTTCTTTTTTAAACTGTTTACCAATGGGGCGGCTAGGTCAATAGCATTGGCCCTGGAGTCAGGAGGACCTGAGTTCAAATCCAGCCTCAGATACTTAATACAAAAACTATCCATGTGACCCTGGGCAAGTCACTTAACCTTAATTGGCCTCCAAAAAAGCAATAAATAAATAAAATATTTCCCAATTACATTTTAATGTGGTCGACATGAAGTTTTACTGTGAAGGAAGCTTTCTTTTTCATAATAAATCCACATTTCATTCATTTTAGTTTATTATTTTAAAATAATTTAAGCAGATGAAGAATAGCAATAAATGACTGCTAGGATTGGGGTGAGTGGAGAACCACGGCCTCTCTAAATCATTACCCCAGGGGTAAAGAATTATGTTATAAACACAGTAGTGGATCTTGAACAATACCAATCACTCTCACAACTATAGGACTTTAAGAATTACCAAATATATCTCTCCCAGCAATCTTTAAGATACGTTGCACAAGTATTATTACCATTCTACAGATGGGGAAACAGATGCTCAGTAGGGCTATGGCTCTTAAATAACAGAACTAGCACTTCACATAGGTCTTCAGACCCACTATCGTTTTAGCTAAAGTGTTCTCCTTTTGGGTAGTTTTTGATACATAAATAATTTTTTCCTCATTGTGCCTCCCTAAATTTTACTCATTTTTGCTATTTTTTCCCTAGGGGATATTAAGATTTTGATTATTTGGCTCTCTCCTAATGAGCCTTTTAAAAAACCAAACTGTTACCTTTTATTTTGGAAACCTCTGCTTGGAACATTTAAAAATAACAACCCATAAGTGGGGGTGGCTAGGTAGCACAGTGAATAGAGCACCAGCCCTGGAGTCAGAAGGACCTAAGTTCAAATCCGGCCTCAGACACTTGACACACTTACTAGCCATGTGACTTTGGGCAAGTCACTTAAACCCCAATTGCCCTTCCTCCCCCCCTCCAAGAAGGCAAACAGACATAAGACTATAAAATGTAGTTCTACCAGTTTAGGGATTCTGCTATTTTTCTGTAAGATATTCTTCATTCCTAAAATGGATGCTTTCCACTCTGTTTACCAAACATGTATTATGCACCTACTGTGTGCAAAGCACTCTACCAAGTGATAGAAAAATGCCTGTTCCATGGTCTAAAGATGTTGGAAGTCTCATAACATTATACAATTTAGAGTTAGGAAGGACCTTAGAATTGCTCTCATGAGGCATCTAGGTGGCACAGCGAATAAAGCACTGGCCCTGGAATCAGGAGGACCTGAGTTCAAATCTGATCTCAGACACTTAACACTTACAAGCTGCAAGTCACTTACTCCCAACTGCCCTCCCTTCCCCTCTCAAAAAAAAAAAAAAAAAAGATCTCATGCAGCCTCTCCCCTTGCTTTACAAAGTAAGAAAATGACCCAGGAAGGTTAAATGATTTGCCTAAAGTTACAAAGGCAGCTAGCAGCATTGTCCACCATGGCGTGAATCCAAGTCCTGTGACATAAATGCAGTGCCCTATCTGCTATCTGCTGCCTCACCTACGGTGTTATAACACAAATAGAGATAATAATATACAATATTACATGATGAACACATTAAAAAAAAGTTGCAAAAATTAGCTTTATGTGAAGAATGTGAAAGTTGATAATGACTAGAGGGAAATGGGCAAGGAATCATGGGAAGACTCAAAATATTTCAAGGTTCAGGATATTGTCTGATTTATTAAAAAAGATTAAAACAGACTGGGGCAAATTTGGAAGGACCTTAAATTCCAGGCTACAGCATTTATATTTTATCAGAAAGGCAATAGGGAGCCACAAGAGGCTCTTGAGTAGGAGAGAAGCATAGTTAGCTTTGTGCCACAGGAAGATGAATAATGGAATGACTAGGGGAGGAACAAGCTTTCAATTAAGAGGCTATTAAAGTAGTTCAGGCAAGAGATGAGGGACTGAAATCAAGTGGTGTCTATATGAGTGGAAAAGGACAAATAAAAAATATAAGAATAAGAACTAATAGTTATATAGTGACCACTATGTGCCAGTCAGTGTGCTCAGTGCTTTTAGTTATGATTTCATTTGATCCACACAACCACCCTGAAAAGTAGGTACTATTATTATTCCCATTTTACAGGTGAGGAAACTGAGGCAAACAGAGTTGTTCTTGTTTGCTTGGTTTTAATACTGACTTTTCCAGAGTCACACAGCTGGTAAGTGTCTCATGCCAGATCTGAATTCAGGTCTTCCTGACTTCAGACCTGACATCTATCAACTGTTCAACCTAGTCGCTTAAGACAAAGTGAAGACAGAAAAGATGGTACTTGGTACCTGATTAGTCGTGGGGGTGAGAAAAAGGAGAGGATGACTCCCGAAAAGCTAATGGAATCTTAGGCTACATTAAGAGCAGTACAAGTTCCAGAGGTAACATGACGATCCCTCTGTCTTCTGCTCTAGTGTTAAGTTCTGGGTATCCTTAAAAAGGCCAATCCAGAGGATGGAAACCAGAGCAGTTAAGGACCTTTGAGGTCATATCATACAAGGCTCAGCTGATGGAGCTGGGGATCTTTTCTTTTGCTTGTTATTCTTCCTGGAGAAGAGTAGGCTGAGGTAGGACGTGACAGCTATGTTCAAATATTTCTCTTTTTTTTCTTCTTAATTTGTTATTTTTAATATTTTTCATTTTGAGTTCTAAATTCTCTCTCTCCCTTGGGCTCCCTCCACCATGTGTTGAGAAGACAAATATGATATCAATTATACATGTGAAATCATGCAAAACATATTTCCATATTAGCCATGTTGCAAAAAAAAAAGCATGAAAAATAAACAAAGTGGAAAAAGTCTAATTCCTTTTGATATCAGAGCTCATCAGTTCTCTCTCTGGAGCTGGAGAGCATCTTTCATCATGAGTCCTTCAGAACTATATTGGATCATTGTATTGATCAGAGCAGCTAAGGCCTCCTGGTTCCACTCTGCATTCAATTCTTCCCAGGTTTTCTGAAACTACCCACATCATCATTTCTTTCTTTTTTTTTTTTTAAAGCAATTGGGGTTAAGTAACTTGCTCAAGGTTAAATGGCCAGTTATTTCTGGGTGTGGTGCTAAGTATCTGAGCCTGGATTTGATCCCCAGGTCATCCTGACACTGGAGCCGGTGCTCTTACTCGCTGAGCCACCTGGCTGCCCCTAAACATATATCTTTCTGATAAAGTCATTTGTTCTGCTTTTCATGAACACTTTTTTTTTAAGCAATAGGGGTTAAGTAATTTGCTGAAGGTTACACTGCCAGTTATTTCTGGGTGTGGTGCTAAGTATCTGAGCCAGGATTTGATCCCCAGGTCATCCTGACACTGGAGCTGGTGCTCTTACTCGCTGAGCCACCTGGCCGCCCCCCCCCCCCAATCATCATTTCTTAAAGCATAACAGTATTCCAGAAACAACCATATACCACAATTTGTTCAGCCATTCCCCAAATGATGGGCATCCCCTCAAGTTCCAATTCTTTGCCCCCACAAGAAGAGATGCTATAAACTTTTCTGTATGCACTTATCCTTTTCCTTTGATTCTTTGGGATAGAGACCTAGTAATGGCATTACTGGGTCAAAGGGTATGCATAGTTTTATAGCCCTTCAGGCATAGCTCCAAATTCTTCTCTAGAGTGATAGGACCAGTTGTGTTAAAGTATTTTAAGAGTCATGTGGTGAAAAAGGGTTTAGATTGGTTTCTGTTTGACCCCAGAGGCCAGTGGGTGGAAGTTACAAAGAACCCAATGTCAGAAAAGACTTCTTACAATAAGAGCTATCCAAATGCATAAAAGGCTGCCTGCTGGAGGTCTTCAAGTGGGGGCTGGATAGACAACTGTTTGGTCTATCCTAGTGAAGTCTATCCTTTTTAGATGTATATTAGACCAGACAGCTAGGAGGCTACTGAAATCCCTTCCAACTCTTAAAAAAGAATTGAGATTCTGTGAAGATTTTGTCTGACTCATTCAGAGGGTAATGATACCAGCAAGAGAAACAGGCAAGTTTGGAGGAGGTGATGAATTTAACGTGGGACATGTTGACTTTGAGGTAACAGTTAAAGATGAGCTTGGCTGAGAAATTAGGAATGAATATAAATGTGGGAATTATATGCATAAAGATGATAATTAAATCCATAGGAATGAATGAGCTTATCAATGGAAAGATTACAAGGAATGAGGACCCAGGGGAAAAAATAGGGCAGAGAGGAACCCCCCATGCTTAGATGGTGGGAAGAGTATAGTGAAAGGAAAACAAAGAATAGTCAATTGGTAGGCAGGAGAGCTCAATGTCATTAAGAAACCAAGGAAAGGGGAAATATCTAAGAAGATAGAGTGGCCAATAGAGCTGAATGCTCAGAGATGGAGGTGGAAAAAGTCTTCTTTTAAGCTAAAGATCATTTACAATGAATGAAAATTATTGCCAACTTTGAGAGAGCAATTTTAGTAGAATGGTGGGGAAAATAGATGTCTTTTTCTAGAAGTTTAGAAGTGAAGGAGAAGACAGATATGGGACATTTTGAGGAAATGGAAGGAATAAATTGTTTTTTTGTTAAGAATTGGGGGAATTTCTCCCCAATTGAGAAATGGCAAAGGATATGAACAGGCAGTTTTTACAGGAATAAATTAAAGATAGCTAAAAGCATATGAAAAAATGTTCTAAATCACTATTGATTAGAGAAATGCGAATAAAAACAACTCTGAGGTACCACATCTCACCTGTCAGATTGGCTAAGATGACAAAACAGGAAAATGATAAATGCTGGAGAGGATGTGGAAAAAATTGGAACACTAATGTATTGTTGGTAGAGTTGTGAACTGATTCAACCATTCTGGAGAGCAATCTGGAACTATGCCCAAAGGGCTATAAACAAGTACATACCCTTTGACCCAGCAATACCACTTCTAGGGTTGTATCAAAAAAAAAAAAGGTAACAGAAGTGGGAAAAGGACCCATATGTACAAAAATATTTATAAGCAGCTCTTTTTGTGGTGGCAAAGAATTGGAAATCAAGGGGATGCCCATCAATCAGTAAATGGCTAAACAAGCTATGGTATATGAATGTAATGGAATACTATTGTGCTATAAGAAACGAGGAGCAGACTTGGAAAGACAAACTGATGTTGAGTAAGAAGAGCAGAACTAGGGGAAATTTGTACACAATTACAGACACAACATATGTATTCTGACTAACTTTGATAGACTGGGCTCCTCTCATCAATGCCAGGTTGTAAGACAACTCCAAAAGACTCATGATGGAAAGAGATACCACATCCAGAGAAAGAACTACAGAGTCTCAATGCAGATTGAAGCAAACTATTTGCTCCCTTTTTTTGGGTTTGGTTTTGTTTCTTCTTTCTCACTGATTATAATCCTTCTTTACAACTTGACTAATGTGTAATGTGAGGTATTTGGAGATCCTATACTTGATTGCATGCCACTATGGTGGGGGGGGGGGAGGAAGAGAGGGAGAGGGAGAGGAAGAAAATTTGGAACTCAAGAAATTGTGGAAATGAATGTTGTAAGCTAAAAGTAAATAAATTTAAATTAAAAAAAAAGAATTGGGGGAATTTTAAGTGGCATGGTACTGAATATATAAATTAGTTTATATAAAATTGTCATTTGGTTTTACATATATGTAATATTTGTGTCTAATGGTGGCCATCTTTAGGGTGGGGTGGGAGAGGAGGGAAGAAAAAAAATAAAAGAAAGTTATATAATTTTATTACATATTTAAAAGGAATAGCAAGGTATATATAATAGTTTTGTAGTTTTGTGTACAATCTATGTATAATCATCTTGTTTTCTATTCTAATATGTTATGGAAATGCTTCTTTTATTTTTTAAGTTCAGAATAAAATTTTAAAAAAAAGGATGGGGGAGAAACATGTGAAGATTTACCATGATAAGGAGGAGAGTTTTGAGTGAAATCTAGAATCATCTTTTGTTAATCAAAAAAAAAATCCTTACTGATGAAAAGAATTTTTAATATGGAATTTTTTTTCTTTCTTTCTATTGATTTTTATCTTTTTTCTCCTAGAGCTAGGCATTATGCTTTCCAGGACCTGGTATACAATAGGTATTTAATAAATGTTTGTTGACTGAATTCAGAGGCAAAAATGCATTCTAATCTTTCATCTATCCTTGGAACAAAGAATGTCTATGATAGAAGCCTTGCAAAAGGGTATATTCCCAGGATATTGCGAGAGGTGTTAAGTGAAGTCATTTATGTATTTTAATTCTATACACAGCAGGTATATCCATAAGATTGCTAAATTTAAATAATGAAGCCTTTTAATTCATGCAAATATGTGCCCTTTTTTCTTCTTTTAATTTGATTTGAAACACCTCCTTTTGCTTATCTTTTCATTGCTTCCTAAAATAAGTATTATTCAGAGACTCAGCTTTCCATAGCACAGTGCTTATCTTCTCCATTAGTGAGAGACTAGGCCCTTCATGTTGAATGCTAACTCTCCTGAAATGGTCTTAGCAGTTGTTACAGCTACTCTGGAGGGGAAAAAAGTGTTAGCATGAACAGAGTCTCACATAACATTTCACTAAATCACAGACTTTTAGAGGTAGAAACGACCTCAGCAGGAGCCATCTCGGCCAACTCATTCTTGAAAGGTGAGGATCAGTCACTCAGCTTCTGCTTCAGGCCTTTCAGTTAGGGAGCTGGGGCCACCTCCAGAGGGACCCCATGCCACTTGTGGACATCTCTCATCATTAGGAAGTTTTTATTGTTGTCAAATCTAAATGGATCGTTTCACAACATCTCCCCGTGACTCCTGGTACTGCCCTCTGCAGCTAGCCAAACAAAACAGAAGCCTCATCCCTCTCCCACAGGACAGTCTTTCATTTTTGTTTTTGGAGGGCAATTGGGGTTAAGCAACTTGCCCAAGGTTACACGGCTAGTTTGTGTGTGTGTGTGTGTGTGTGTGTGTGTGTGTGTGTGTGTGTCTGAGGCCAGATCTGAACCCAGGTCCTCCTGACTCCAGGGCCGGCACTTTACTCACTGTGCCACCTAGCCGCCCCAGGACAGTCTTTCAGATAGAAACAACTATAGCACCAGCCCACCCAAGTCTTTTTATCTCAAAGATAAACAAACTAATTTCCACCATTTGATTATCATATGACACAGTGGTGGCACAGTAGATAGAGCATTGGGTCTGGAATCAGGAAGACCCAAGCTCAAATCCAGCCTCAGACACATATTATTTGGGTGACCCTGGGCAAATCACTTAACTCTGTTTGCCTTAGTTTCCTCAATGGTAAAATGGGGATAATAATAGGTCCCCTTAAGCCCAGAATCAAATGACATGATATTTGTAAAATCAGTTAGTATAGTGCCTGGCTGGTTGTTTGTCCTTCATTCTCAAAGAGAACCATGACATCAGGGAGATGATGACATGACTAGCAAGTGAATCTGATCTGAGTGAGGGGGGCTGTGCAAAGTCACCAGCCTCACTCTCTCCTCCAGAGCCATCTGGATCCTTCCCTTCCTTCACCATCTAAGCAAAGGTCTTCTCTGAAATTTCTAGCTCCTCGGCAGCCTTATTTAACTGGTGTATTCAGAACAAAGCACAATACTCCAGAGGGGGATCTGATGAGACCAGAGTACAGAAGGACCATCATTTCCTTATTCCTAGAAGCTATTCCTTTTTGAATGCAAACCAAGGTCATATTAGTGGTTTTTGGCTACTGATTTAACCTCAATTCAACAATAATTTATTAAGCTCCTACTAGGTGCCAGGAACTATGCTAGGTACTAGGGATACAAAGAGAAATTTTTAAAATCTTTCATTAAAGGAGCTTGGATCAGAGACAAGAAAAGGTAGGTTACTTATTCAATAGTCAATAAACATTTATTAAACACCTACTGTGTGCCAGGAACAGTCAGGAAGACTTGAGTTCAAATCTAGTCCCAGACACTTATTATCTGTGTGACCCTGGGCAAGTCACTTAGCCTCTTTTTGCCTTAGAGGCAGCTAGGTAACTAAATGGATAAGGGGCTGAGCCTGTAGCCCTTCCAAAAATGTTTATGGCCAGAGGTGTGCCTCAACCAAAATACATCAATTGGTATAAGTTGGGTTTCCATGCTGAGTTCAAATCTGACCTGACATTGACATGTGACCAAGTCACTTAGCCCTGTTTGCCTCAGTTTTATCATCTGTAAAATGAGCTGGAGAAGGAAATGGCAAACCACTCCAGTATCTTTGCCAAGAAAACTCTAGGGTCATGAGGAGTAGGAAGTGACTGACTGACCAAACACCAACAATGTGCCAAGTTATAGAGCATTGGGTCTGGAATCAGGAAGACCCAAGCTGGGGATATAAATAAAAAAAGAAAGCCAGTCCCTGCCCTCAGGGAGCTTACTACTTAAAGGAAATTTGTTTAAAACAGTTGATGCCAGTCTAGTCCTATAACAGCATGATAGAAAGAACTGCCCTTTGGAGTCAGAAGACCCAAGATCAAATCCTCACTCTGATACTTTTTACCTGAGACCTCAGGCAAGTTATTTAACCTTCCTGGCCTGTTTCCTCATTTCTAAAATAAGAAGACTGGACTAGTTGGTCTTGGAGATCACTTCTAATGTTATATCTATGACCACGACTGTCACTTCTACCTGAAATCATATATGATACATGCTAGAGAAAATCCAACTGACTCACAGTCATCTCTTAGAGATCATGCCAAAAATGTTTATGGCCAGAGGTGTGCCCCAACCAAAATACATCAATTGATGTAAGTTGGGTTTCCATGCTTATGGACAACTATTTGGATAATTTTTTGTGGTCTCTAGGCTGCACAATAATCATTGTTGTACATTCTAAAGACCACAGCCTTATTTTGCACAAATAATATAGACCAGTAAGATCTATTAGGCTAAGAACAAATATGAAATCAGACATCATGGTGGTGGTAAAAGGAATCAAGTAATAGGAGAATCGTATTTAAGTTCAGAATAAAATAAATAAAATTTAAAAAAAGATGGGGGAGACACATGAGAAGCCATCCCCCACAATACCAGTCTTTAAAGATGAGTCCAAAAGATATTTAAAACTGTTTTGTTTCTTAAGGAGTAATGGTCCTACAGTATGGTAGGAATTTAACCATCTCAATATTCAAAAATTCTTAATACTTCCAAATCTAGAAGGAAGTTTAAAGATCATTTAATACAATCCATTAAATACTCACAGAAGTAGAAATTAATGTCCAGAAAAACTGAATGACTCGGCTATTTAGGGGAGGAGTAGTGAAAACTAGAAAAAGAGTGTTTTTAATCCCTGCCCAGGGCTCTTACCTAGACCTCTCCTATTAAGATAAAATTATTTCATTTCTTCTTTCAGAAAGTCATGGGGGGAAAGGGGGATGGCCAGGTGGCACAGTGAGTAAGAATGCCTGGCCTGGCGTCGGGAGACCAGGTATCAGTTACCGCCTGATACTTGGCACCCACACAAAATAACTGGCTGTGTAACCTTGAGCAAGTTACTTAACCCCAACTGCTTTAAAAAAAAAAGTCATGGGGATCCTGGGCAAGTCCCTAGAAGTTTCTCCACATTTCAGACAACTCTCCAAAGCAGTGGTTCTCAAACTTTTCCATAGAGGCAAAACCTTTCAATTGAATCTTTCCATCTTTCTTCCTTTTTTTTTTTTTTGGGCAATTAGGGTCAAGTGACCTGCGCAGGGTCCCATAGTTAGTAACTGTCTGAGGCTGCATTTGAACTCTGGTCATCCTGACTGCAGGGTCGATGCTCTATCCATTGTACCACTTAGCTGCCCTAAACCCTTCATTTTAAACAAAACTTTGGCAGAATGCTTACAGTAAAATCCTCTAAAAATATTAACTTTAATGACTATTAGTAAATGACACAAAATTCATTTACAAATAAAGTTTGGGGTGTTTTAGGGTTCCTTTCAGCCAGGGATGTACTGGTAAATATTTAACAACTCAAGGGGGAGGGAATGTACTCATGGCACACTTTTTAAGATTAATCTTCATTATTTCCATTTTTTCCATGACTTTCTGAAGTCTGGACAATCAACAAAACAATAAATCCAGTCCCAAGTGGTAATGTTTGCCGATTTCTGAGGTGTAAACGCTGGTTTGAGCTGGCCCCAGTCCACCCCTGCTTTTAACACAGTTTGAGAAATGTTGTTCTAAGCATCGGTTGTAGAACAATTACTGATCTGCTTTTGGAGAGCCAGTTTCCCTATGGAGAGTTCTCCACAGAAGTGAAATTTCCAGTCTAGAAGAAAACAGAACTGAGAAATCACCACCAAAGTCAGGGCAAAAAGTGAGTTATAAAACATTCTTTTTACTCCTATGCTTCTAAAATATAATTTAAATTAATGTTGACATAGTAGAAACACACACTGTAAGCCAGAAAGTATATTAACTACAGCTACTGGGTGGAGTCTATAGAATGGGCTTGGAATTTAGAAGACTCATCTTCCTGAGTTGAAATCTATCCTCAGACACTTACCAGCTGTGTGACCCTGGGCAAGTCACTTAAAACTGTTTGCCTCAGTTTCCTCATCTATGAAATGAGCTGGAGAAGGAAATGGAAAAACACTCCAGGATCTTTGCCAAGAAAGTCCTAAAATGAGGTCAGGGAGAATTGGACATGGTTGAACAATAATGGGCAGGGAAAGAGGTCACATAGAACATAGCCAGCAAACACACACACACACACACACACACACACACACACACACACACACAAAATAATGTTCAAAATGAGAAAATTAAAGAGCCCAAAGGCTTACATATTTCTCTAATTATGAAGATGCGAATACTCTGTATAGAACTAACTTCTGATCAATGATAATTCATAGGCTGTTAGATGTTTATAAGAGGGGGTGGCTAGGTGGCGCAGTGAAGACAGCACCAATCCTGGAGTCAGGAGGACCTGATATCAAATCAGACACTTAACACTTACTAGCTGTGTGACCTTGGCCAAGTCACTTGACCCCAAATGCCCCCTCCAAAAAAGCAAAAAAAAAAGTTTATAAAAGCCAAACTTTGCAACTCATCCATTTTCCAGAAATGGATGGCCCATTATTCGTGGTTCACCCAAGGCAGGCATCATTAACTGGGGGGCTCAGTCATGGATAGATTTCAGAAAGGTCTGTGCATTTAGATGGGAAAAATGTCTATTTTTATTTTCGCTTACCTCCAACTGAAATGTAGCATTTCCTTCGATTGTGAATTTAGAAAAATATTTGGCTTCACCAAACTGCCAAAGGAATCTCTCTCTCTCTCTGTCTCTCTCTCTCTCTCTCTCCCTCTCTCTCATGTACGTGTGTACATAAAAAAAGGAAACCTTGATTGACCTAGGGTATAAGAGTTGGGAGGTAAAAGTACTATGGTATAAAGAGAATTAGAGTTAGACAGAAGACTAGGCTTGAACGTAGACTCTGTCACTTTTAACTGTGCATAAATGGGCCACATTTTCTCTCTGGGCCTCAGTTTCCTTATCCATAAGGGGAAATGATGCTTGTACTACCTTTGAGACCATGTGATTGTGATAGATAGACCAAATATAATAACATATGTAAAGCATTTTGTGAAACTTCAAAGGGGCATAAAAAATGTCAGCTACAATTATCAGTCCTAATGTTATATAAAGAAGAGAAGCTACTAGGCCAAAGAACCACTGAAAGAAAAAAAAAACAATATAGTCATGGAGATATAGGATACTTCCACAGAAATACTTTACATGTTTTTCCTCAGTCACAAATCAAAGTTTCATTAATTAAATTAATTTTAATTAGTGTACATTCTTTAATTTTTTGTTTTTGTTTTTGCAGGTGGGAAGGCAGGGCAATTGGGGCTAAGTGACTTGCCCAAGGTCACACTACTAGTAAGTGTTAAGTGTCTAGGGCTGAATTTGAACTCAGGTCCTCCTGACTCCAGGGCCAGTGTTCTATTCACTGCACCACCTAGCCACCCCAGTATACATTCTTAAAGACAAATGATAGAAATTTATTTTTTTCCTCCCTACAATTGCCTCTCCATTTGTAGTTATTAAATTCTTTCTATTCATTCCTGCAAGGCAATGCCAAACACTCCTCTGCCAAAGGCATGAGTTTGGCCTTGGCCTTGATAAGCAAAGTCCAGAACCCTTCTGTGGGCCCCAAAGGTTGAGCTTCACTACACACCATAAGGACTGTCAGTCACACTCATTTTACAAACAGCACCTGGATTCGGAGACTGAGAGACCCAGAAGAGACAAGAAAGCCCAATGGCATCCAATGCAGGGAGACCATGTTAGAGCTAATAGTGGAAAAAGAGATTGGATATGGTGGGTCTTACCCCTGGTTTGACCATTAACGAGTGGGGAGTGACCTTAGGCAATTCATTTAAGATTTCTGAGTCCCAATTTCCTCATCCATAAAACAAGGAAGTTGAAAAAAAAATCTGAAAAATATTTATAAAGCGCTCTGAAGGTCTGCCCAATGCTTTCCCAAAGTTTTCTCATGCTAGGCACAGGAGGCCCACTTCCCAGTTAAGTAGCTTCAAATCCCTGTTTCACCCATTTTACAAATGGGAAAAATAAGGCTCAGATAAATTAAATGATTTGCAATCCCTGCATTCCTGACTACAAATTCAGCATACACTAAGCCATATTGCCTCTCTAAAAGTTCTGGAATTCTTTTTTTTTTTTTCACTTTTAAAAAATTTATTCATTTACTTACTTTTAGTTTACAACATTCAGTTCCATAATCCCTTGAGTTCCAAATTTCTTCCCCCCACCCCCAATGGTGGCATGCAATCAAACCAGGTTCTACAAATACCTTCACATTAAACATTAGTCAAGTTATAAAGAAGAATTACAACCAATGGAGTGAACGAGAAGGAAGGAATGAAACAAAACTAAACACAAAAGAGAGAGACAGCAAGTAGTTTGCTCCAATCTGCTTTCAGACTCTGTAGTTCTTTCTCTGGATGTGCATAGTCCTTTCCATCATGAGTCTTCTGGAGTTGTCTTCTAACTTTACATTGCTGAGAGGAGCCCAGTCTATCCAAGTCATTCGTCACCCATACAACATGTCTGTAATTGTGTACAAAGTTCTGGTTCTGCTCTCCTCACTCAGCAAATTCTGGAATTCTTATTTAATTTCACAGTATAGCAATAAGATGCTGCAATTGAAGCTGGGTAGATCTGGGTTCAAATACAGCCTTAGAAACTTACTAAGTCTATGACCTTGAACAGATCACTTGATATCCCTTGCCTTAGTTTCCTCATTTGTAAAATGAGAATAATAATATGCCTATCTCACAGGGTTGTTATGAGAATCAAATGAGAGAATATTTGTAAAGTGCATGATTATTTTATTATGATGATTTTACTATTGTTACTCTATATATTAAATTGAAACTAAGTAGCTCAAAACAGATTACTGTTAGTTATCATGGGCTTGTTCCCCCGGGCTAATACAGGAAAACACCAGCTTTCAGGCATTGTGCTCTGGTATAAAAGGATTACAAAAGAGCTGGATCACTTCTGGGGGTAAGCAGTTTTGATTAGAATAGCAGAGTAAGATTTCAAGGTTCAATGTCTTTATAAGAATCTATTAATACACTGTACATGTGTGACCTATATCAGATTGCTTGGCATCTTGGGAAATGGGGAGCAGAAGGGAGGAAGGAAAATTTGGAACTCTAAATCTTAGAAAAAAATGAATCTTGAAAACTAACTTAACATGTAAGTGGAAAAAATAAAGATACTATTTACCAAAAAAAAATCAATATTTAATGTAAAATCAATTGGGGTTTTTCATTATAGCAATTAATGGGGAAGGGAGGGAGGGAGAGAGAGAAAAAGGAAGAGAGGGAAGGAAAAAGGAAAAGGAGGAAGAGAAGGTAGGGGGGAAGAGTCCAAAATCCAAATTTTAGCTCTTGCATCAGAGACTCAACACAAAGGACCTGGGTACACTTTGGGGGAGTATTCTTGTCCTCTTGGCTCATAAACTTCACCCAGGAAACCAGGAAAAATGTCTGCATAGTACCACACCATAGAGACACTATCTGTCTCCACTTGTAAATCCCCCCAGAGAAAGCCCAGGTTAGGAAGGCTCAAGAAATCATGAAATGCCTGTCTATGTTTCTTTTTGTTTTACCAAAAGGGGTTTCATGTAATACATATTTGGCACATACTCCTGGAGTGGAGGGGTCAGTTTACCAGAAGGGAGACTATAGGATGCCTGAATAATTCTAATATCATCTAGGCCACCTAACTCTTTCCAAGGGCGTGATCTGAGATTTCACTCCACTCTATAGACACCTGTGTGTGAGAGCCCAAGCAGTTAACAGTTTTTATGCTTTTCCCTCACTCCTACCAAACCATTCCACCTCGCTAGAGACAAATCATAATTTTCTCGAAAGGTTTAAATAATTCCCTAGCAATCCCTGATGGCTAATGCTCTCCATAGAAAGAAGGGGCTCCCTGTTCATTCAAAGTCTGTCTGTTCTGCTTTTAATAAGGTATAAGGGATCCCTTTCTGCTAGCTCTGTTAAATTTCCATCTTTCTTTTTTTTCTCTAACAATAATCCTCCTGCAGCCAGACAGCAAGACGTGTGTACAGCACAGCACTTAAGAGCCTTTCCTTCATTAGTATCTAAATTTCTGAACAGTCTGGGGAGTCTGGGTTTAAATTAAGGTGACCCTCTGTGTACACAACAGTTTCTATTCTGACAGATTCCTTTTTTCCACTGGGGGCAAACCACATTTTGTTTTTTCTTTTCCTTTATGATCAATTCTGTTTTAAGACTTTTAGTGTAGAACAGGAAGAAAAAGAGATATTGATACATTTAGAAGTTGTTAATCAATATGGAATTTCTCTGAGTTCATGTTTGACCTTGGCATTTTTCAGATTTCCAGTGGTCTCCTTGGTGACGGTTGCTATGATCATTCGGTGTTCATGGCTAAAAAATCCTCGATATGTGGTTTGCAGTCTTTCATTCTGTCTCTCAGCTCCTCTTTATTAGGTCTTCTCTCATCCATTTTTTTTCCCTCCATAAGTACAAATCATCCATCTTTTTTATCAGGTTGTGCTACACACACACACACACACACACACACACACACACACACACAAGCACACACACGGAGCCTTTTGGTCTCTTTAAAATTTGCTTCATAATTTCTATGTTTTATTTTTAATTTGGCAGTAGGAGAACCACAGGGTATGGTTCAACCCTCTTTTCCATTAAGGACACCATTGAAACTCTCACATTTCCTGGTCTGAATAAGGGAAAACATTTAACTCTCAGCTGGTTCCTCTAACACATCTTTTTCAGCCAAGTTAATCTGTATTGGAAGAGATGAAAATGAACAACAAAAAAAGAATTAAATCTGGCAAATTCTCTTCTACTCTGTTTAGATCAGAGCTCCTTAACAGGGGATCTCTGAGTTTGCTTTTTAAAAACAGTTTCACATATTTTATGACTATGTTTTAATATAATTGGTTTCCTTGGTAATCCTATGCATTGTATGTTAAGCATTTAAAAACAAGAAGAGGTCCCCAGGCTTCACCAGATGATGGCAAAGGGCTCCAAAACACACACAAAAAAGGTTAAGAATCTCTGGTTTAGACAATAAGTCAGTGATTGTCCACTTGGAATTTCTGAAAGTTCACTCATGCTTTCATGCAACATGTTTATGGGGTTTTTCCCCCTTAAATTAAAAGTAATATGGAGGTTGAGTATCATGGGCTAAGATTTAATTTTGATTGTGTGGAATCATGTGAGCACTTGAAGCATTTTGTATCGTAATGTCTTCAGGAGGTCAGAGCACTTAAAAATAGGGTTTACTGAAACAAAAAACCCCAGTAACAACCATGCTACTTGAATGTCATTAAATGGTAATTTGCCCCATCAAAGAAAAACCATTTATCTTTGATAACTAGGGACAACACGAGCTTTAGTAAGTGCTAAAATTTCATTAGGATGTTTCATAGAAAATAAAAGCTAAATATGTTCCAAGGTTGGGTACTCTGTGCTGAGAAACTGAAACTTGGAATTCAAATGTAAATGAGAGGACAGTCCCTTTCTACAGTTTTTTAAGGGACCAATTACTACTAGGAAGTACCAACACTTCTTGGAAAACATCTTAAGAAAAAAGAGGGAAATGATGGATACACTGCACCATACAAACAAAATAAAATGTGAATGCATCGTATGGCAGATTGTGGAAGGTTTGACTTGTTCTATAGCAAGTCTGCAACAGGGGGAAGGCTTTTAGATACAGAAATGTCAAACGGCAGCAAAAGGAACCACAGCTGCTTACCTAGCCCAAGCCTTCATACAGACAATACAAAGGAGATGACACAAGGCATATTTTGTTCATGAAATAAAAGAGTTCTTCTTTTTGCAACACTAGAAATCCTTTATGCTCACAATGTTATAGAGAGTATTTTGGTTGCTGCTAAACAAATGTTTTTTTAGGCGAGGCTGTTACCAGTGTGGGGTGGGGGGAACCCCAGCTTAGAAAAGTCCTCTGGGTTTTCTGGGACATGCTTCTCTAACTTACAGTCTTTTTATTTTTAATTTATGGAATAAAATAAGCATTTTCATTACAAAGTACAATTTAAAAAGGTGATCGTACATGAAACTGCAAATCTACTAAGCACAACTTGTTATTCCTGTCAAATATACAAGAAAATTATCATGTAAATTTCTTTTTCTTCCTCCTCCCTCCACCCTAGAGAGGGCTACCATTAGACACTAAGGTGTATACACACACACACACACACACACACACATATATAATTATTCTATACTTCTATTTATCAGTTCTTTCTCTGGATGCAGATAGCAACTTCCTTCCTATGTCCTTTATATTAATTCGGGTATTTATAATAGCCAAAACTGACTTATTCAAAGTCATTCTTAAAACAATATTGCTGTTACTGTATACAGTGTTCTCTTGGTTCTGCTCATTTCACTCTTCATTATTTCATATAAGTCTTTTCATGTTTTTCCGAAATCATCAAGTTCATTTCTTACAGCACGGCAGTATTCCATCACAATCATATACCACAACTTGTTCAGTCATTCCCCAACTGATGAGCATCCCTGCAATTTCAAGTTTGTTTTTTTTTTGGCCACCGCAAAGGACTTACAGTCTTTAAAAGTTGGCTGAGGTACTTATGAATTAAATGGTTTGCCCAGGTCATACAACCAGAATGCTATCAGAAGCAGCCTTCCTGACTCCAAGGCTGGACCCCTAAGTGATTCACTATGCCCTCTGCTCACTCTGGTATATTTTAGAAATGATGAGTTCTTAGAAATAAGCTCTCATGGCATTGCTTCAAGACAATATGAGGAGGCAAAGGCGTTTGGGAATTCAGTAGCAGGAAGGTGTGTATTAAGCAAATAAATGAACAAATGGATTACTAAATAAATAAGGTAGGAAAGAGAAAATTATGAACTAATGCACTGACTGACATATGGGGACAAGAAGCTTGGGCAATGGCTGGAGGTTAGTTAAATTGATCAAATAAGAGAATATTTGTAAAGTGCTTAGCACAACCCTGGGGCTTAATAAATACTAATTCTCTTTCCCCTTCCCAGACAGACTTGGCTCTGCTTATTATTATTTTAATATCCTCTCTCTTCCAATAATTTTCTAAAAGGCTGATCCCACGAATCTGTGGGTTCATGTAGAGAAACAGGCACCAACGTCACAGAGAGCAGCATGGTACAGTGGAAAAGAGAGCCCTGGACTTACATTCAGAAGAGCTGGGGTTGAACCCTGGGCTTGCTATTTACTTGTTTTGTGATAAGTATATTTTACCTTTCAAATTCTAATTTCCCCATGTATAACATGAGGGGATTGGATTAGATCAGTGATATCCAAAGTAGGTATACAAGATATCCCAAGAGGTATACAAAACTATCCACTTGGGTGCTAAAGAAAATGTTAGAAGTGAGCCCATTCCCACTCTCTCATGACTTCATGGAAGGTGGAAATTCATTAGCCAAATTTCTAGAACTTTTTTGCATAATTAGTAGATGGAACTGAAAAATTAGTACCATGATTTAAGCAGTGCAGTCAATAATGAACTTCTACCATTTGGATTTTTTGTGATTTAATTCTTCTAGCTATGACACCCATTACAATCACACATCAAAATAAACTAAATTTAGAACCAGACCTGTGAACTGTGATAGGGGTTTAAACCAAGATTTTCAAAAGTGATGAAGCATAGTCAGTCACTCAGTAACTTTTCTTTTAGTGAGAACAAAAAGGGTTTTGCATTATTAAAATAAAATAAAAACAATTTTTAAAACTGTTTACTTCACAGGAGTGGAGACTTGGAACTGGAAGGAATCCAACTCCAACTCCCCTATTTTCCAGATGAGCAAAATGAATTCAGAAAAGTTAAGGCCTATCTCATCCTTTGAAAACTGCATTTTTTTTCAGTTTGTGTTTTATGACTATATAATCTATTGTTACAGTAGTATGATTTATAAATAAATGTATACACACATATTTGGGGTTCGTGGCAAAAATTTTTTGGTGGCTTTTTTTTGTTTTTGTTTTTTTTTGCTTTTTGGAGGGGGGAAGGTAGGACAATTGGGGTTAAGTGACTTGCCCAAGGTCACATGGCTAGTTTTGGTGTTAATTTTCTGAGGTGGGATTTGAACTCAGGTCCTCCTGACTCCAGGGCCGGTGCTCTATTCACTGTGCCACCTAGCCACCCCAGTTCAAAATGGTTTTATTGGTAGGGCTAAACAATGAAAAAAATTTGGAGAATGTTGCATGTGATGATTTTAAGGTATGCCAGCTCTAAATCTATGATAATAATAGTTTACAACTACATTGAACTTTAATATTTTCAAATTTTCTTCTAGCAAGTATCAGAACCAAGATTCTACGTCTTTCTTCAGGATTCTTTGCACTACGCCCTACATAGGAACTAGAATGTTCCTACAGAAGGGAAGAAAAGGAAATTTACATGACAACTTTATTATGTTCTTAAATGGAATAGCAAGTTGTACATAATAGATATGCAGTTTCATGTGCAATCATCTTTTTCAAAATTATACTATGGTATGAAAATGCTTGTTTTACTTCAAAAATTAAAAATAAAATAAATAAATGGGGGGAGAGAAAAAAGTCATAGTTGGGTGAAATCATTAGAACCCTCAAGCCATTCAAAGAATAACTACTGAAAAAAGACAGATGAATAAGACTGTGTAATCTTTTTTCCAGGGCTCTTCAAAAACTGGAGAAATTTTCATGTCTGAGGATGGTCTGGTGACAGTCTTTCTGAAAAGCAGGGAGGGACTTAAATGATACTTTTAAGTCTCTTCCTGCTTCATTGATACTATGATTGAAGAAATGCTATGGTTTCTAAGAGGCTATTCTAAAAAGAAAAATATTCTGATGCAAGAAAAAGGAGGTACCCTGGAGACAAGCAAAGGGGGCTGACCGCAGTCAACAGTCACTCCTCCTCACTCTGCATGCTGGAAAAAATGGTTAGCAGAAAAAAATAATACCAGTCTTATGAAGTCTGTGCTTCAGACTGGGGCTCCTCAACAAGTCACTTTCCATTGACATAGATTCCTCTTTTCTTGGATAAATTGAAAGTACCATATTCAGTACTGACATGAACCTTGCACCATATCAGTCCACCTTCAAAATAAAGGTTGAACACATCCGTATGACCTCAGCCTAACAAGCAGTTGGTAGAGACAGTAGATCACTACCCCTCCTTCAAGTCTGGAAAAGCATTTTCTCATTCTAGGTCAGGAATGGATAAAGATGGAAAAAATATCATCCCTCAATCTGCACAAAATTTGTACCCAGACTCCAGAAGATCATTTACTTCCAATAACCAGATCATTCTGGTTCCAGGCACCAGATCATTGACCCTGTCCTTCCCTTATCAATATTCATTTAGGACTGAATCCCTTTATTGTACAGCCCTGGCAGACAGTACTAATGGAGAGAGAAAGGACAAGGGACCCATTTACTATGTGCTCACATCAACCTGATTCCAATGGAGATAAAATTTTTATTAAGTACCTAAGAGAACCATTTGAAACAGTCATACAGCAGCTTCCTTATTAGTAGAAACAGTAATAATGACAATGTGTTATCCCTACCAGATAATGGCAGGATTTTAACAATGGTCATGGAGATGAAGAAATAATCTTTTTTTAAAATTTGTTTATTTTTAGTTTTCAACATTCATTTCCACAAGAATTTGAGTTACAATTTTTCTCTCTCCCCGTCTTTCCCCTACCCCCACCCCAAAATAGCAAGCCTACTGAATACCCCTTCCCCCAATCTATTCTCTCTTATATCCTCCCCCTTCACTCCCCCTAATTTTCTAGTAGGGCAAGATGGGTTTCTATACCCTAGTACCCGTATATCTATGAGGAAATAATCTTTATTTCCATCTTACCCATGGTGAAATGGAGGCAAAATGCAAGCAGGCAAGGGATTTCCTTTCTTGTAATCATTCAAAAAGGTACAAAACTCCTGATCTCCACCTAGTTTTATGTTTTAGTCATTAGTCCATACTGTCTCTCCAAAGTCAACTTTAAATCTATTTGTGCATTATAGATAGAGAAAAGAAAACTAAATTTAGGTCTCTATAGTAAAATGACTCAGGAAAAATCAATGGAGAAGAGTTTATTTCAGGCCCAATTTCCACCTTGCTTACTCTAAAATTAGAAGCTTGTATTTCAGGATACTAAAAGATACTTCCATTCCAAGTGAAAGCTAAAATGAGCCAAGCTTGTTTGGGTAGGCTTTATTTAAACATTTAGCATCACTTAGGAATGTAAAGTAATCCCGGCAAAGACCATATATTTTTACATCTCTAGTATGGTTGTCAAGAGTTCATTCAAAGTTTGACAACTGGGGGGCAGATAACCCTGTACAACATGGGGATTTCATAACAAGACATTGTGAAAAGTGATACAGCATTTCGGGGTCTGGAATTTAAGTCTGGCTTAATTTAGCAGTCATGGAGAAGGCAGCAATCAAATGGGGCTTTAAGGAGATCAGCTTAGTAATGTCATATATGTGCTGCCTACAGTGGATCAGAACTCCTGTAACAAAGGCATTGAAAAAGAAAAGCTACTTGCCCAGGCCAGGGATCTACCTGGCAAATGTGGACAAGATGGAAATCTACCTCTTCTTGAGAAAGCAGAAGATTCTTAGAAGGAAGATACATTGGACGTGGTTTTTCAGGTTGGAGGGGCAGAGTACAAGATAGCTGTCTTTAAGGGCTTTTTCCCAGAAGAGGCATTATATCTGTTTTGCTGGTAGAACTAGAAAAATGGGTAGAAGGTACAATGAGACATATTTGGGGCTATGTTAAAAAAAAAAAAAAAAGATAACACCTGACTAACAAGTAGGGATGGGTTACCTTAAAAGATAATGGGTGCCTTAACTGGGCAGCTAAGTGGGGTATTAGATAGAGTACCAGACCTGAAATCGGTAAGATCTGAGTTCAAATTTGGCCATATTAACTGTGTGGTCCTGGGCAAGTCAACTAATCCCTATTTGTCTCAGTTCATCATCTATAAAAAGGGGACACACTGGAGAAAGAAATGGTAAACGACTTCATTGTTTTTGTCAAAAAAAAAAAAAAACCAAAAAATCCCATGGACAAAAATCCATAGGGTCACATGGAGTTGGATGTGACCAAACAAGTGAAAAACATCTGGAGTCTTCAAGTTGAGAATGGCCAGACACTTGCTTTGTATGTTATTAGAAAAGGGCTTCCTATGCAGGTTATCAAGCGAACCAGATGGCCAGAGAATCCAACTCAATCCAGTCACTTGAGACTGTGGAAGCATCTCAGAAGTGAAATTAGGACTAAGCTGTTTTGGGAAATAATTAAGCTTTTTTTCTTCATATTTTTACATCTATAAAGACCATGTGACTAGATTAAGTTCTTTTTATATGCGTTGTAAATGTATGTATTTTCAGTTAAAAAAAAAACAACAATGACTCTAACAAGATGAAATTTGGTAGTGAGCTGCTAAGTAAGAGGGCTGAATTATACATATTTCATTAGTAGGAGATCCATGACATACTTAATAATCATCCCCATATGTGTGTTTCCACATATGAGGGCACCAAGCATCACATTGTACTGGGAACTTGGACTTGGAGAAGGACCCAGTTGAGAGCAGCCAGGAAACTTCAGGGAATAAAAAGGAAGATTTACATTTGACCAAATTTAAGCATCTTGAAAAAGCAAAAGAAAAAAAAAGAAAAGAAAAAGCAAGGTTTGATTTGGGAAGAAGCCCAGGGGATTAATCCAGTTCCTTATCCGCTTCATGACAGAGTATCACATTAAGTGCAATCATGGGCCATACCAGAAGGCAACCAATACAAGGGCAGGAAGTTATATTTGCTTTACTATGACCTGAATAAGAGGCATCAAAAAAAAAAGTCTACAACAATCTCCACAATCCTACCTCCAGCCTTACTCCTGGAGCATTTACTTTAGCACTAACGGAAAAACACACAGGGATGCAACTCAACTGTAGCTTATTAGCAGTGATGACTTACACATGAGAAACCATCAATGCATATATGGCTGGCTGGGAGAGGAGATGGAGGGAGAATACAAAAAATGAAGATCACAAAATTACTACCTAGAAACACCCCATGCATGTTACAGCTAAAGGTGTATGTGTATACATATGTATGTATATGGAGAGAGAGAAGTGTGTGTGGAGAGGGAAGGAGAATGGGAGAGGAGGGGAAAAGGGAAGGAGTGCAATTAGGTCACAGTTCTAAATACTAAGAAATAGATATTATCTCAGGTTATGCATCCCACCCACCCACACCCTTTACACATGGGTCGTTGGCTACCATCTGGTATAATTTTTTTGCTTTTTGGAGGGCAATTGGGGTTAAGTGACTTGCCCAAGGTCACACAGCTAGTTTTTGTGTTAAGTGTCTGAGGCTGGATTTGAACTCAGGTTCTCCTGACTCCAGGGCCGGTGCTCTATTCACTGCGCTACCTACCTGCCCTCTGGTATAATTTTTTACCCTTTACCTTGTATACATCAATACTTTAATGCTCAAAGTTCCATGACCATTTACATAAAACTTGCAGGCTTCTTAAAAGTTTTAAGTAGCACCCAAAGATCAATGTAGAGATATAGTTCTACATCTATGAAGTCAGTCAAGAGCTTTTCTTGTGTTATACAGTTCTTAGTGCTGAAATTTATTTAGAAGGCAAATGGAAAAGTCAGATAAAGAAACCAAGATGGTAATCCACACACCTGCTTCTTTAAGCTCCAAATGAATCCAGAAATAGAAGGCCTGGGTACATGAACAGAAAAGTATTTCGGACCACCGGGTGATGGGGAAAAACTAATTTCCTGTTAATGATATCAGGTATCTCTGTGCATCTGCTAGGCAGTGGAAATCTTCTAGGCGAAATAGCAATCTTCAGTTGCTAAAAGCGATCTTCAGACTTGTCTTCCTTCATTTCATTACACAAGCACACGGAAAGTGGAACAAGGTCTTTTGACTCCAGAGCTCATGTTTTTGTCTCCCATTTAGAATTACTTCCCTTTTCTCTTTTCCCACCTGAAGTCAAATCTTTGCTTTAAGGTCCAGTTCAAGCCCTGCCTTTTTGAGAAGCCTCTTGGAATCACTCCATTCCATACCAATCTCTCTTTAAACCCACATAACACACTAAACATAGTGGTTTGAATGTTGTTGCCTCAATTAGACCAAGAGTTTCTCCAGAGCAGGGCCTGTTATTTTTCCAGCCCTAAGCATACTACCTGGGGCAAATAGTAGGCACTTAATAAGTGTTTGTTGACATGACTCAAGTTGACTGACTCAGTTTCCAAATCAGGAAGCAGAGTCAAGGAGGTTGGATGGATACCCCAGGGAGACAGATCTAGTAAGTAAGAGGGTTGGGGTTTTGTTTTGTTTTTTGGAGGGGGGAAGGCAAGGCAATTGGGATTAAGTGACTTGCCCAAGGTCACACGACTAGTTAAGTGTCGGATGTCTGAGTCCAAATTTGAACTCAGGTCCTCCTGACTTCAGGGCTGGTGTTCTATTCACTGTGCCACCTACCTGCCCCCTAGTAAAAGTTGACCCTCAAACTCATTGTCAGGCAATGTGAACAGTGTTCTCTCCACCACAACAGCTTGCCTCTCAACCCCAAACCCTCACGACTCTTAACATGATTCTGAAGTGCTTTTATTGTGCATGTAAAAGCTCCCAATTTACAACTAGATCAAAAGGACCAACTTCTAAAACTGACAAGAAATATTTTACAATGATTTCATTTAAGCTGATAGTAAACAATTCAAAATAACAATAGCTCTTTTTTTGGAAAGGTCTATTTTTTTTTTAATAAGAAGAAACAAAGGCAACTGGTGTTTTGCTTTTATGCCTTGAGAAAGAACTAATAAATAGAAGTTTATATAGAATGATTATATATATATAATATATATTATATAGATCTATCTTACTATATTTGTATGTAATGGTAGGCATCTCCAGGGTGGGAAGTAAAAAAAAGAAATTTACATAATAACTTTAAAAGGAATAGCAAGATGGACATAATAGATTTGCTATTTCATGTGCAATCTTTTTTAAAAATTATACTACGTTATAGAAATTCTTGTTTTATGCTATAAAATTTTTTTTGCTTATTTTGGAGGGCATTGGGGTTAAGTGACCAGCCCAAGTTCACACGAATAGTTTTTCTGTTAAGTGTCTGAGGCCAGATTTGAACTCAGGTCCTCCGGACTCCAGGGCCGGTGCTCTATTCACTGCACCACCTAGCCGCCCCTATGCTATAAATTAAAAATAAAATAAATAACAATTTTTAGAAAGGTAAGATCCTTGAGGGCAGGGACATCTTTTTATATTTGTATTCCCAACATGTATAGCAGATGCATAATAAATGCTTACTGATTAATTATTAACTATGAATACAAAATTATTCCATAAAGTGACCTATCAATTATCATTGAAAAAGGTCACCTAGAGTTAATACACATCATATAATTTCATGTCCAGGACACTGTAAATTATCAGTTGCCATCATAAACACAGACACTGATTCTCTTTCATCATAAAACTCTGAAACCCCCCCCCCAAGAATATAATCACATGGATAAATGTTATTTAATAAATCATTACAATACTAGAGGGGAAAGATGGAACCCTGAGAAGTCAAACGGTTGTCCACTCTGCCTCTAGGCAAAACTACACTTAAAGGTTCCAGAAAGACAGTCTTCAAAGATAGTAACTAGACAATCCCTATTTGAGAGGTCCTGAGTTCCAGGGTCTCCCAACCTCACTCTATGGTTTCTATTGTCTAACCTGAATTTTTTTCACTATAATCTGTTAATCTAGCCAGTCTTATCAGGAGACAAAGCTTAGTTTACTTGCTGGCACTAATAACACCTGTATGTATCTCTCTGATATATCCTATAGTAGCTCACATACAATTAGAGAAGGGAAAGGGCATAGACATATGATTTCATTAGTATATGGAAATCCCAGGGAAAGAAACTCCCTCTTACCAATGAGACCACTGGCTTATCTCAGAGAGTTTCTTAAAACACAGAGAGTTTAAATGACTTGTCCAGAGTCATTCAGCTTTCTAGTTCCCAAAGCTGGCTCTCTCACTAGTAAATCATGTTACTGCTGCTGCTGTTGGGTGTGTGCAGGCACACATACATACATGATTAGCATAGTAACTTGTATGTAGTAGGTACTTAATAAATGCTGCTCAACAAATATTGTTGACCAGCCAACTACACATATGCATGTATACTTGTGTATGTATATTTGGATATGTAGGTGGGTGTTGTGCAAACACACAAACATAAATGTTCCTATATATGCATGCATATATATATATATATATATATATATATACATATAGGAATTAAGTTAGTCAAAATCCTAATGTCTATATAATTTTTCCTCTATAGAAAATGCATTTCTTCCTGTCTTTTTTTTTTTTAAAGGAAACTTCAGACCCAAGACCATTTTTATTTACAGCTATCACTAGTAAGGGGAAGCCTGATCCAAGTCTGGATGAAGACAGATACATAAGCGTGCTTTCCCCTTCTTGGCAAAGAGGTGAAGGCCAGTTTCTATGTGGAGGATAATGCATGCATTTCCAGAAAAAAACCAATACAATAAAAATTTTTTTTTTGCTTTGTGTTCATTGATTTGCCGCAAAGGAGGACTTTTATTTGGGGACTGGGAAGGAAGTAGTGATAGTGCAAAAAAAAAGAATGAAAAAAACTTTAAAACACAGATGATAATAGAAGGAAGTTTATTTAGAAGGGAACAGAGACAAGTAGGGTAATGTTGGTACTACCCATGTTGAAATTGCATTTACATATATAACATAGAGCTAGGTAGACATATAGACACATACACACATACACATACAAGTGTGTATGTGTATATGTAATATAATATATAGATTTATATGTTATACATACACATAAAATAGATTATGTGTGCGGCTATAGATATAGATACATAGAGATATAAAACTGATTCAAGGGCCATACACAAACTTTCTTTTCTTTCTTCCCCTGTATCTGGGATTATACATTTTTGTTGATGACTGTCAAATTGGTGATAAAAAGAAAATCCATTCAAAGTAAAAAGGAAGAACACAGGATTTGCAGTCTGAAGAGCTGGCTTTATATCTTGTCTTTGCTCATTATACTCTCTATGTGGCTTTGGGCAAGTTATTTACTCTCTTTGGTCTTCACGTCCTTGTCTAAACAAGAATACTAGTGTTCCTTATATATGTATATATGTGCAAACATATGACATCAGAGACAAGTATGTATATGATATTAGTGCCAACAAGATTAGAACTACTAAAGAAAGGCTATGATTGGGCTACACTGGCAGATTATAAAAGGAAGAATTCAGGTTTCTCCAAATGAGTGAATCTCATTTTATCATCTTGAAAATACTGTGAGGGGGTGGCAAGGTGGCACAGTGAATAGAACACCAGCCCTGGAGTCAGGAGGACCCGAGCTCAAATCTGGCCTCAGACACTTAACACTTGCTAGCCGTGTGACCTTGGGCAAGTCACTTAACCCCAATTGCCCTTCCAAAAACAGGCAAAAAAAAAAAAGTAAATGCTGTGAGATAGAAATTATTATTCCCTCAATCCAAAGGTGAGAAAACAGATTATAAGAGATGAATGACCTACCTATGACCCCATAGGCAACTTTTAAACTGAACAGGAAAACCAACCAACCAACCCCTAGTTCAATTTCACCAGTAACCAGATACCCACATATATGCAGTTTCTTTTCTCTATGTGGCAACTAGGCAGCACGGTAGTTAGAGTGACGACCCTGGAGTCAGGAAGATTCATCATCTTGAGTTCAAATCTGACTTCAGACACGTCCTAGCTGTGTGATCCTGGGCAAGTCACTTAACCTTGTTTGCCGCAGTTTCCTCATCTGTAAAAGGAGCTAAAGAAGGAAATGCAATGGCAAAATACTCCAGTATGCTTGCCAAGAAAACCCCAAATGGGGTTGGATAAAACTGAAAAGAACTGAACACCATCTCTAAGTAGAGTTTGTCTGAGGCCAAACTTTAAAGTGGATGAGGTTGCCTTTGACACTCTTTTGTCATCTCACTGAAAAAGTTTTCTTCTTAATGAAAAGGTCAACATTTTCATCATTTTGAAATACCTGAAAGCAATAGCACATAAGGTCATATATAAAGACTCAAAATAAAAAGCAACTTTAACTAAGTGTACATCATTACACAATGAAAAGGCCTAAGGCCTTTTGCTTTGAACGCTTGGTTTCCACCTCGCTTTAAGTGATTCAGGACTCAATAATGTGCTTTCAAAATGTCTAGTTCAATTCCATAACCTTTATGAGATAGAAATCTTTTACAATAGACACCAAGCCATCCAATATATTTCTTAACATCCTGCTAGTACATTTAAAACAGCTATGAAAAAGCATACTATATAAGGTACACAAATTAAGGCATCCATTATACCTGATAGAATTACATTTTAAAATTAGCTGGGGAAAGAATAAATTCCTGGAATAAATGCTCTTGCATATTTTACAGGTATTTAAAATTATATGCTGCTTTTAGCTACATAGGAATGGTATAGAAGGCAGGATGCTGAAGTAGAAAGAAACCTAGCTCTATAATCAGGAAGAGCTGGGTTCAAGTCCCGTTATACAGAGACACAGATGCACATAGACACACACACACACACACAAAATATGGGATCCTGGGCAAGTCAACCTTAACCTCTCATTCTGGACAGCTGATACTTCAGCTTGCAGAAAAGGTGCTTACTGGCACTGGCAGTTAGAGGGATTTCCCTCATCCAGGAGCTCTCCATATTAATGAAATGATAGAATCCAGTCTTTCCCTAATAATTTTTTTAAGTGCTCTCCATTCTCCTCTATGAAGAACATAATATTTCTTTTACCCATTTTGAAATTTGAACACATAGAACCGATTTCAGATAGTGTACTTTTATATGCTGAATCAGGTTCTGAGCAGCCATTAGCAATTCACAACTTCTGAATGAATTAAAAGGGAAAAAAAAAGGGCGGCTTCCACTCAGCTTCCTTGCCAGCACAGGAAATCCTGTATGAGTTGTCTCTACTTTGCCATGCTCTAAGCTTTCATTTTATTCCTATCTAAAGACTAACATTAGCTACATTTCTTAGGGACTTCCATCCCTCCCACCCCCAATAGTTTCTGGCTCTGGGCTCCATTTGAGACAAGGTCAACAAGAAGAGAGAAATGGGTTCTTATCACTCAGCAGCAGCTGTGCTGAGGGAGCAAGACAACACTGTTTCGAGGTGTTCAAACTTATTTTAAAATTACATTTTCTTTTAAATTATCATGTATTGTGCAAATATTAACAAACATATTCCCCAATTGAAAGGAGAACAGAAAAAAAAAGGATTGTGCATGACACCATGAATCTCTGCAGGTATAGCTTTTTTAAAATATATGTATATAAAATTTAACTTAAGAATTCCAACACAAGCCCCTTTGGAATTTCATTCTTCTTTCTTCTGTGTATTTTTAAATGTTTTGGTGACATTCTTTTTTTCTTATTTTATTTTTTTTGGTGTCACTATCACTACTTAACCCTCCCTTCCTACAAACCCAGATCCCTCTTTCATAACAAACAAGTACAGCTGCTCTGGTTTATATATCTAAAACAGTTGTTTTCCTTTACAATGATGTAGTCAGTGTAGAAATTGTTCGGGTGGTTTTCCTTATGTCACTGTAAAACATCCTTCTAAATATCTCTGGATCCATCTTTTTTCTTTTTTTTTTCTTTTTTGGGGGGTAAGGTAGGGCAATTGGGGTTAAGTGACTTGCCCAAGGTCATACAGCTAGTTTTGTGTTAACTGTCTGAGGCCGGATTTTAACTCAGGTCCTCCTGACTCCAAGGCCAGTGCTCTATTCACTGCACCACCTAGCCACCCTGGATCCATCTTTTTCATCATTTCTTAAGGCATAATATTCCATTTCATCAATATGCTATAACTTATTTCCCAACTGATGCATTCCCCCTCATTTTCTGGTGCTTAAAAAGTCTAATACAAAGATTTTTGTGCCTATGGGTCTTCTACCTCTACCCTTGATCTCTTTAAGGTATATATATATTTATATATATAATATATGTGTGTATGTATGTATGTATCTTCCCTTGATCTCTTTAAGGTATATATTAGTGGGATCATTGCCAGAGTTGAGTAACTGTTTGGGAATGGTTCCAAATTGCTTTCCAGAATGATTGGATCTACTCATACTTCATCGACCATGCACACATCAGTGTGTTATGCTACAACATCTCCTGTAACAATTGTAATTTTTCTTTTCTGTCATCTTTACCAAACTGGGTGTGAGGTATACATACTTCAGCAGTTTCTTAAGTTTGCATTGCTTTTTATTACTCACTCAGAACAATTTTTTTTTAATGGTTGTTAATAACCTTCCTTTCTTCTTTTAAGAACTGCTTGCTTGAATCACAGAACTTTAAAAGAAACTTGAAGCAAAAACTTTTCTTATTTGACTTCTCTCTAATTTTAAGTATATTGATTTTGTGTATAACCTTTTTGATGTTATGTAATCAAAACTGTCCATTTTAACTCATATGAGCCTTTTTATCTCATGTGGTGATGAACTCTTCCCCAATCCATAGTTGCTAAAGTTATCTCCTTCTCTACTAATCTGTTTACCATATGACCTTATATATATATATGTATATATAATATATATAATACATATATACATATATGTATATATGTGTATATATATGTATATATAATATATATAATACATATATATATAGTATAGTTTGATATCTGATGTAGCTAGGCCCCTTTCTTCCCACTTAAAAAAAATAGCTCCCATGTTATTCATTGCATGTGATTCCTCTCAATGAATTTTATTATGATTATTTTTGTTGTTATTATATTTGCTATTATTTTTTCTGATTCTATGGTATAGCATTAAATCTATAATTTAGGAAGTGTCACTTTTTTTTATTAGATTGGAGTGACCCAACTGTGAACAATAAATACCTCTCTGTTTTTTTATAATAGATCTTTATTTCTATAAAGAGTTTTTCTCTTGACTCATATTTTTTCTCAGCACTGATATTTTTATTAGGAATGTTTAAAAGTTCCTATTCTATTACTATAATGACAAGTAGGTATGCAGGAAATCAGCTTATTTTTATTCTTCATTTCAAATAGTAAACTGAAGTTGTTGCCAGACAAGTTGAGAATTTTATGCAGTCACTGTTGACAAGTCTGGCTCGGGAAATTCTTTTGGCTGTCCTATAGGCTATCCTGAAAATGCATTGACAAAAATGAAAATGTTCCCTTTGTTCCAAATAATCAAGACAGTGGAGTCAGGTGGGGCCCTCAAAAGGAACAGAGCAGCAGGAACCCCCCCCCCCCTAGCATTCTGTTCTCAACGCTTTCCCTCTTCTTGTTCTAGTTTCCCTAGCTCTTTCACATAGCTTGCACAGAAGCAATCTTTGCAGGGCCTTCTCCTCTATGTAAAGCATATGTGCAACCTATAAATAAAATAAACACAAAGAGAAGACAGATTTGATATATGGTCTCTCAAGTCTCTGCCATCTCTGGGTCAATGATCCTTCCACTTCAGAGCACCCCTTTGGGACAAATGCAAATAGTCACTGGAATTCCTTACTCTAACTTTAGACTCTGTGGCTTGGCATTTTTTTCCCTACCCTATGCAATAGAGAATAACAAAAATGGGATGTCTAATAGGGTTGATAGAATGATTTCCCATTCCCAAGGACCTGAATGGTGCTGGAATGGTGTCAACCAATGTCAGAAGTAAGACCTGTACTCCAGTCCTGGCTCTGCTATAAACTTTCCTGTGATCTTGAGAAAATCATCTGACCTCACTCTAACAGTGTTTCATAGCTAGGAAGTGTCTTGAGGCAAGGTTTGAGCTCAGGTGTTCTTGACTCTAAGTACTGGTGTTAGGAGTGCAGTGCCCCTGCAATCTGTAAAATCTGTGTAAAATTTTTTGACCCTCCATTCATACCAGAATTATTATGGTGTTAAAAGATACAACAGGGGCAGCTAGGTGGCACAGTGAATCGAGAACTGGCTCTGGAGTCAGGAAGACCTGAGTTCAAATTCAACCTCAGACACTTAACACTTACTTAGCTGTGTGACCTTGGGGAATTCACTTAACCTCAACTGCCCTGCCTTCTCGCCTCCAAAAAAAGACCAAAAAAGGAGCAGCTAGGTGACACAGTGAATAGAGCATTGGCCCTGGAGTCAGGAGGACCTGAATTCAAATTTGGCCTCACACACTTTCCACAAAAACTAGCCATGTGACCTTGGGCAAGTCACTTAACCCCAACTGCCCTCCAAAAAACAAAAAAAAGGGCAAAAAAAGACCAAAAAAAAAACCCCCCAAAAACAACAAAAAAGATAAAATAATGTTGACGTTATACAATACTGTACATATATTTTATGCATTTCTGAGTTTCTTAATGTTTTCTGTGTCATCTGCTGGCCTTTGCGTTGTCGTCTGCAGCTTCTGCAAAACTCCCCCCAAATTCCCATTTAATTTCTTATGCTAACCCACAATATACTGAAACCACAATGGGGGAATTTGCAATGTGGAAGAGATAACTGTATAGCATTCTTTCCTCTATGCTACCTAGATTCCTTTCATAATTACCTCACTGCCTCATTATTCCCAGCTAGATTTCCAAAGCCTGAATCTTCTTATAATAATGTTTGCCTACCAGACTGGAACCACTGTTCTCAGATCTTCAATTTCCTTACTACAGCTTGAAACTAAAGCTTTGTCCACAGAGGCCCAGGAATGACACCCTATGTTTAGCTGACATCCACAGTACATATTTTCTAATAAGCTAAACAATGTTTGATTTGGGGGTGGGAGGGTCAGAGAAAGGGGCATAATCAGAGTCACATTAGATAGAGAAAAGGCCAGAATTGCTTACCAAGAGCCTAGCATAAGAGCCAGAGTTCACAAGATCCTAATTTTGCATTCCTTTCCAACCATGCCCTTCCAAAAGATGACAAAAGTCCCAATTTCATTCTTGGACAACATGCCCTCCTAGCTAACAAAGTAATTGGCCACAGCTGATGGCCTAAAAAAAAAAATTACTTGGAAGAATAATCTATAGCTGTTCCAGCTTCCATTAGTTGAGTGTTTTTAAATAAATGTGTTAAAATTCCTACCTTCCCACTGCAAAGGTTATTTCTCCCACCCTCCCCCCCAATCCCATAAGTAGCCATTTTGCTTCCTGCCAAAAGGAGGCTTTTTTTAAAAAGTGGAGTCCAGAAGTCTCTTTTATCTTGAGTAATATTTCTTATAAAAGTATCTAAGCCCAGAGATACAATCTCTTTCAAAGCCCTCCCGCTAAGATGAGATTCTAAAGTATCCTAAGATGTAGTTTCTTAAACTAGCAAAAAGAGAAAGTCATTTCCATAATCATTATTCAGTAGCAACATTGTTATTGTTACATAATTGATGTGCTTCACTATTTCTTAGGAACTCTTTTAACAAGCTGATTTGATCACTTGAGAGTTAGCATGGGATAATGGAAAATATGCTGGACTTCCCTTCAAGATCTGGGTTCAAATCTCTCCTCTGATAATTACCGGACCATAAAAAGCACTTAACTTCTTTGCATCTCAGGCAGCAGAAACAAGAAGTCATAAATGGCTGGTGATCTGCCAAAGTACTGGGAGTTCCTGTACCAATTATCATTTATTATTCAAACTGAAAAAGGTGCAAAATCTTCCAAAATAGATTTATTTTATAATATTCAGTTTTGCTAAGTAAACAGTAAATATTTCTCAGATTTATTTCACACCTTGCAATCAAATTTTGGGAGTTGTTTTTAATGATAAGGACTAAAGCTGGGTTTTTGAGTTTTGTTTTGTTTTTTTTTGGCAAAGGGGACTCCCAGCTGTGGAAAATCCCTCTACCAAAGCAGGTCAGCACTTCTTAACAATGCATAGTCTAAAAGAGTTACCCCACAGCATCATGAGGAAATGACTCACCCAGGGTCTTGTTTGGTTACATCTGACTCCACGTTTTCTTGGCAAAGACGCTGGAGTGGTTTGCCATTTCCTCTTCCATGCCCAGTGTCAACACAGCAAATATTTCAAAGGCAAGACTCGAACCCAGATCTTTCTCTTCCCACAATTCTTCTCAAATTTATTAACCCACCTCAAATTTTCCCAGCCTGCCCATGCCTGCCTGACCTCTATGCCAACTCATGCCTATGTGGACCTGTACTGTTTCTGGGAGCAAGAAAACTAGGGAAGAGGCATCCCTCCCTGAAGAACCTTTAACCATTTGTGTGGGATGGACAGATGCCTTTGGCAGTGTGATGCACAGCACCTAGAACAGAGGAAGTACTTAAGAAGTACATGCTTCCTTCCTTCTTTCTTTCCTTCTATAAAGCATATAGATCACTTTTCAGAAACATGTTTTTAAATGCATAAAACACCTAGGATTACAGAGAAATCCAATTACATTAAAATACAATTATTAGATACTCAGCACCCACACAAAAATAACTGGCCGTGTAACCTTGAGCAAGTTACTTAACCCCGATTACTTAAAAAAAATACAATTATTAATTTTTTTTTAAAAGTTAGTAAATGCCAGGTCAACTCCTAGTCTAAGATTAAATTTCTGTCACTTTACTTTTATATACCTTCATTTCCTCATGTGTAAAATGAAGGGGGGAGGGAGTTAGACTAGAATCAGGGGTGGGGAACCTGCAGCCTCAAGGCCACATGTGGCTCTCATCCCTGGACTAGATCGTCTCTAAGGTCTGCATTTGGAATCTTATCATTCATGTCAATGTTTCTGTAGACTAAACATCCTTCTCAATCACTAGAATTTCCACTTTTCACCTAATCACAACCTTTTTTGTACAAGAAGCTTAGCTTTTTAGTGCTCTCTTTTTATCTATGAGGAAAACAGGAAGTGAAATAACTTTATTCAAGATCATATTCTTCTGGAGGCATCTAGGTGGCACAGTGGAAAGATGTAGCGCCAATGCAATATTTACAGTGCGATAAATCCGTGACTTTAAGTATCACATGACATTCGATTCCAAAATATACCAAACTCTCCAGATAGAGGATAGAACTGAAGCATTTATTCAGATACCAGAGCCTTCCCACAAACCAATACAAGATCAATATTTACTCACAAACCTCTCTATCTCCTTGCCTGAGCATCCTCTCTCCCCTACCATTTGGCTACCTCTGACCAGCTTCCTGTGGGTTCTGCTTCCCTTCAGCAAACTCCTCCCGCCACAGGCTCCAATGTGACTATATTTAGCCTATTAGGGGATAGAGTTTATCTTCATAGCAGGGAAGCTTCCTGTGGGCTCCCTTCCACTCTTCGGCAAATTCCTTCCATCACAGGCTCCATGTGATTACATTCAGCCTATTAGGGGGTAGAGTTTACTTCCAAAGCACAGGAGGTCTTCAAACTCCCCCTTAGGTCTATTAAGGGGCAGGGAAGATCTTCTAATTCCCATTACAATAGAGCACCAGCTCTGGGGTGGGGGGAGGGAGGACCTGAATTCAAATCTAAACTCTAAATCTAAATCCACTAACTGTGTGATCCTAAACAAGTCATGCTTTGTGCCTCAATTTCCTCAGCTGTAAAATGAGGGTTAAACTTGATAGTCTCTAAGCTCTAAGTCTGTGATCCTATAAAATAAAACAATAATTGAGGGTAATGATCTTTGCTACTATATATGAGGAATGCTTTGAAGGGATGAGACACTTAAGGCCAGTTAGGACACTTACAATTATCCAAGAAAGAGTAGTCAGGACTTGTATAGAGCCAGCACTAGAAAGAATTTCAAAGTTGACCGAGTTTCTTTGACACTTTGCCATATCCTTTTCTGTACCCCTCTACATAAAACACTCATTTCAGAACTATACACAACCCCCTGCCATTCCTCAGAGCCTCAATCATCAAAATTACCTCTTCTCTTTAGAAGTTTTCAGCCACGATGATTTAAAGCAGAAATGGGTTTTTGAAATCTTGTCCATTCTGCAGGAGAAAAGACTGAATCCTGGAGAGAGTCAACAACTTGTCCAAGGTTATGCAGGGAGTGAACAGCAGAAGCGGAATTCAAACCCAGATCCTCTGAATCCAAATCCAATGCTTTTGCCACCACACCATACTGGCTCAATTAAATGAATACGTAGCTCTCCTGACTCAAACTTTCACTCTTGCAGTACAAATGATCTAAGCTAGGTAGAAATGTTATTATTTAAATTCACTTTTTTATGTTTTGTCTCCCCATCTCAACTGTAATCCCCATGAAAGTAAGGATATGTAATGTATGTGTATGTGTATGTGTGTGTGTGTGTGTGTGTGTGTGTATTTTTCTTTTTTGCCTTCTCTAAAATGGCCATCCAGGACAGAGCTAGAGACTTAGTAATTGCCTAATACATATGTGCTCAAAAATAATAACAAAGACCCAATTATAACAATTTCTAGTAGGTGTGAGTGACTGACAACCTCTCACTCTGGAGGGCAATTTGCATTTTTAAAGAAGCAGCTCAAACTTAAATGAACCTATAGTTGGTTAAAATCATTTTTTTTTCACACAATGTGACAGTGAAGAATTTCAAGCAGTGGGAGAAAAATAATTTAGGGCAGAGAAGCTTTTCTTAAAGCATTCCACATAGACAAGGCCTTGCCCTGGTTCTGGACTGAAACTGTGAAAGGAAGAGGTAAATCTGAAAAAAAATTTATTGTATGAATAAGATTTCCATAGCAGATTGCAAGCCACCTTGGGGAGGGAACAGAGAGGGAGGGGGAGAAAATGTAAAACTTAAGGGAGTGAATGTTGAAAACTAAAAATAAGTAATTTAATAAATTGGGGGGGGGGGGGAAGAATAAGAAGATTTAGTGACTGACTGAAGGTGAGGGGCAAAGGAAAGAGAGGAGCCAAAGACAGTCCCAAGCTTTTCAATCTGTGGAATGGGAAGGATTGTGATGCTTTGGACAATGATTCAGTTCATACAACCAAGTTCCTTCAACCGGCCTTCATGAGACGTGGACTCATCGCCCTTCAACCTCTTGTCTTCCTCTGGATACTTTCCAGTTTATCAATATCTCTTAAATTGTAGAATTTAAAACTGAACACAATATCCAGACAAGGACTGATGAGGAACTAATACCTCCTTATTTCTGGGGGGAAAAAGGCCTATCTGAATGCAGCCAAGATCACCCTAGTATCTTTGGCTCCCACATGACCCTTAGGATCTACATTACACCTTCCATCAACTAACACTCCCAGGTCTTTTTTCAGACATATTTCAATCTATGTTTCCTTGATTTTATACTTGTAAAGTTGATTTTTTTTTTCATTTTGGACCAGAGTATAAAACTCTCTATGTAAGTTCTATTGAATTTCATCTTATTCAATTCAGACCCAATGCTCAAATTTATGGAAATCTTTTTGGATCTTGGTCCTCCAACAATTCTGAATCCATTTTTAATGGTAGTATCATCGTTAGGGGAAGTTAAGTGTCATAGCAGTCAGAGCACTGAGCCTAGAGTGAGTAAGATTTGAGTTCAATTCTGACCTCAGACACTTACTAGCTGTGTGACCCTAGGCAAGTCACTGAACCCCTGCTTTCCTCATCTGTAAAATGAGGGTAATAATAACATCTACTTCCCAACTTTGTTGTGAATATCAAATGAGTTATATATAAGTATATATATATATATATGATATAAATTATAAGTGCCCCTCCCATAGTAAGACAATATATAATTTTTAGTTATTAATGTCTTATCATTAATTTTTTTAATATTATCTAGCATACATCTCTCCATCTTTTCCACAAGAATAATGAGATATGTAGTCGAAAGTTTAGTTAAAATCTAAGGAGCTCAAGGGGTTTGCCCTGTTAAAAACAGAAAAACTCTTCCTCAATCCAGTCAATATTACTTGCCCAGGCCCATTATTATTATGACTGGGGCCAAGTGTATGAGGAGCAGGTTTATTTGGAGGCATCATCCTCACCCTTCAGCTCTCCCACTTATGTCCTTCCCTACTCCTTGACCTTCACCATCTACCTGCCCCCTACCACAAGGTCTTCCCCATGCAAGAGGCATTATTACCAATGCTTGGGAATTAGTCTCCACTCCCATTTTCACTCCCCCGAGGTTGGGGAAAGATTGACTGAAGGAATCTTTGATCCTCCTGTACCACAAATTAAAAAGTTCAGTGCATCTTATGAATGAAACATTGTGGAACCTAGTTGATTTTTGTTTTTTATGTGTTATTGGTAAAACAGTATTTTCTGTGCTAGCCAGAGAATATACATTTACATTTACAAACCCACTTCTTTCTATGGGAAAATAAATCCCAAGTTCCATATAACCAATTTCCAAGCAACTTTTGGAATATAATCTACTGTAAATTAGGGACTATTTGTATAAAATAAAGTGCCAAATTTTGTGGTGCAGGTAAGCAAATGTGAAAAAGTCTAGAGAAGAGAGGGGGATGAACATGGGAGAGAGGTCTTAGAGAGAACTTCCTAGACATTGGTTGGACAAGAGCCACTAGAAAAGAAAGTGGGGCCAAGGAGGGGACTGGGTGTTTCAGGGAAAACAAACGAACGAATGAATGAATGAATAGATAAATGAATGAATGAATGAATGAATGAACGAATGAATGAGTGGATAAATAATCATTTCGGTACCGTGGGCAGAAGGAGGAAGTGCAGCACAAAAGGGAAGAGAATATGAGAAAATTTGTATGCTGCTGAAGGGGAAGAAAATACCCCCAAGGAGGAACCCACCCCCCCTCCTCTCAAAAACGGTGATTGAGGAAGAAGGGCACTCCAAGCGTGGACTGCCTTTGACACTGGCAGGGGCTAAAGGTGGGCTGGGGAAGTGTGCTCTGTGATGAGGAAACTATTGCTATTACACACCTGGGATGGCATGACCTGGGATGATATTACCAATATTCTCTAAATTTTCTAGCCTCAGGCAAAACCCTACTGGTCTCATCATAGCTCTGCACTAAGTAAAAATATGAGGGAGGGGAAGTGTCAAAATGATCATGAATTGGGGCGGCTACATGGCGCAGTGAATAGGACACTGGCCCTGGAGTCAGGAGGAACTGAGCTCAAATCCAGCCTCAGACACTTGACACTATTTGCCACATGACCTTGGGTAAGTCACTTAACCCCAGATGCCCTCCAAAAAGCAATAAATAAACCAAAGTGATCATGAATGTATGTATGGAAAATGTAAGAAACAACTTGATCAGAGAGATTCACGTTGGAGATGAGGACAAGTTTGTTGTTTAGTTGACAAGTAGTGCCCAGCTCTTCATGACTTTGTTTAAGGTTTTCTTGGCAAAGATACTGGAGTGGTCTGCCTTTTCCTTTCTCCATTTTACAGATGAGGAAACTGAGGCCAGCAGGGATAAGTGACTTGCCCGGGGTCACACAGCTAATGTCTAAGGTTACATCTGAACTCAGAAAGATGAGTCTTCCTGACTCCAGGCATGGCACTCACTGTGCCACCTACCTGCCCTTTTCCACAGGTTGGAAAATATCAAAATTATAAAAACATCATCACATCTTTTTCCAATAAACTTTATAAGATTATATAGTATTAACCTGTGTTTGAAGAGTACTTTCATTGGCAGCAGATACATGGACCTAATATTTTACTAAAAGAACAGAGGGATCTCTTCTCTTTGGTCCCATAGAGCAATAATTAAAATGATTGTCAAAAGACTGCACAGGAGGGGGGCCAGGTGGCCCAGTGAACAGAGCACCGGCCCTGGAGTCAGGAGGACCTGAGTTCAAATCCAGCCTCAGACACTTACAACTTACTATCTGTGTGACCTTGGGCAAGTCACTTAGTCCCAACTGCCTTGCCTTCCCCCCTCTAGAAAAAAGCAAAAGTGCATAGGAGAAGGGAGAAGGGAAAAAGGGAGAGCCATCAGAAAAGCTGTCTCTCCCCTGTGTCTGATAAACATTTAGCTATGAAGTGCGCTGGCTTTTGCTTTTCCCATGCTTTTTTCACCCGTGGACTTCCAGATCAGGGTGCAAGAAGACAAAGTCAGCTTTCTTCCCTCTTCCTCCTCACCAGGAACAGAAAATCACGATACGACTTGCATGAGAAGCATATGGTAGTCTCTGTTTGTTCGGCCAGATGTCCTGAGCTTCCTAAAAGCCTTCCTCTACCCATTTCCTTTCCTGAACACAGGTCAGAGACTAGAGTTCCTGAGAATGGTCTTCCTGGTCTTGAAGGTTACTGTGTAGATAACCCTGGGTTCAGGAGTTCCTGAGTTTGAGGGGTCAGACAACAGATCTTTTAGATCAGGGGTTCTTAACCTAGAGTCTGTGAAATTGCATGTATATGTATAAATATGTAAGATGACAATATTACATAAATTATGTTATCTATCATATATGTGATATATACTATCTTCATGTATAACATATATTTGATAAAGATATTTCAATATAATTGGTTTCCTTTGCAATATTGCACATTTCATTTTATATCTTTAAAAATGTTGCTCAGGGATGGCTAGGTGGAGCAGTGAATAGAGCACGGCCCTGGAATCAGGAGGACCTGAGTTCAAATCCGACCTCAGGCACTTAACGTGTACTAGCTGTGTGACCTTGGGCAAGTCACTTAACCCCAACGGACCTACCTTTCCCCCTCCAAAAAGCAAACACATATATAGAGAGAGAGTTCAGAGAAGAGGTCCATTAGTTTCACCACACTTCCAGGGAAAAGCCATGATATAAAAAAACTTAGCTGTGTGACCCTGGGCAAGTTACTTAATCCCAATTGCCCTCCAAAAAGCAAAAAATTAAAAAAAAAAATTAAAAACTTAAGCAGATCTACTCTAGAAGGAAGAGATTTCCTCAACAGCCTGTTCCCTAAGAAAAGGAAAAAGGATCGTCTTCAGCTAGAGGAAGACAACCATACTGAGAAAGTCCAGGAACTCTAGATCTTATCTCCCTGTTGCAGGATATTATCTTGAGTTGCTGTGTTTACCTTGGCAGGGGGAGGAAAAAGAGATGGGGATCTAATGAGAATCTAACCAGACTTGACATCCTTTGTTTCTTTATTTGCTTAAAGGCTTCTGTGAGGCCTTGGCATTATATGCATTTTCTACAGCTGATTCGTATCTGATACCCATACTGTACACTGAGTCCCTATGTGGAATTTGAGAACCCTGTTACATTTGGGGAAATTTAAACATGAGCTGTATCATGAACATTTAGAGATCTTTCTGAGATACTCCCAGTGTGAGGGCAAATCAAAGAGACGGGCTAACCTTTTGGGGGTCAAACCCCAGGAGTGGATCATGACCATGTGAGCCCAGAGACTTTGGGGAGATCTTGGGCTACAGGTGACTGAACACCTGTTCTATTTTTTTTTTTTTACTAACTACCCAAGTCAAGGCACTGTGATACTATGACAGTTTTGATCTGAACCAGTTGTAGCATTCACCCCATTTCACAGTGTGGCTTTACTTTTGCCCCCTAAAGAGAAAAGGGATCATTAGGGAAAAAACACTTCTCTGGTCACTAGGATTTTCTTTGTAATGGAGGCTCTTTTATATCTGTGGTTCATACTTTCTACAGTGACTCACTTAAAAAAAAAACAACCTTGTGGCATTTATCAGCAGCCACTGGAATCATTTTGCTCTGTCTTTACTCCATTACTTAAAATGGGTCAGTCAAACATGATATATGGATTTAGAAACTACTTGAACCTATAAGGGGTCAAAGCTAACAGTGACATTCATATTGTTCCCCGTAAGCAGCTGAGTGACTAATGCTCCCCACACTGTTCACTGTATACATTCAAAAATATCTTCCTTTAAAGGGAATGCCAAAATTGAGGTATGCCTTGTTTATTAGCCTATGAGCAAGCCTGGGTTGGAGCTGTCAGTGTTAGACATAATCCTGAACCATAGCCATTTACATGTTCAATGAAAAGTACATGCAGAAAGTCATTCACACTTAGGCAGATAGGATTATTCAGCCTACAGAAACTCATTTTACAAAGGGATTCCTTCGCTCAAATGGACAAATAAATTCATCCCCAAAATCTACAATAAGGCAAATCTTCAACAAAGGGATATAACCTCCCAAGTCAATACCTCCGAAACCGTGGTAAAAACAAGTGTCTTTACTCCTTTTTTGAATCATGAAATTTGCTCAATTTCAGTAACAAGTTTTGTGATAGCCTAGAGTAGACTAACAGCAGGACCATCTATGACTCCCAAGTCATCTCAGAATTTAATAAACTGTGTTTGGCTCAAGAACACCATCACTTGCTTAAGTCTTTTATAATATTTTGAGAATTTCATGACAAGGTCTTCCAGGTAAAATGGCAGCAGAAAAGATCCTAGGAAACCCTGGATTCCCAAGATGCACTGCAGTATTGATCTAAAAAGGGCACTAGACTGAATGATCAAGGAATGCAAAGAAAAACATTAGTAACCTCCTTCATCCAGCCCAGTACTGCACAAAAGGCAGTCAGAACCTGCAAGTACTTGAAGCAGCATCCTGCTGGAGAGTCAGCCCAAGCTCAAGTGAATGGGTCAGAAACTTGCAAAAGTGCACAGATGGGGAAGGTCCCAATGGGAGAAGAAAGGCAGTAGCCCAAGGAAGGGGGAGGTTTTAGGGGAAAGAGAAGCCCATAGTAGCACTTGAAATAAGGATAGCCAAACTAACCACAGGGTTCCGAAGCCAGCCACAGCTCTGGGCACAGATGGATCAGAGAAAATAGGAATCAGTGGCAGGAGTCCAGAAAGTCAAGGTGAGGACCAAAGTAGGGCCTGACCATTTTATTCAAGAGTGTAAGAGAGGAGAAGACCGGCCCTGTCACCAAAAAATAAGTAAAGTCAAAGTCAAGAATCAAAGTTAAAATGTAGTCCTGACAGGTAAATACAGAAGAAAAGAGTAAGAATTCATATGCCAATAAACCACAGAAAGGATTCCACAAGACATGGCAGCAACCACATTAAAGATGAGAAACTTGTAGAATACAGTATTCCAAAGAGCAAGAGATAAAGGTTAATTAACCAAAAGCAACTATCTTATAAGACTGACTATAGTTCTACAGGAAGGGGGAAAAAAGAGACTTCCAAGCATTCCTGATGAAAAGATCAGAGTTACAATGAGGATCTGGCGAAGGCAAGAGTAAGATATGGCCAAACTATGGTTAAAATAAATATATAAGAAATGTATGTTATCCTTAAAAGCATGAATAAAATCAATGCAGGCAGAATTAGAAGGTAACCTGTTTTAACTGGTTTCCTAAATTTGATAGGCAGCATGATGAAAGAAAAAGTGCTGAACTTAGAGTCATCAAGATATGAGTTAATCCTACCTCAGGCACTGGGCAAGTCACCCTCTCTGTGCCTCAGTTTCCTCATCTGTAAAATGACCACTAAGGTCACATCCAGATTAAAACTATTATCCTATGATAGTATCTTTGCAGCTATCCAAGATACACCAGGACTTGATTTAAGAAGAACAAAAGCTATTCCCCGATAGACAAATGGGCAAAGAATATAAAGACACAGTTCTCAAAAGAAGAAATCTAAGCTTTCAAAGCAACCATATTTTTTTTTAATGCTCCAATTCACTAATAAGAGTAATCAAAATTAAAAAAACCCTGGGATTCTACCTTATATACATTACATTAGCAAAGGTGACCCCCAAAAAGGAAAATTACAAATGCTTGAGGAAAAGTGAGAGGAGAAACATAAAATGTATTGCTGGTAGAACTGTGAAGTCTAACATTTCCTGAAAACAACTAGGAAGTATTATCCAAAATGTCACTAAACAATACTTACTACTTGATTTAACGATCTTACTACTAGGCATATTATAAACAGCAATTTAAAAAATTTAAGAGATTAAGTACTAAATATATTATTTATTATTAATAAAAATTACATATGTGTGTTTATACACACATACATATCACAGTTTATTGTGACAAAGAATTAGAAGCTAACAGGGTGCTCATAAAATTAGGGAATGGCTAAACAATGTAATGGAATACCATTGAACACCAAGAAATAATGAAAGAGAGAGATTTAGAGAAACCTGGGAAGACTTATATGAAATGAGTCCGTGAGGTGAGCAGAACCAGGAGAACCACTTATACTGTGACTGACTTTCTAAGGATTCAAGAACTCTGATCAATTCACTAATCAATGGCATAGAATTTATGATGATGCAGCAAGTTTTCCACCTCTTGGCACAGGTGATGGACGTGTACAGAATGAGGGGGCAGCTAGGTGGCACAGTGAATAGAGCACGGGCCCTGGAGTCAGGAGGCCCTGAATTCAAATCCAACCTCAGACACTTGACACACTACACTTACTAGCCGTGTGACTTTGGGCAAGTCATTTAACCCAAATTGTCCTCCAAAAAGCAAAAAAAAAAAAAAAAAAAAAAAAACGAAAAGAAAAGATAAAAAATTCACAAAAACAGAAGGAATTTGTTCTTTGCTAAACAGGAAAAATTTAAAAGGAAACCATTTGGGGAGGGAAAAAAAAAAAGAGAAAATAAAAAAAAAAAAAAAAACATTCTCAAAAAAAAAAAAAAAAGATAAGTGAAGTATTTAAAGAAAATGCAGACGACATCAGATTGTCCACACAAGTAAGACAACAAAAGTGCCGAACTGAGTCTATGCTTAAACGTACTGAATATATACTTAAAAAAACAGCTGCACATAATGATATTAATTGCTTCATATTTGGTCTTTTTGTGTACTTTCTGTGCAAGGAGATTTTTGTGTTTGCTGATATCCATTGAGTTCAAAATAACAGAAAAAGAAAACTTTGTGAAAATGCAGACATTTGGGGCCAAATTGTTGGCCTGACCCTAAAACCAAACAATGGGACAGGCATGTGAGCCTCCTAAGTATGACCCAGACAGATGTTAACTTGGACTGCTTTCATTTCTTACTGTGACCGATAATTTTGCAATCCAATGATACACCAAACTTAAAATTTAACTTGGATTATAAACTAAAATTGCAACATAGAATAGCGAACACAAGACATTCCTCTGGGGCTCTGTTAACTCATCACAAAAACATCAGGGTTGTTTGTGTTTTATTGGCCTGACAACAAAATGATATGCCATGATTGTCTCAGGAAAGTCATTTCATGGAGCTGGCAACCACTTGTACATAAATATACAAGGAAGAACCCTGATTCTAGTAAACAAGTTGGTTTTCATATCCATGATGCTATCTGTGTGGGGAACTCCCAGGGTACCACTGGCAATTTGCCTGTGATTTCCATAGTCTTTGCGAGTGTTTGAATTTAGTAAAGATTAGTAAATGCCTTCTGATCAAACTACCCTGGTCTGAACAATGCAGCACACTGGCTCACATCCAGGAAAAAAGCGATTACATTTAATAAGATTTTTCAAATTGGCCATTTCCTTCACTAAGAATCAAAGACAGGGATTGGCTTGGAGGGGTGGGGGGGAGACACCATACTAGAGTTGCAGCCATTTTTTTTAAACCACAACAGACTACAAACACCACTTTGTGTTAAGTTAAACAGATCAATGTTCTATTTAAGTAATAAGTCAGCTAAATGAATGTTTTCCAGATGATTATATTCAGTCGTACATAATATGAAAGGACATACATGTTTTGTTATTCTTTGGACAGGAGAGTGTGTAAGGATACCTAAATTTTTTATTTTAACAATGAGGGAACTTCATGAGCAGAGAGTTCCTTTAGCAATACATAGCAGCTACTCTTCTGGCACTTAACACAGGGCTAGGGCATGAGGAAGTTAAGTGACTTGTCCATTATTACCAAGCTAGTGTGAATCAGAAGGACTTGGACCCAAGTCCTGAGTCCAAGGCCAATCCTCTATCCATGCCACAATGGCTCATGTTTAAATATAACTTGCATATGCCTATTTCTCAGAAAGTTTTTTACAACATGGTATCTGGTATTGTGAAAGTTAACATTTCTGGATTTTTTAAATATATATATAAACATAGGTATTTGTAAAAGTCATATATTTCTTCTTATCACCTATTTAGACTGATTTACAAACTCTCCGATCTGAAGTGCAGGAGACAACAGGATACAGCATCTGGGCTTCAAGGGCAAGGTTTTGAAGGTTTACCTAACCACCAACCTGAATGAAAAATTACTGTTAAATATCAACTAAAAAAGTAAACATTTTAAAAATCCTTTTAATCTCATATAGTTATTTACATCATTTTTCTGGTGATTCAGGGCTAAGAGCTTAGGAGAAACATGAGGGCTGCATATATAGATCTGGGGGTCATCTCCATAAAGGTGATCACTGAATTCATGGGAAAAGATGAGGTCACCAAGTGATGAAGTATATAGAAAACAAAAGGGGGAGTCTTGGAACATACCCCCATTGTTGTTTAGTTGTTTCAGTCATGGCCTACTCTTTGTGAACCCATCTGGGGTTTTCTTGGCAAAGATACTAGAGTGGCTTCCCATTTCCTTCTCCAACTAATTTTTACAGATAAGGAAACTGAGGCAAATCAGGACAAATGACTTGCCCAAGGTCACACAGCTAAGTATCTGAGTCTTCCTGATTCCAGGCCAGGAGCTCTATCCACTATCCTAGCTACCCCAACCCTGCCCCGTACTCCCCATCCTTCCCCCACCAGTTAATGGCTATAACAAAGATGACTAAACAGCAAAGTAGATCAAGGAATGCTTCGATATATGGAAGAAGGGAAGTGTCGTGAATACCAAGATGAGAGAGTATTGAGGAGGAGAGGATGGTCTACAACACTGAGCTCCTGTGACTGTCCATCACCCTGGCATTCCTGGGTCATCTCCCCACCCCACCCTTGGTGGCAATGGCATACGAAGGGAGATACACGTGAGAGACACGTGGGAGTAGAAATGATCATTCTTAACAACCAACTAGACAGGAAGGATAAGGGAAAAGGAAAAGTCCAGGAAAATCCAGGCTTAAGTGGAAATTGCTAAGTGATTGAGTAACAAGCTAGTGACAAGAAACCAGGAAGCTGTTAGGAAGACTATCAGTGGGAAAGTCAGTCTGAGACATTCAGCAGGCAAAGTGAAAATAAGGGACTATTTAACTAAGGGATGAAAACTTAGGTGTGGGAATCGAAAAGGTAATTCTGTTTCATTGAATCAACTTTTATTGTAACTATCAACACTGTGCTAGGTACAAAAGACATTAAGGAGAGAGTGCCTGCACTTGGAAAACCTAACATTCCACTGAGAGGAGGGGGAGGATACACTATGTACACACAAGGGAATACAAAGTAATAACAAAGTAATTCCAAGAGGGAAAGAGTGAAAACAACTGAGGTCAGGGGCACCTAGAGGTGAAGTCCTGGGAGTGAATGAGATGTCCAAGGGTGAAAGAAAAGAGATGAGTGTTGAGGGGCAGAGGCAATATAGGTAATATCAGCAGTTAAGAAGAGAAAGGGAGGGGTGGCTAGGTGGCCCGGTGAACAGAGCACCAGCCTTGGAGTCAGGAGGACCTGAGTTCAAATCCAACCTCAGACACAACACTTAACTAGCCGTTGTGACCTTGGGCAAGTCACTTAAACCCAATTGCCCTCCAAAAAGCAAAAAAAAAAAAAAAGGAGAGGGGATGGGAACCAATAAGGTGACAGTAGTGTCACAGGAGCCAAGTGAGAATTGAACATCGAGGAATCAGCCAAGTTATCAATAGCGTTAAATGTAGAAAGGTTAAAAGAAAAGAGGCCAATGTGGAAATCATGTAACCTTGCAGACAGCATTTACAAGAGAAAGTTGTCACAAGGCAAAGATCATGTGGATAGGAGGTAGTAAAAGCAATGAATACAGATTATTTTTCAAGAAATTTGGCAGTGAATGAGAGAATAAAGACAAGTGGCATGAGACAGTAAGTAGGGTCATTTTTTTTAATAGGTTAGGGAGTACATGAACATTTTCAGAGGGAGAGGGGAAGGAGCCATTAAAGAGGAAGATGCTGAAGATGCATGTGTATATATGTGTATATGCACATACACAATATATACATACATGTATACGTGTGTATCTGTATCTGCCTATACACATATGCATGCATATGTATGTGTGTATATATGCATGCATGTGTATGTGTGTGTATGTGTATATATTATTGTTGTTTGTCCTTTAGTCTCAAAGAGGTCCAATGACATCAAGAGGGTGATGTCTTGACTTGAAAGTGAATTGGATTTAAGTGAGGCAGACCTGTGTAAAGTCATCAATCTCACCTCCTTCAGAATCACTGGAGTCCAGTGGCAAGACACAAGATGACTTGTGATGGTCCCATATGTGTATGTGTATGTACACATGGATATACACACACATATGCATATATATGCAAAAAAATCATTAATGGAACAAGGAAGAGATGGGAAAACACTGGATTGAGGGCACAGGTCAAAACTTTGGCAAGGAAAGGAACCATCGGCATCAGCCTCTGCATCCAGAGGAGAGGATGACAAAGACAACAGATTCTGATGTGTGAAGGATAGGAAGTGAAGGTGTTTACAAAGAGCTGCTTTCAATCTTATTAATAAAGTAGGAGGTAAAGTCATTCAAGGAAAGAAAAGGGAGCCAAGATCCAGAGTTAGGGACTTGGAAGGAATTACATTGAAAACACCTGCTATGGAGAATGCTATGAAGTCAATTAAAAAGTGAATGAGTATTCTCATGCAGTCATGAAGGCACATCTGATCTCAGATGGCACCAATTTAAAGTGAAACTAGCTATCAAGGTCTCCTGAATCCTTCCAGAGGAACCCCACTACTGAGGAGTAGGAAGAAGGCAGATGCAGGTTATTTGGGGGTTAGAGACTGGTAGGACAAGAGCAGAGAAAAGCTCAAGGGAAAGAAGGGAGTCATGGGCAGAGGAGGGATGGTCTCTTTGGTCTCTTCTCTGAATTTCTACACTCATTTTACTTAAATGGCTCCATTTTGTTTTAAAAATACTAGGTAGAAAAGATTGTAACTGAGACACATAACCTAATTATAAGTTTCTTTGTTTCATTCTGAATTGTACTTTCCTGTTGAATTCTATTCTCAGAAAAAAAAAATCTGCATTGAAGTGTTTAATCCCATTAAAGAGAAATACCTTTTGGAGATCTGTGTTCTCAAAATAGCAAGAAAGCACTTGCCTAAAGTACAATCAGTACACACACAACACACATGCGCAAAGACACAAAAGTATGGATTACTAAACTAAACAGACCGTCTCCTGTTCATTATTTAGGTCTGAAATGTTATTGATTCAGGACAGACTGTTCAAGTTAAAGATCTGATTCACAGGAAAGCATGTCCTTTAAATATTTTTTCAACTGGGAGTGGAAAGAACAAATAGGGAGGCAGTCAACCAAAAGCATGAATGATGTTGAGACAGCAGCTTTTGTCACAGGAAGCTTTGCTTGATCTGGGGAATTTACAGTAGTCCAATAGGTGTCTATTTGCATACATAACAAACTGCCATCTGAAGCGTAGTTCTTTGTTTGCCATAGGATGAGAGTTTGAGAAGACACTTCCCACAGCATTGTAACCTACTTCAAAATGTTAGTACTCCATTTTTGGAATATCCAGTATTTGTCTCCCTTCAAGTATAATTCGTCTCCATCTATGGCCTACGTGGAATGGTAGTTCCATAAAGACTATAATTTCACAGTTAAATCTATTAATAGGGTTATAAATATTCAGATTATGTAACTAAGATAGTACATGCAGCTGATAAGATGCTGTTAGCATTCATTTATAGTAGCTCTGCCAGTTTCACCAAATGGTGTTTTATATAATAGGTCATGATGTCCTGATTGCATTAGCTTCCTGATTATACTTTTCTAGTCTATGATATTTCAACATTGTTTCTGAGATTCAATGAAATCGTCAAGAAGTGAATTTAAAAGTCCAAGGACATTGAAGGTTTAAAAGACGAAAGTGTCCCAAACTCTTTTCTGTGTTTGTCACCCTTCTGGATTTCTTGGTGCATTCACAAAGACAACAGTGCCTTTCAGATTCTTCAAGCCTCCCTTATATTTTCACTTTGTGGTACTAAGGTCTCAAAGAGAACACCTCCTCAAGTCTCTCAAAATTTAATTTGGTTTGTTAAGGCATTTTTCGGCCGTGTCCAACTCTTCATGACCCCATTTAGGGTTTTCTTGCCAAAGACACTGGAGTGGTTTGCCATTTTTAGATGGGGAGTGGGGGTGGGGATTGGCATTACTCCATTTAGTATTCTTTGGCATATTTGAGGGATGTCCTATGGAATGTTCCCAAACAGATACAATGGGCACAACTGTGATGTTTAAAACAATAAACACTGCTGTCAGCATATTACTTTCATTAAGTAAATTTTACTCTCGATTTCATAAATAGCAGCTGGCAATTTTTGATGAGTTTCAATACTTCCTTATAGACATCAGCAAGAAATTTCACAAATCTTGGGGAGTAACTCCATTAGTAATTAGGGATTCTGTATAGCATGGAGCACTCATATTTATAATCAACCATCAAAGCTGGATCTTTTTTAAAAATTCATTTTGAACTTAAGTACATAAGGACAATAAAGGAACATTTCCAAGTGCACAACACAACGTAAAAAGAGGATTCTCTATAAAACCATGAATTTACATTTCACATTTGACTTTTTAAAAAACTATATAAGTAGGGGCAGCTAGGTGGCGCAGTGAATAGAGCACCAGCCCTGGAGTCAGGAGGACCTGAGTTCAAATCCAACCTCAGATACTTAACACAAAAACTAGCCGTGTGACCTTGGGCAAGTCACTTAACCCCAATTGCCCTCCAAAAACAAAACAAAACTATATAAATACTATTCATTGTTTTCAAAGATGCTCTACTTCATTCTAAATTTTCTTTTATTCTCTGCTGTGCACTTTTTTTTCCCTCCCTCCCCACCCCACCCTAGAGATGGCTAACATTAGACACAAATATGTATGTATGTATATATATATATATATGTAAAACCATACTATACATACTTCTGTTTATCAGTTCTTTCTCTGGAGGCAGAGAACATCTTCCTTTATTGGTCCAAAGCTGGATCTTTACATAGCCAAACACATGCTACCTAAGCATCTTGCCAGCTATAGTATATATGTACACATAGATGTACACACACCTTAAAGTCTTCAGATCAAACATACCATATTTATATTTTAATGTCTATGTGACCTAAAACTGGACATACACAATCTTTTGAAGTAGTTCTATAGAAATTTAAATGTCATTTCACTGTGTGTGTGTGTGTGTGGGGGGGAACTATGATGAAACATGCTTTTGGTTCAATACTGTGCTATTTAGAATACACAGCTATCCGCATTCATGTCCCAGACTTAAAATTCGATGAGGTTCTAATTTTCATGTGTTCTTACTCAACTAAGGATAGATGAAATCACACTTGAAAATTTAATAGTATTCTCATTAAGTGACCCACCTATTCTGGGTCAGTAACAGAAACAAGAGAAATTTGATACATGAAGGAAGACCTGCTTTGCTTGGTCCTCTAAAATGGGTACAGAGTGAGAGATGGGAAATTGTTATGCCAATTCTTATTTTTCTAATACAAATGTTCAGTGGTCATGGTAAATAGACAAGATTTGTGATAGAAAGGGCAGCTAGGTGGCACTGTGAATAGAGCACCAACCTTGGAGTTAGGCAGACCTGAGTTCAAATGCAGCCTTAAAAACTTACTAGCTGTGTGACCCTGGGCAAGTAACTTAACCCCAACTTGGAAGGGAGGAAGGGAGGAAGGAAGGGAAGAAGGAAGGGAGGAAGGAAGGGAGGGAGGGAGGGAGGCCATAGAACTGTAAGGTAACTGTCAAGCAACTATATTGAAATGTGATTCATAATTTTAAAACCTTGAAAAAACAGAGAGGGGGGCAGGTTGGCATCATGGTTTGATGGCTGACCTTGGCATATAGAAGATTTGAGGTCAAATCCTATCTCTGCTACATTTAACTCTGCAACTCCTGACCAGTGGTGTGAAGTTCAAATAGAAAGGGGGAAAGATCCCTGTGGGCCATACATACACTGACTTACAAACCCATATATTAACATTATCTATGTTCTGTTTTATTTTTGTTTGTTTTGTTAAATATTTTCCAATTACATTTTCATCTAGTTTGGGCATCCTTGCTGCACTCAGAAATTTTTGGTCTAGACAACTGACAACCTCCTAGTGTAGAGAATACTTGAATAATGATAAACTGAAGGGGGGGGGGGTGTAGTTTCCATACCAATGAAGTCACAAGTCTCTTTTAGGAAAGTATGGAAAAAATGGCTTTTTGGTTCATCCTAATGAAAATATACACCCCATTCTGTATGCTTCTCATCCCCTCAGTTTTGGGGTGGAGGGGCATACAGAATAGGGTATGTATTTTCATTAGGATGAACCAGAAAGCCATTTCTCATACTTCCCTAAAACAGAATTCTCATGCCACAAAGCTGGGTCAGGGCTTGTTCTATCTCTCTTGTTCTAGAAAAAGTCCTAAAAATGAGCTCTCTCTGGGACATCTAAATACCAAAGGGGGAAAAAAATGCAAATCCAAGAGTTATAACACCAAAAAAACAACAAACTGGTTTAGAATATGTAGCTATAATATGAAACCTAAAAATGAAGGCCTATCCTGAAACCCTCATGACTGAATACTCTCGTTAAATGATCATGTATATACTCATCTGTTTCCGTGTTACGCCTGCTCTAGTACAGAGGAAGATCTTTTAGATTAAATGAGATAATACATGTACAACATTTTCCAAACCTTAAAGTACCATATAATTGTTAGCTATTATTACTATTATTAGAGGTCAGGGACTGGTTCTTGTTTTGTCTTTTGTTTCCCAAGCACCTAACCCAGTACTGTGTACACAGCACTTCCTTAATAAATGCTTGTAGGTTTGCACCAATTGGTAGCAATTACCACAGTGACAAGTCTAACATAATAACAGATTAAATGCACAACCATCTATTACAGTAAGAAGAAATACACAATACATAACAGCTAACCTCAAATAATTTACACTTGGTTTTAACTTGTAATCTGATACCTCTGAGTTACAGAATTAGGCACACATTATCTACATTCTGTCATTGACCTTGGATTCCATCATGATTAACTTCTGTCAAAAACCAAGCCCGTGGCTGGGAAGAGGGGTGCTAACTTGAAAATGGTACAACAAGCATGATCCCAGAGTTGACTGTATTGAAAAAATGTTAATTAGGAAGAGCTGAAAAACAGTATTCACCATCTGAAAAAATAGATATTTGAAAAAATAGATGTGCCCAGGGAAACTGAGAAAAGATTTTAGAAGCAAAAATTATTGACTCTCATGAAAAAGAAATGACAAGGGAAATTTAGAGTCCCAGACCCAGCTAGCAGATGGATTAACAGTCAAGAGACTGTATATACCTGTATCTATATGCATATACACATACGTGTACATATATGTATGTGTGTTTATACATACATATATGTTGGTCTGGAGTAT
>NW_027185715.1:9713528-9744032 GCF_028583685.1 Petaurus breviceps papuanus | reverse complement strand
AGAGAAAACACAGAATGAAGCTGATAGTAATAAGTCTAACTAGGCCAAAGATCAAGCAGATCACAGAATAACAGAATGTTATATCTAATATTAGCAGTGGAAGGGACTTATGAGATCACTAATACAAACCCTACTGTTTTCCAGATTAAATTCAACAAATACATATTCACCCCTTACTCTATGTAATATACAGATAAGGAAAGAAATGAGGCCTAGCTCTCCTTTTTTTCCCTGTTATTAGTATGACAAACCCAAATTCTGTCATAACTTTGGTTAACATTCAGCAGTTTTCCATAAATTCACCTTGCATTCAGACCATTTAATAATAATGATGAGAGTAGAAAAATTAGCAAATTCCCCCTCCCCCTCATACCCCATTTCTTTTTCCTTATTCTGCTATATGTAAATAGAAACTTGATTTCACAAAGGTAATTCATGTTTATACCTAGCAAAATGTGATGTAAAAAGAATTTTTTAAAAACCTCATAGTTATAAAAATCTCCAAATACTTAGAAATTTAAGAAAAAATTAGAGGAGTGGGATTAGGAATGACATACAATGAGAATACATGTTATATTTTCTATAACCTTAGTTTAAAGAGTTATGCTCACATACAGGAAAAGAGAACAGTTGAGAGAATGATGAAAAAAATCCCAAGGTATATGTGAAAAATTAGCATCTAAATTGGTTGAATTAACTTAATGAAGTCTCATGGAAACTGCTGATTATTGCTACCAAAACTCTGGAAAAATGTTTATGAAAGCAAAAAAAAAGAAAAAGAAAAATCAAAGTCTTAGACAAAAATTAAATAGCACATATTGTTCATCATCATCATTATTGCTGCTGCTAATAATAGCTAGCATTTACATATTGCTTTAAGGTTTGCAAAATGCTTTACCAATATTATTTCATTGGACCCTTAAAACGACCATGGGAAGAATTATTATTATTATCCTCATTTTACATACATATCAGGAAACTGAAGCAGACACAGGTTAAGTGATTTGCCCAGGATCACACAGCTAGTTAAGCACCTGAGACAGGCTAATTCAGGTCTTCCTGACTCCAGGTCCAATGGTCAATCCACTTTTCCACCTAGGCTACATGAAACAATAATACAAGAAAAATTGTATTGTGTGTGTGTGTATACCTACATATACATACACATACACATACACACACACACACACACACACACACACACACGGAGGTTAAGAGCCCTAGAAACTAAGGCACTAGTTCCTTTCATTCACAAATAAGGACACAGAGGCCAGTAAGATTCCCCCAACTATAGTACTGATTTTTAGCTCTTTTATCAGTCTTTCCTTTATAGTTTCAAGACATTTAAACTTCACCATAAGTTTCCTCATCAAATAACCTCATGACACAAAAATAAAGTATCAACTTATGGTTTAAACATCAGAATAAACTAAATCCTAATTCAGTTGGTCCATGAACAATAGCTTTGGGGGGGGGGGGGAAAGGGCCGTCTTCTAGCATTTCAAAGTTGTGTTTGTTTGTTTTTTTGAAGGGGGAAGGCAGGGCAATTGGGGTTAACTGACTTTCCCAAGGTCACATGGCTAGTAAGTGTTAAATGTCTGAGGTTGGATTTGAACTCAGGTCCTCCTGACTCCAGAGCCTGTGCTCTATTCACTGCACCACCTAGCTGCCCCTTCAAAGTTTTAAGAAAATGAATAATACAGTAAGTATGGCAACAAAAATATCCATGGCTGCTATCTTTCATAAGAGAAAGCAATGAGTAAGTACATTAATATAATGATTATTTGGATTTTAAAGTCCCACATCAGGCAATTTAAAACATTTCACAATTATTATTCAAGCCTGCATGCTGTCTTCTAATATTCTCTCTCTCTCTCTCTCTGCATGCTATCTTCTAATTCTCTCTCTGTCTCCCTCCATATATATTTCCCCAATTATATGTTAAAACAATCTTAACATCAATTTTTTTCTTAAGTTTTGGGTTTCAAATTCTATCCCTCCCTGAAACAGTAAGCCATCAGATATAGGTTATACATGTGCAATCTCTAATTCTTTTTCATGGAGGGATGTATCTTAGCCAAAAACAAATCAAAATGAGAGCCTGTAAGCATTAGATGGGACCTCAGAGTCCATCAAGTTGAATTCATACCCAAATAAAAGCTCCTTCTCAATAATCATACCCAATAATCTTCTACTTTGAAGACCCCATAGAATCTCATCATTTGGGAAGGAACTTCAGTGGCCATCTAGCCCAAACGATACCTGAAAGATTCTCACTATGAGATACCTGACAAATGGTCACCCAGCCTCTGCTTAAAGACCTAGAATAAAGGAGAAGCCACCACTTCCTGAGGCTGCCCTCTGCATTTTTGGACAGCCCTAATGTTAGGAAGTCATTGAACCTAAATTTGACTCTTTGTAACTTCTATCCATTACTCCTAGTTCTTCCTTCTGTTGCCATGCAGAAAAAAAAAAAGTCTAGTCCTTTCAAACACCTGAAGACAGTTATCGTGTTCCTCACCTTCACAAGCTTCTATTCTTCAGGTTAGAATTCCTATTTTCTTCTACCAATCCCCATAACACATGCCCCCAAAGCCCTTTACAACTGAGACTTCATTCCTCTCATCAAATTAAAGAGATTTCAATGGCACAGTGGCAAAAACACATGAGAAAACAGGAGAAATCTGAGTTAGAAAGAACTTTCTGAGAATAAGCCTAGCTTGCCACTACCAACAGTATAAACTGTTCGATAGTCTAAGCCTCCAAGACTTAATAAAACCAGTCATCTCTTCAAAATAAAGGTACGATCCCAACAGAAGAAAAGAAATAGCTTGGATAACCCTTTGGAGGTTTCTCCCAGATCTAGAAATCGATTTGAGTTAGTTAGTAATAAATACAATCTAGAGCCATTTTAAAACCTCAAAATTATTTTTCCAACATCTATATCTGAACATAATGACAGAATAATGCATTCAGTAGTGAGCAAGGCTAACTACTGTTTCTCTCTGTTTTGGTCAGCAGATGAATTATTTTTGGCAACTCTTAATGAACAGCTAGAGGAGATTAATGGCAAAGCAATCTACATCCATAACTGCAATCATGCACACCAAAGAAGAGGTAATTCATTAGACTAAGACTCCAGTTTCTCGAATAGAGATGATGCAACACAGGGTAATAAAGGAATGCTTTCAGCCAAATATCCAATGACCCTTACCAATATCAAGCTCTCCTAAGAGCACTGGGCCCAAACAGGATCCTAGCAGTTTGTAAATGCATGATATCTTTTCATTGAAATCATAAGATCAGAGATTCAGACCCGGAAGGGGCCTCCGAGCTCACCTCCTCATTTTAAACTAAAGCTGAGGAGTTAGTAAAGAGACTTGAGACAGATGAATCACTGAAATGCATTTTTGACTGGTACTCCTACTTTAAGTGTCTCCCCACTGCAGTCTGTCCTCCACTCAGCTATCAGTCATCTTCCTTAAATGCAGGTCTGATCATGCATCAGGCCACCTGGCTCCCCCACCCCCACCTGGTATTCAACAAACTTCAGGAGATTTCCTTCTGAATCAAATAGAAAATCCTCTTGGGCTTTCCAAGACATTCATAATCTGTTTGCTCCCTTTCCAGTCTTCTTATACCTTCACATCCCCCTGCTTTTCCCCATCCCCTCTTCCACCATGTAGTCTTCAATCCAGTGACACTGGCATCCTGGCTGTTCCTGACACACAACACTCCATCTCTGACTCAGAGCATTTTCATTGGCTGTCCTCCATGCCTGGAACTCTCTCCCTCCTCATCTCTGCCTTCTGGCTTCTCTGACTTCCTTCAAATATCAACTAATGTTCCATCTCTGGCAGGATGCTTTTCCTTAATGCTGGCACTGCCATTCCTCTGAGATTTCATCAAATTTAGGCTGTATCTAAGTTGTTTGTCCAAAGCTGTTTGTGTGTTGTCTGTGCCAGTAGACTGTGAGTTCCTTGAGGGCAGGCACTGGTTTATACTTATTTAGATATTTTTGCATTTCTCTGTATCCCTAGCACTTAGCATTGTACCCAGTAGGTGCTTAATAGACCTATGCTGACTATGAGTCTAAGCAGGTCCCTTATCCTGAGATCTGGTTTCCTCGTTTGTAAAATAGGTATAATAGAAGTACCTACTTCAGAAGGGTAGATATGAAGGTCAGATAGAGCAATGTAAGTAAGCACTTTGCAAACCTTCAAAGTCTATATAAATCTGAACTGCCATAATCGTCAAGTGATCCTTTTGTAATAGTTTAAAAGACAGAGGATGCATTATAGTCTCTTTCTGATGGAAATCCTCCCTTCCTTCTAAGTCTGACTCTCTCCATGTCTCTTCTCCCTTCCTTCTTCCCCTTATCCTCTTGCCAAACCCTGACCAGGAAAAACAACTGAAAATGTAGAATTAGTCACCAGCCTGGATTTGGTGCTTTGAACATCTTTATCTCATTAGTGAAAACAATTACAACAGGAACATATTAGATGAATCTGAAAATAAGTTAGGCGTCAATAATAATTTTTTGAAAAGGTTCCGACTGTTATATATCTGGAGAAAATGATAGGCAGACACAACAAACCTCTTCCAAAGCTCTCCAATGTTTGGCATTTAAGTGGGTTTGCAAATCAATGAGAACAGCCAATGAGCATGACTGCTAAGAATCCTAACCGCAACAAGCTGCAGCTACCCAAGACACAATAGTGGGGGAGATGAGCAATTCATCTGAGTGACCAGTTCACACACATGATTCATTCTTTTTTCCCAGGGTAGCTAACTATATACACGAAAGACCATCATCATCACTTCCTGGAAACTGCCATCTGCTAAATCTACTTAATTTTTTTTTGGTAATGAGGAAGACAATATTATTCTTTTTTAGAGGTAGAATTGTTTCACACCAACTTAAAAACATGAGTTAAGTTTTTTTTTTTAACTTTTCCCCTTTATTAAACATAAAATATCTCTCTTTGCTGTTTATACAAGTGATGATTTATGTTATACCCCATAGGTTTTTTTTTTTTTTCCCTACAACTGCAAACAGGTTTTAGTCCTAAAATCATAAGGTTTACTTTTCAAAGAAATAGAGAAGGGCAATGAACTTGGTAGGAGTTTGGAGGCCCGGGATTCTGCCACCATTAGTTGAGTGCCACAACAAAGCACTTATCTCTGTTCTTCAGCTTCTTCATCAGCAAAACCGAAGGGAATGGGGGAGAGGAAATAAAAGGATCACAGAAGTTAGAGGTCATTGTCCTCATTTAACAGACAAGGAAACTAAAGTCAAGAAAGGTTAAGAATCTTGTGCAAGGTCACATGGGTAGCAATGGGCAGATTCTAAATTTGAATATGGGTCTCTGACTCCAAAGGTGATGTTTTTTCCACAATACTGCACAGGTCTAGCAGTTCCTCCTAGCTCTAAATTTGAGGGCTGACAATTATTTAGTGCATTCTTTAATGTGATTACAAATACTTTGCAATTATTTTTCTGAGAACAGTTTGTTCATATCCTTTGACCACTTAACTATTGGGGAATGGCATATACATACAGACATATATACATACATTATGCACATCTTTATATACATATAAATATATAGTTGTTATATGTTGAACATCAATCCTAGAGAAATCTGATACAACACTTTTCCCCCATTCAATCATTTCCCTTCTTATGCTGGGTATATTAATTTTGTCTGTAGAGAAGCATTTCCATTTCAAGTAATCAAAGTTAGCTATTTTATCTTTTGTAATTGTCTCTCCTTTGTTTAAGAATATATCTCCTACCCATAGCTGTGAGAGGTATATAATCTGTTTTTCTTCTATTACCAAGTCACCTAACCCAGTTTGCCTCAGTTTCCTCATCTGTAAAAGGAGCTAGAGAAGGAAATGGCAAACTACTCCAGTATCTTCACCAAGAAAACCCCAAATGGGGTCACAAAGAGTTGGAGACAATTGAACAACTAAGCCTAATTTCTGCCTGACTCCAGTTTTTCCTAGTTTTTTAAAATCAGTTTCTCCCTCCCACCAGTGATTTGTTTTCCACTTTATCAAACACTGAATTGAGTTCCATTTTTTTCTTATTCTCCCTTGTCTAATCTGTTCTATTGATCTATTTTTTTAACCAATAACAAATGGTTTTTGATGACTGCTGTGTTATAATATAGTTTGAAATGTGGAACTACTATTCTCCTTTCACGCCCTACTTCATTTAATCATTTTCCTTGATATTCTAGATCTTTTGTTTTATTTTCCCAATGAATTTTGTTATTATTTTATCAAGTTCTATATGATATTTCCTTGATTACTTTATTGGTATTGCATTAAAAGAAAAACTAATTTTGGTAGTATTGTTATTTTTAATTACATTGATATGGCCCAACCATGAGCACTGGATATTCCCCAAGCTATATAAGTTGGTCTTTATTTTCTTAAGGAGCATTTTGTAATTAAATCTACAATGGATTTTTTCAAGTTCTTTGCCTGATCCTTAGATATTTCATGCATTTTGGGATTGCCCTTTCTATTATTGCTTCATGTGTTGTTATTATTATATAAAAATGCTAGTGAGGGTTTTTTTTTTTGGGGGGGGGGAGTTAATTTTGCAGCCTTCAATTTGGTGAATCTATTAATTTATCTCAATTAGTATCTTTACTGATTCCTCAAAAATTTCCAAGTCAGCAAACATATCATCAGTAAATTGGGACAGTTTTATCTCCATTTCACCTATCATTGTACCTTTAATTTCTTTCTCTTGTCTTACTGCTGCTGGTAGCATTTCCAGAACTGCATCAAATAATAGTGTGGAGAGTGGGTAACTTTGCTTCATTCCATATTTATTGGGAAAGTGTCTAGTGTATTCCCATTACATATGATACTTGATTTTTGTTTTAAATAGAAGCACTTTATCATATTAAATAATGGTCTTTGGCTGACATGTTTTATCAGTAACTAAAACAACACTGAACAGTAGGAAAGTAAACCCTGAGTGTGTGAAGTGTGCTCATACCTATCTCCAGCAGATACATGGAGGATATGACAATTAATTGTAAAATGCTTCGTAAAATTCACATTTATAAAATAATAAAACTCATTCTAATTTTTAAAAAATATGCCTATATTTTTTAGGATTTTTAGCATAAAAACATTGTACTTTTTTAAAGGTTTATTCCCCACCCCCACTCCCACCTGCATCTATTGAAATGGTTTGGGATGTTTTGCTTTTTAATATAATTATGTTGATTGTTTTCCTAATGCTGAGTCATCCTAGCCTCCTTGGCACAAAACCCATTCAGTCTTAATGACTTTTTAAATAAATTGAAGTAATTTGACAGGACTTTGCTTAAAATTTTTAAGTCAATGATCATTAATACTGATCTATAGTTTTCTTTTTGTGTTTTATCTTTCCCTGGTTTAGATATTAGTTCTCTGTCTCAGAAAAGGATTTCTGTAGGCTTCTTTCTTTCTCAGATTTTAAGATAATTTGTGAAGTATGAGTAACACTTGTTCTTAATAATAGGTTTAATAGAAATTGTCTGTAAATCTATCAGGACAGAGTTTTGTTTGTTTATTTTACTTTAGTAATTCCTTTACAAGTAGATCAATTTCCTTTTCTCAGACTAGGTTATTTAAGATTTCTATCTGGTCTTCTGATTATTTGGTTATTTTATATTTTTGAAGGCATTCCTTTATTTCTTTTGTGTTCTCAGTTTTTTTAGAAATAACTATACATAATATGTTTTGATCATTCGTTTTTCTCTTCTGATTTTGCTGTAATTTCACTTTGCTCATTTGCTATCTTCCTGATTTAATTTCTGCTCTCTTCTTTTTAATCAGACTAGTTAAGGGTTTATCCATCTTCTTAGTCTTTTCAAAGAAATCAGTTTTCAGTTTAATTTATCATTTTATGAGTCTTTTTATTACTGATTTATCTATGTCCTCTCTAATTTTAATTATATCCTCTTTCTGTTTATTTCAGGTTTGTTGGCTTTTGAATTTTTAAATATATATTCAGTTTATTAATCTTCTCCTTTTTTTCTGTCTTGTTAAATGCATGCTTGTAAAGATATAATTTTCCTCAGGAGACTGCCTTAGCTGCGACTCACAATTGTAGCATGTTGTTTCATCATTATCATTTTCTCTTGCATAGTTGTTGTTTCTATGATTTGTTCTTTGACGTGCTCACTATTTAAGATTTCACTGTTATATCTCCATTTGGGTCTGTATCATTTGTTTGTGGTCCCTGAACCAATTATTATTTTTATTGCATTATGGTCTATAAAGGATGCATACTTATATATGCCTTTTTATATTTCTTTGCAATATTTCTGTGCCCTAGCAAATGATCAGTGTTTGTAAATGTTCCATGTGGTGCTGAGAAATATTGTATGTATATTATTTTGCTGTCCCATTTAGAATATTCATAAGGTTTTTAACTCTAGTCTCTCTCTAGTCTCATTTTGTTCAGCTTCATATTTTCGCTTTTGTTTTTCTGTTAGATTTATCCAAAACTGAGAGAAGGATGTTGAAGTCTCCTGGTCACTACTGTGTTACTGTCTGTGTCTTCTTGTAAATGTTTCTTTTATGAATTTAGATGCTAAAGCATTTGGAGAATACAAATAAGTATTACTGATACTGACCTGTGGTCTATGGTTCCTCTCAGCAAATATACTTACTTGCCTTATTTTCATATTTTAGATACTTGTTTTTGTTTTGTCAGACAGTATGACTTCAACTTCTGCTTTTGTGGATCCATTTGATACATGGTAATTTTTTTTCCCCATGCCCTCAGTTTTATTTTGTACATGTCTTTGTTTTTTTGTTTTTAGTGTGTTTCTTGTAAGCAACAGATTGTAGGATTTTTTAAAAATCCAATATGTCATTCTTTTTCATTTTAGTGGATGGTTTAATACATTCATACTTAAAGCTATGAAAGTTAGGTTTATATTTTCCTCCGTCTGTCTCTACTTTTTGTTTGTCTTTTCAAGTTATTTTTTTCCCTTCTGCTGCTGTAAACACAGTACTATGTTCCCTCAGTTACTCTACCTTAATCTTTTTTAAAATGGTCCTGTTCCCACTGCCTCTCTTCCCCTCACCCTTAATTCTGTCCTTTCATCTGTTACCTCTTTCCCTTTGGAATTTTGCTTATTAGTTCCTTTTTCTCTCCTGCTTTCATCTGGTTATAATTCTTCCCTTCTTTTACTTCTTCCTTTCTTCCCCTTCAATTAGTCCAATTTACTTTTTTTTCCTTAATTTTGTTTTTTGCCCCTTTACAAAAAGGGATTTTTCTTCATCTCCTCCCACCCTCCTCTCCCCCCCTCTCTCTCCTGTGTTCACATCATGTTCCACTGCTGGTACTATGGTCCTGATGGGTTGTGGCCATGTTGGTTGTCTGTCATACCCTGGGCAAACATCTGCAGCCTGAAGCCAGGGTCTCCACAGCACTGGAAAGAAGGATGTGTGGGACAGGTGGGTTTTGCTGTAAGCCTGTATCAAGTCTTGGATCTGCTAGTATAGTATAGCCTTGCTATCAATAGCATGGAAGTTGGGAGTGGGGTGCTGAGTAAGTTCAGGGTCAGTGAGCCTCAGTTCATGGAGTTGTTGTTTTTTTTAATTTTTATTTTGGATTCTGAGTGTCCTAGACCATAGGGATAGCTGCAGTTGCTTTATCTTTGATGCAAAATTTCTGTCTTGGAGATGTCTGGGATGTGGGGATTTGAGAAAATGTCTAGTCTTCCATTTTGTTGGTCTTGGGACCCACAAATTCCCCTTCAGCTTGCTTTTCAAAGGACTTCACCAAGGTGTCTTTATTTTCTCCCAAAATGATCTCTTTTTTCAACTCTTTGCTATAGCAAGGTCATATGCTTTTACATATTCAAGACAGAGGTGTCAAACACACAGGGTGAACCAAATTAAAATGTAATTGGGAATGTTATCAAATAATAAAAACACACTACAACATAGATGATGTTAATATGTGGTTTTCTAAGCCAAATATGCAGCCCATAGGGATCCTTTTTTATGGCTTAGTGGTCCTGTTTCAATTTGAGTTTGACACCACTGGTCTAGCAGGCCCTTTCCACCAAAGTTTCTCTCTTTCCTCATTCTCAATAACTCCTGGAATTTCCATTTCATCTTCTGAAGATTTTAGATGACAGAGGGACTAAATCATTTGAGATCACAAAGCAGCTGAATCATTTCCCTTGAACTGCCCAAGTCTGATTAAAAAACTTCTAAGATTTTTGTCTTTATCTTCACTATGTACTGCCATCCCTAAAACATACTTCCCTTGGAGAAATCACTTGAAGAATGCATGATGTCATCAATGTAGCCCTCAGTGATGCAGACTGCAACCCTTTAAAAATACAATTTTCATGGGATACTATAGGTCCCCCTAAAACTCAACTGGTAATAATGATCTTAATAATAACAGTTAACATTTATATAGTAGCTATTAAGTACCAGGTATTGTGCTAAGGGCTTTACAAATATCACCTCATTTGATCCTCCCAACAACCCTGGGAGGTAGGTGCTAATATGATTCCCATTTTACAGATGGGACAACTGAGGCAAACAGAGGCTAAATGACTTGCCCAAGGTTATATAGCTTGGATGAGTATCTGAGAATGAATTTAAACTCATATCTACCTGACACCAACTGTGCCACCTGGCTGCTGAGGTGACCTATCTTCTTGTAAGGAGTATCTCCTAACTTAGACTGGTTTTCAAATGATATACCTAATATTCATTGTTGGCCTCATAGTCAAAAGCTTTTCTACCTGTTTTCGTTATTGTTGTTGAGCTGTTTCAGACCCCATTGAGCTGGTTGTGATCCCGTTTTGGAGTCTTCTTGGCAGAGATACTGGAATGGTCTATCTACCATTTCCTTCTCCAGTTCATTTTACAGATGAGGAAACTGAGGCAAACAGGGTTAAGTGACTTGGCCAGGGTCACACAGCTAGTATCTATCTTGCTAAAACATAACAGAACTTCAGTTTTGCTCTATAGACCCAAGGTCCCCTCCACACCACACTAATGCAATGGAAGAGCCCTTGAATTATACATTATAGAAATTACTTCCTGCCCTTAATGTATCAGTTCACTGATACTTCAACTTCATGAATATTCTATAGATGTGGCTGCATCAAAGTATCAGTCTTTGAATGTAAACTTCCAGACTCCATGTTCTTCTCTGTTGGAGGTAATAAATGCTTTTTTATGATAAGTATAAGGAGAAAGCCCTATCCCAAAGTCTCATGACAAAGGTGACCTTGGATTCTCAAAGGTTACACCCAACAGAGAACAGACTGTGCCAGGTCCAACCAAGCTAGAATGCTCAAAGTATGAGCACAGGAAATGAAGGACTATTGCAGTCTGTTGTCAGAGACTCAATCTTGCTATGTTTGAGAAATCCCATTATCAGATTGGCTGTAAAGTGATACATATATCTCACCCAAGGCAGTCATCAAAAACATTCAGTCATGACAGACCACAACAATCAGAAAGTTTTTCAATGGCTGCCATGCTGAAATGTAGGTTGCAGCCAATCCTTGTAAATGACTACAAATGCGAGAGGAATTTATATTTGATTTTATAGGTAAGAGGGCCATAAGAGACTGAGAGTAACATGGGATCCCTCTCATTTTATATGCAAAAAAACTAAGTGCTATTTGCCCAATACTGTACAGATAATTTGAGACATAACCAGGAATAGAAGCCCCTCTGACTTCCTTATTTCTTCTAAAATTCTAAGACCCCAAATTATTGTCATTTTGATGACTTCTTTTCTCAGAGTAGAAAATTATATTCACTATAAAGTTGGTACCATGGAAACCAGTTCTCCCTCAAATGGCACACCTGATCCTTTTTTTTTTTTTGAGATGTCCTTTGAGAATTGAACAATAAAAATGAGTGGCTAAGACTTTAGAGAACAAGAACTAAAAATTCCAACTAAAACTCATCTGTATATCTCCAAATGAGTTTAAATTGCAACAGTATCCTCACATTTTAAAACTGTACAGTATCTGTCTGAAAATGCTATTGGACTCATTATTAAGAGTAGGGTCTCTCAACTTTAGAACTTGGAAACTTTAGAACTTTAGAACTCTTGGACTCAAAACCACAGTGTACATTCTTAGCACAGTATTTTTCTCACATCATTAGCAGCCAAAAGAAACAAAAAGTATTCATTTGGATGGCATACAATTTTGACTTAAGTCCATATGATGAACGATCATAATGCTGTTAGTGGCAGTGGTGATACAGTGGATACTGTGCTGGAGGGGGGGGAGGGTGGTTCCAGATGAGCCCAGGACACTTCCTTGCTATGTGACCCATGGCAATTCACTCAATGCCTATGTGCCTCAGGCAACTCCCTAAGACTTATCTACTAAGTCCAAGAAGGGCTGCAGTCACAGTGAAGAGGGAGTTCTGGAAATTCAGATCCTTCAGGGATTTGCATTTTCTGTTTGTTAGATCACAAGTATGTCAGTAGCAATTGCTAAAATGACTTTTTATTCCAACACATTTACAGTGGAGTTAAAGAGAAAACAGAACCAAAAGAGAAACAAACTAATAAAAGTAGGTTTCATTTGATATTCTGTTTGTAAGGGGGAAGCTGGTTGGTCATTGGCCTTCATTCTTGAAGAGAACCAAAATGACATCACTATGTTAGAATCACGTTACAGTGTGTCTGACTGGCTGCTCAGACGAATATGAGCTTGGAATGCTTTACTACGGGTCAGGCACAAATAGTACTTGGGAACATTTAGGGTGGGTTCTCTAAATTTGCACATCTAGGGGGAAGTATTATTTAGGGGACCCCCGATCAGTCAAGCCCACTGGATGAAATAGCAAAATGTACAAATACAATGAGATAAAATGATGTGCCCTTTCAAAGGAGGAATCTCTCATTAGCAACTTCTAAGGAGGTGCCCTTTTCAGATTCTAAATGGTCCCTTTGTACCAGGTAAAGGTGGTCAGGTTTGAGTAGTCCATTTGCATATGAAAGTCAGTCTGGAAGCTCTCTAGAAAATTGGCCAAGGATTAGGATCTACATGACTCACTGTTTTCTGGATTTTAAAGTTTCAAGTTAATTGGGACAGAAAGGGCGTATGAATCTTACATCAGATTATGAGTTTTGCTTTTGGACCTTCCATTCAGAGGACCTAAGGGTATCTCAGAAGACAGAATCTGACTTTCCCCTACCAAATACGAAGATGATTATTCAAATTGCACTGTAAGGCTTTATTTGATCCAAAATTCATTCTGGTCTTCTAACTCCCCTTCACCTCCCTCTCCCCCACTCCCCCCAGTAATCAGTAGGCAGTACCTCTTTTTAGAACATCCAAATAACTGCTTGAGAACAGAAAAAGCATGGTATTATTAATGTAATGCAGTTCATAAGAACTCAGATATTTGGAATATAGTCAAAAATGTGACTTAGGGTAGTTATTTGCAATGACCCATGATCCGTGCCTCTCACCTCCTTTGTACCCTCCCCGGTAATCCACCTTGCTGGTGCTCACTGGCTTATAATTTAAAACCTTGACAGGAGACACATTAGATAATGAGGCAGTCAGCATACACATACATGTGCCAAATCCCTATTTCTCCTCTTAATTCCAATTTTCCCCTCCCCAAAGAGAGAGAGAGAAGTATTTCCCACTCTTGGGGGGTCGGGGTATGTGGGGCACTGTATGACCCCTTATTGTTCTGGCAACAGCAGAACCCTGCCACTGTCTATCTGAGCCACGGCACATATGCGATACTTCACAAAGTCCTGGACTCTCTACCGTGAAAGATAGAGGATCTGACATACTTAATGTTCCATAGTGGTTTGCAGGGGCATGCCCTGTCCACTTGCGATTCCCACCTTCCTGTAAGCCCTCCTACAAAAAATATTAGTATTTCCCCTAGCTGGTTAATAAGTTCTTCTAAAATTGCCTTAGTTTGTTGGAAAAAAACAAACCTGTCTGCACTTTGTATTGAAATGAAAATTATTTTGTGACATGTCCCTTACAAAAATCTGAATCCTATTTGGGTAGCTGATTCAAATGACTGCCCCTATCATGTTCCATGTAAGATCTCACAGTGTCAACAATCTTTGTAGCTTATTATTATAATTATTGTCTGTATCAGAATGTATTAAACGAAGAAGAGAGGGAAAGAGCAGGAGGCTTTTAGAAAGGATATATTATAAGCTTAATGGGTACAAAAGATGAATGCTTTCCATTGTTTGGCACGTATTATGCCACAACTGTAAACTTGCTGATCCTGATGTTAGCTTGTACCCAGAGTGGTCAGAAGTGGAAACTCTTAGGACTTTACTGTAAAGCACTGCCTAGAATAGTTTGAAGCTATGCAAAAATGTTTATGCTGCCAAGTCAGCAACCCACCATGCATGCATGGGGACCGGCACCAGTACAGCCCATGAGGAGTGCTGATAGTCAAGTATAAGTGGATGTGACTGATGATAGAGTGGACAGCCTTACAAGGGTAATGACAGGACCCTCTTATCTCAAGATTTCTCCTTGTGTCATTCTCCTTTAAACAGGAAAGTTTCCCACATGGCATAGGTAGGCTCATGGTCTAAGATGTCTTAAATAATGAGGGCATTCTAGTACAAGAATTGGCCACTCCAAAGAATGACCTTCCCCTGGGGGCAGAGCTAAGGAAGACTCATGGGTCAGTCTGTGACCTTCAGATCCAAGCCTGCAAAATGGTCTGAGGTTGTTATAACCTCCTTCCTTCTTTCACAACAAATTCATCTGAGCACTGCATGATGCAAATGCTTTATGAATAATTTTAACGTCCCTGTCATCAAGCATCCCAAATCTACAGGGTTGGACAGCAAGGAACGAAACCTCTTCCCTTTCTTTTTCAAAAATCAGACATTTTCCTAAGTGATATCTGTACAAATGTTTAAATGATTCTTTGGTGCTAATCCATGGTATTGGAAAGTCTAAGAAGCCAGTGGTGAGCTTCTGTCAGTAGCGGTGCAGAGGATACTAAAAGCCCCATCCTGATTTTGTTACTCTCCCATGGCATCCAAGGGTAGCCCCAGTTCATGCCCTTGCCCATTCATTCAATGATTGCTCAATTAAATATTATGCAGATTTCAGGGTGGTGGACTATGGAAGGACCAATAATTTTATAACTAGTAAAATGCCTTCCATGATACCTGGTCTTGGTAGTTTCTATGACCACTTCTTATGTGTATGTGTGTATACATACATATATACGTGCCTGTGTATGTATATATTCATACATACACACATACATATACATATGAATTAATTTACCTCTTTATAATTTTGTAATCACAAATACTATCCTTCCTCACTGTGAGGAATGTAAATGAATTATTATAGGTATATATGTGTGTAACATATACACACATGTACATACACATGTATGTAACTGTACACACACCTCCCTATTTATGCATAGTTGTCTTAATAAGGAAGACGTTTACCTCCTTGTTAGGATTTTTGTGTACTGGACGATTCTCTTCTCACCATGGAATCTGAGTCAACATTTCACATTTAGAATCCCAAGGGGAAAGAAAACATAAGTACCTCCATGAGGCGTGTTTTGATTCATCCCTTGAGAAAATAACTGAAGACAAGTTTCCTGACACTTGACAGATAACTGGCATAAAGGTTAATTGTCCTTTGATTTTTGCTTTCACCCTTAAACAATCCAAGAATGTCTCCCCATCTTCATCCAATAATAACTTTACAGATAAAGCACCCATCTAGGCCAGGACAGCCCTTTAGTATGTCACATCATAGATAAGACCTTCCATATCCCCCTGGTAAGCTGGGTACATCTGGGAACATTCTACTCTCCTACAGTCATCCCTCTCAAAAAATCACTGCACTCAGAAGCAAAGATCTGAAAGTAGAAATAGCCAGTAACACCTGGTTTTCCCAATCACCATCCTAGAACCCAAAAGAGTGATCAGCTTTAACACTCATCAGAGATGTAAGTGTTCATATACAAAACAAGAAATCTGGGAAGCCATCTTTGGACTTGACCTGTCATACCCCTACCCCAATTCAGACATGGATTTAGAAGGCTGCAACATTCCACTCCCATTTCTAGCCTTCCTGAGGCCTTAGTTGGATATACATAATATACTTTAATAAATCTTTTAGACATGTGTCATGCATGGGGTCAGTTTTCCCCTCCCCAGAGGAACAGGGTGAAAGGGGAGAGAGAGAGAGAGAGAGAGAGAGAGAGAGAGAGAGAGAGAGAGAGAGAGAAGGAGGGAGGGAGGAAGGGAGAGAAGGATAAAGGGGGGAGGGGGAAGGGGAAGATGAATAGGATGGAGGGAAATACACACTAATCATAACTGTGAATGTGAATGGGATGAATTTACCCATATAAAATGGAAGTGGATAGGAGAATGGATTAAAAACTGGAATCTTACCCAAAAAACCCCAAAAAACTGGTAGAAAGTTTTGCAGCAAGGTTCTCTGATAAAGGCCTCATTTCTTAAAAATATAAAGAATGGGATCAAATTTACAAGAATAAGAGTCATTCCTTGGTTGATAAATGGTCAAAGGATATGAACAGGCAATTTTCAGACAAAGAAACCAAAGTTATCTACAGTCACATGAAAAAAATGTTCTAAATAAATACTGATTAGAGAAATACAAATTAAAACAACTCTGATGTACCACTTCTACTATCAGAGTTGCTAAAATGCCAGAAAAGGAAAATGACAAATGTTAGAGAGGATGTGGAAAAACTGGGACATTAATGCATTGTGGGCTGAGTTGTGAACTGATCCAACCATTCTGAAGAGCAATTTGGAACTTTGCCCAAAGTGCTATAGAACTGCATACCTTTTGACCCAGCAATACTACTAGGTCTGTATCCCAAAGAGACCCCAAAAAAGGGAAAAGATCTATATATACAAAAATACTTATACCAGTTCTTTTGTTGTGACAAAGAACTGGAAATTGAGGGGATGTCCATTAAGGAATGGCTGAATAAGGTGTGATATGTGATTGTGACAAAATACTATTGTGCTATAAGAAATGACAATGGGGTGCTTACAGAAAAAACTGGAAAGATTAACATGAAATCACGAAAAGTGAAATGAGCAGAACCAGGAGAACATTGTACACAGTAACAGCAATATTATATGGTGATCAACTATGAACGACTTAGCTGTTCTCAGCAATATAGTGATCCAAGATAAAGAAAAATATTTTCCACCTCCAGAGAAAGAACGGATCGTCGTAATGAAGATCAAAGCACACTTTTTTTTAAAACCTCCTTTATTTTTCTTGTTTTTTCTTTAATGGTCTACTTTCTTTCACAACATGACTAACATGAAAATATGTTTTGCATGACTGCACAAGTATAACCTATATCAAATTGCTTCCTTTCTCTATGAGGGGGGAGAAGAGGAAAGGAAGGAGAGAGAGTTTAGAAGTCAAAATTTTGAAAAAGAAATGTTAAACACTTTTTACATGTAATTGTAAAAAAAGTAAAATATATTTTTTAAAAGTTTCCCCCTCCCCAGTGTAGATGCAAGTTGCTACATCATCATTCATTTGGTGAAGTCTTTGTCGTCAAACGAACTGAAGTAGGTAGAAACTAAGCAAGTCTCATTAAAAAAAAAAAATTCCCTGAATTCAAGGAGCCTTTATTTCAATGGCTGTCATAAGACACCCTAACTTAATTCTTCAGCTGGACTCAACCACGTGCTTTCGTTTCATGATGGTTTTGCTGATGGGGTCGAAGAAGAAGAAAGAAATCCTCATCCCCTCTGAACCCAGCTAAAAGTTAGAACTAAGACACAGTTTGATTCTAACAAGATTAGCACCTTCACTTTCAAATTCTGAGTCTCAAGTCAGAGGGAAGAGAAAAGCTTGATCCATAGACTTTGACAATCTCAAGGGAGTTTCCTGACCCTTAAAAATGCAAATGAACCAATTAAGGAGGGTGGGGGAAAGCAGCTGGGTGGTGAAGTGGATAAAGCCCTGGGCTTGGAATCAGGAAGACTCATCGTCCTGAATTCTAATGTGACCTCAGACATTCAAAAGCTGTGTGACCCTGGCCAAGTCACTTGACCTTGTTTGCCTCAGTATCTCATCTGTAAAATGAGCTGGAGAAGGAAATGACAAGCCACTCTAGTATCTCTGTCAAGAAAACCCCAAATGGGGTCAGAAAGAATTAGACACAACTGAAAATGACTCAACAACAAATCTCTACTACAAACAGATAACTCAAAGTGGCACATCCTTACAACATGTGACTACTCAATAAGTTTTAATTTTCTTTTAATTTTACACCCCACCCTAGAGACAGGTACCATTAGAGATAAATGGGGAGATGGGGAGGAGGGGGGAGAGACAGAGAGACAGAGAGTACAGAGGGGGAGGGAGAGCGGGGGGTGGGGAAGAGAGAGGAAAGGAAGGAGGGAGGGAAGAGGGAGAGAGAGAGAGGAAAAGAAGAAGGGAGGGAGGGAGAGGAAGAGAGAGGGGGGAGAGAGAGAAGAAGGAAGGGGAAAGGGAGAGAGAGAGAAAGGGAGGGAAGGGGGGTGGGAGAGAGGGAGAGAGGGAAGGAGGGAGAAAGAGGGGGAGAGAGAGAGGTGGGGAGGGAGGGAGGAAGGGGGAAGGAAGGAGAGGGAGGGAGAGAAAAACTTTGTTTCATTAGGATGAGTGAGGAATTAAATTAATCCTGGATCCCTTGATCACACTTCACATGTCTCGATTTTTTCTGTTGTTTTGTTTTGGACTTGTTTTTTATTAGAATAAGAAACTTGCCCCATCTTATCAGTGTAGATCAGTGTACCCCAGTTTTCCATGTCACCAAAAATCTCGATGTCTTTTCCTCAGTCCTCATCCTTGAGCCCTCTGTAGCATTTGGAACCCTTGACCATCCTGTCCTCTTGGGGTTTTCCTGACATGATGTTCTCCCTTGGTTCTCTCACCTGGATGCTCATTCTTTGTAGTTTAATTTACTGGCACTTTTTCTTTATGACGCTCCTAAATCTAGGTTGTGATCCAAATATCTCTGCAGGGCCTTTGTTTCTTCTATCTCTTCATTCTCAAGGCATGCTCATCAAGGGCCCAATGGATTTAAATCTCATCTCTCTGCAGGTGATCCTCAGATCTATATATCCAGGAAGTCTCCAGAGTGCGTGTCCTGCATCATAAACTGTCTAGTGGACGTTTCAAAACAGATGGCACATAGACATCTCAATTGCCATATATCCAAAAGAGAATTCATTACCTTTATCCCCGAGTCTATGCCTCTTCCTAATTGTGGTTAAAGTCACCCTCATCCAGTCTTTGGCATTATTCTCAACTTCCTCTTTTCCTTCCCTCCCTCATCCAAACAGCTGCTAAAGCCTAACCCTTTTATCTCTTTGACATTTCTCACTTCTGACCCCTTCTCTTGGCCATTCTCCTAAGTAAGCTCTCATCACCTACTTTTTAAAATTTATTTTATTTTTGATTTATGGAATAAAACAAGCGTTTCCATAACAGTACAACAAAAAAGAAGAATGCACATTAAACTACAAATCTACTATGCATGACCTACTATTCCTTTCAAATATAGAACAAAATTATCAAGTACATTTTTTCCTTTTTTTCTCCCCACCCCCCCACCCCACCCTAGAGATGGCTACCATTAGACACAGATAGGTATATATATGTAAAATTATTCTCTACATAGTTCTATTTATCAGTTCTTTCTGTGGATGCAGACAGCATCTTTCTCCTTATGTTCTTATAGTTAATCTGGGTATTTATAATAGCAAAAATAACCTTTTTGCTCAAAGTTGTTTTTAAAACAATATTGTTGTTACTATATACAATGTTCTCTTGTTTCTGATCATTTGGCTCTTCATTATTTTGTGCAAGTCTTTCCACGTTTTTCTAAAGTAATGAATTCCATCATTTCTCATAGCACAGTAGCATTCCATCATAATCACATACCACAGCCTGTTCAGTCATTCCCCAACTGATGGGCATCCCTGCAATTTCCAGTCCTTTGCCACCACAGAAGAGAGCTGCTATAAATATTTTAAAACATATAGGTTTTTTTTTTCCTTTTTCCCTAATCATCTGGTCTCTCCTTACCCCAATACATCCTACACACAAATGCCAAAAAGATTCCCTTAAGCACAGGTCTGAAGAAGTCACTCTCCTCAATAAACTCTTGTGGCTCCCTATTGCTCCCTGAATAAAATATAAATTGCTCTGGTTTTTAAAGGCCTTTACAACCTGGCTACAAGCTACCTTTGCAGCCTATTTGCAAACTTTCTAGTATAATAAACTGACCTAGCTGTTTCTCACCCATGATACCTCATTTCCCATCTCTGTACCTTTGTAATTATTAAGCAATAACAGGCCCTACAGAAAGCAAGATAAATATGAAAAGGCCTCAGTGTTACCTCCTTTTTACAGATGACAAAACTGTGGTTCAGATACAGGAAGAGCCTCTTGTAGGACACAACTGAATAATAAGTTCTGGATTTGGGGTCTGAGGACCCAGGTTCACATGTCAGTTCTTCCTCTTACCTGTATGACTTTGGGCAAGTCATTAAAATCCTCTTAGTCTTTTTCTTCATCTGTAAAATGAAGAAACTAGACTATATGACCTCTCAAGTGGGTTTCTAACTCAACATTCCATGATTCCATGATTGTCAACCTCCCTCTGCCTTTGGAAAATAGCACTCTACTGGTTTTTATTTGTCTCACTTGTTCCTTTCTGGTGCATGGTGGGTAAAAAAAAAATGACGACAACAGCACATTAATGACACAGTAGCTTTGATTTCTATGTAGAGACCTGTGGCATGATCTAGGGCCATATCAAAATGAACTGGCATGTCTCCATGTTCCATCTGCTCCTAAAATGTACTATTTGTATTCCAGGCCACGGAGTGGTTCAAAAACAACAGATTTTTCTTGGCAGTTTTTGTGCATAATGCATGGAGATAAGTATAGAGCTACCCCTGGAAAAGTAGTGGGAAAAAAATAACTCAGTTCATAGCAACGATCAACTAGCTAGTGGAAGCCATTCACAACAAACACAACCTCTCTGCCATCAAGTCAGCAGCAAGAAGGATCTATCCAAATGTGCCACTTGCATCGTCGGGTTCCCGCGTGTGATATGACTGAGTTCTGCTGAAGATACTGCAAGTATCACATGGATAAGTGAAATCCAGAGATAAACCTCAGACTTTGTGTTAGACATTAATTTCAATTCCTCTTCTTCCAAGCAACTTTTAAGTGAATTGTTAACAAGTAGCTGATCAACTCGTTGGCTTCTCATCATTTTTTCCAGCCAAAATTGCTTCTTACTGGCCTATATCCAGGTATCCCTTTGCTTTGGGGAAATATACTGTTTTCATAAAGCCTATGTTAAAATGAAAATGTTATACATGGCACGATGGGGGCAGGGGAGATGGAGGAGGAAGGGTAGTAATAATCAATTCAAATCAATAAGCATTTATTAAGTGCCTACTATGTGCCAGACACTGAGGAGACACAGACAAAAATGATAGCACCTGCCCCCAATTAGCTTACATGGGTGGGGGGAAGAGGTGATAACATGTAAAAAAAAACAAAAATCAAATCCATAATACAAAGTAATTTCTATATAGGAGAGGGTACTAGCAACTAGGGAGAGGAGGATATGCTTCCTAGAGCTGAATTTTGACTGAAGGTAGGGATTCTAGAGGGTGAAAGTAAGGAGGAAACATTTGCCACACATGTCACCATCAAGACAAAGACACGAAGACAGGGGACAGAATACTGCATAATGGGAACAGTCTGTAGGCCAATTAGTGTGGGGTATAAAGTGTGTGGAGGAGTATAATGTACAATTAGCCCAGAAAGTTGGGTTGGAATTGTGAAGGGCTTTAAAAGACAAACAGAGGAGCTTGTATTTTTTCCTAGAGCCATAGGGAATAGCATGATTTAGGAATATTGGTTTGGCAGTTGTGTGACAACCGGATTATGAAATAGAGAAACTGGAGGTAGGCAGAGAGGTTAGAAAGGTATCATAATAGTTTAACCCGAGGATGATGAGGGCCTGAATTGAGGTAAAGGCTGTGTGAGAGGAGAAATGAAAGGTACTGTAGAAGTAGAAGGCATGAGACTTAGCAATCCTTTAAATGTGAGAACTGAGGGAAGTGAAAAGTCAAGGATGGCTCCAGGGAGGAAGGTACTCTTAACTGAAACTGGGAACTCTGGAAGAGAGATGGGAACTGGGGGTAAAAATAATGATTTCTGTTCAGATATGTTGAGTTTGAGATGCCCAATGGGCAGTTAGTAATGTGGAAGTGAAATTCAGGAGAAAGAATAGGGTGGGATAAAATGATCTGAGAGTCTTCTGCACATAAGAGGTGAAAGATGAACCCATGGAAGTCAATGAGATCTGAGATCACAGAGAGCTGGGTAAAGGGAATAGTACCAAACCTTGGGATCCAACTACACATAGACGGAGAAGCAATGAGTTAAGAAGGAAAATCGGGAAAGAGTAGTATTATGAAAACCTAAGAAGGAAAGGTTGTCTAGGAAAAGAGAGAGTGGTCAACAATGTCAAATGATGCAGACAGGGCAAGAAGGATAAAAATTGAGGAAAAAAGTCCATCAGATTTGGCAATTTAAAGATACTTACTGACCTGGGGGTGGGCAGTTTAAATGCAATGTTAACCCTTCCAGGCTGGCTTCATACCCGTGTTTCCCCGATAATAAGACACTGTCTTATTATTTTTTTTGGAAAGGAAAACACCAGAGGGCTTATTTTCAGGGGAGGGCTTATGTTGTCCTGCCTCAGCTCTGATTGGATGCAGCTCGGAGCGCGGTGTGCGTTTCACGAGGTGGGGACAGGACGGTGCATACAGAGGGTACCATAATGTAGCGTGTAGCGCAGGGGATCACCTTCACTACAGTAGCAATCTCAATAGGGCTTATTTTCGGGGGAGGGCTTATTTTAGAGGAATCTTACACAGTAAGGGGAGGGCTTATTTTCAGTATAGGTCTTATTATCGGGGAAACATGGTATTAGTGTAGTTTCATTTGTCATCTCCCTGATGAAAAGTAAAACTCGGAGGCATTTGGGGCATAAGATCAAGAAACTTTATCGAGCGAGGGAAAAATCTGGAACTTAGGGGGCCCCCCTGACAAGAGAAGCAAGCCAAGATGGGATGGCATCCTTGCCAAACTAAATGGTAACTTTGAAAGTATTGGCAGAGAAGGTTTGTCTATTGAACACAACTTCATCTACTCCACAATCCTGCTTGCAACTGGCCATGAAATACAGACTCATAATGACAGGTACTAAAAGGGAATGTGTTCCATGTTGCTTATGCTTTAATGATGTGGAAGATATATATTTGTCTTAATTTGATATTTTTGGCACCAAGAAGCCAATCAATGGCCACGAACGATGATCATCTGGATCATCTTTTAATCATCTGGATAAGAGGTGCCATATGAGTCTTTTCAAACAAGACTTTGATTGTGAACAAGTGATCTATGATACGAAAGTGGAATTAATTAAAATAATACTCAGAAATACATTCTGTTAACTAACATTACACCAGGGAGACCAGACCATTTTATGCTTGGAGATGCCTTGAAGGGAGCCAATGGAAAAAAAAAATGCACAGAGAAATAGTGATGAAAAATTATGCAAATAAGAGTAAGCCCTACATGAAAAAGAAATCCCAGCAGAGTTCATTCACCCATAAGAAAGTTTATTTGGCTTCTATTTTAATAGAGAAATATGAAGAAATAATTTAGTTGATATTATTTTAATACTGTAAATGATCATTACTTCATATCAGACAAATATCTGTTTCCTTGCAAACATTCAGGATCACGTTAACACCATCACAGAACTGATTTAGCATGGAGAGAATTTAAGCTTGAACAATCTGCTAAATCAATTTCTGATGACCCTCCCAAGTTGCCTCAATTCCATATTTCCTCCACCAAGGACTACTGAAGGAATTCTAGCCTTATTTTCACAACTTGTCTACACAAAAGAAAATTCATGCTTCCTCTGCCTTTACCCTAGACAAGTAAAAACTAAATTTCTAATTGGTCCTTTCAATAAGATTCTATTCGAAGGCAGACAAAAGAGTGAGCTTTAAGAACTTTGCATTCAAAATCCCACAGAACAGCAGCTCTCTCTAGACTCCACCCATTGTCTTGGTCAGGAAAGGTATCATATATAGACTACAATAACCATGAAGGAAAACACACAAATCCATATTGAAATACTTCAACAGCAACAACAACTAAAAAACCCACTTTTACTGAAATTAAAAAAAAATTTTTAGAAGAAAAAATATCTCTCACTAGGTAGGTAAGTAACCATGGAAAAGAAAATTGCTTAATCAACCTAAATGAGGTTATACTGTCTACATTAACTGTAATGTAGATTTGAAGGCAATACTCAAATATCGGAACTCTAATTTTGCAAACAAGTACTTCCAGCATACGCTAAAACAATATTACGGTATAAGTGTGAAAGATGGCACTGAATCCTGGAACATTTATCAAGGAGTCAGCTTCTATTAGTCTCTCCTCAGTCTAATTGCCATGCATTAGGCAAGCTTTTTTTTTTTTTTAAAGGGGTAGTTAACCCTTAATCTCTAGGAAAAAAAAACCACCCCACCACCACAATGGCAACATTTAGAAACACAAATAAACTGGGTGGTCACAGTAGCACCCCTATGCCTGCCTCCCAAGTAAGTTATATGGCTGTGGGAAATGAAGTTAAGCCCATTATTATCTCTATTTAAAGTGGGAAGCCAGCCCGGCAAAAGCAGTCCTCATTCCCAGTTTTCCCTGGGTCTAGCAGAACTCTGAGTAGCCCTGTACAAAGACTAGGGTGTAGTGTCCCCAGATCTCTTTGCCAACCTCTTTGCAATGTTCTTTGCAATGCAGACCCGCAAGTTAGGGATTAAACTCAGAGAGCACAGTGACAAAGAAATACACAAAAGGAAAGGTAGCCGCTCCCCCGCCCCGCTTACCTTTGACTTGACTTTCATACTCGGCTATGATCTCTTTGTCCTTTTTGAATCTGCTCGGGGTGGACATTATCCAGTCGTTCCGGGGGGGATGGGGGTTAAAAAACGGGCAAGTTCTGGTCAATGGTCATAAAACACTGTGTCCTCGGAGAGGCAGAGAGTTTTCTACTCCCACACGCCGGGGTTCCCAGCAGCAGCACCAGCAGGAGGTAAAGCAGGAGGAGGAGGGTGCGAGGGAGCTGGAAGCCGACTACTAGATTAACCCAGGTGCTGGCACCATCTCCTCCCAGGCTGGGCTGCTGTACGCGATCAGATGGGGAAAGGAGAGCCGGGGGTGGGGGGGGCTTGAGGACCGAGAAGTGTGGCAAACTCCAGCGCGAGAGCCGCCTGTGGGGAGGCGGGGGGCGTCTCCCACCTCCGAAACCCCACCCCGGACCCTGCCCACTTCCTCTACAGCCGCCGGGTCACGCCGGCTCCCTTCACCATTGTTAATCCTGGCCCAGGAGAGAGCTTGCACGGAGTTCCCCGGGGGGTTGGAAACTGAACCAGGTAGCTCATTCCCAGCCTCCCCAGCTGGAAGGAAGAGACGCCTACTGTGGAGAAGGGTCCCTGCTTGCCCCCCACCCCTCCCTTTTCTTGCAGGCTAAGCCGGCACCAGCTCTGGCACTAAACTAGTCCCGATTTAGTTGGGGATGCTGCTGCCGCCGCCGCCGCCGCCCCTGTTCTTTTCCTCCCCCGGGGAAACACTGTCGCTACTGCCAGGGCAGGGACGAAGGATGAGGGTGAGGATAAAGGCAGAGCCAGGCTGCCCGGCGGCGCGCGCTGCCCGGATCAGAGAGCCGCGGCCACCAGGTGGAGAGCGCGCAGAGGGCAGAGCCCAGTCCCCGGCTTTTCCCCGCTGCCCCGGCGCGGCCGCGGGCGACACATGTACACGCACTCACAGCAGGGGGAGCCCCGCCTCGGGTTGCACCAAAGTTGCCTGCGTCCGCGCGCGCGCGCGCTCCGGAGAGCGAGCCTGCAGGAGACACACGCCCTGCAGCCGCGCCTCCCCTCCGGCCCGCCCGCGCTGAGTGCGCGCGCGGGCGCAGCGGCCTGCCTTCGATGCGCGGCGCAGCAGCGCCCTCCCCGGCCGGCCGCGGAGCAGCAGGCAGGCGGGCGGGCAGGCCAGGGAGGGGAGGAGGCTGGCGTTGCCCGACGTTCCCCACCCCTCCTCTCCAGCACGCGAGGAAGCACTGGGCTCGCCGGCGAAGATGGATGGCTCCAGTGGCCAACCGCAGCCCAGCCTTTGTCGCGCATCTCTACGCCCTCCAGCGCCGGCTGCCTTCCCGGGGAGGTGCAGCTGCTTGGAGCGTGTGATGCTTGAAGCTGGGACCCGCCCGGGGTGACCCGACGGCGCTGACTGCCCTTTGCACGAGGTGTAGCGAGGCTGGGCTCAGAGGGACCTCCCTAAAACCCAAGCAAAGAGGACGTCCCCAGGTGTGTTAGGCAGAAATAGGGCTCCAGGGTGTTGTCACTCTCTTCTACTCCTGTGTCTCAGGGCCTCAATCACAGAGTTAAAGGATCTCTTAGTTGGAAGGGTCTGAAGGTCATCTGGTTTGATCTGTACCTGAACACAAACCCCCTCCCCTAGGGATGAAGATCCTCTTTAACGGGAAACACACTGCTTCAGGCGCTTAGCAAAGTTCGGGACACATAGTAGGTGCTTTACAAACGTGGCTTGGTCGCTCTATGAAAATTCCTATTCCACTTTGTTTGAAGTGTTAGGAAGTTTTACTCCTAGTTCTGGCCTCTGGGGCTGAGACAAATAATCTCTCTTCCCCGTGACAGCCTTCGAATAATAGAAAATAGCCAGGGTCTCCTCTCGCCCCCCCTCTCTTCTTCAGCTTAAGGATCCCCAGTATATTTAAAACAAGTCCACAATCATTTCTTCAGCACCTATGGGCCAAAGTAGGATGATAAAAGCTGAGGGAAAAGCAAAACAAAAACAGTTTCTTCCCTCAAGAAGGTCAAAGGCAAACAGCTATGCACAAACAAGATGTAGAAAGAATACATTGGAGATAATCTCAGAAATATGGCACTAATAGTCGGGTGTGGAGGTTGGGGGAGAGCCTGCAAAGGCTTCCATAAGAAGGTAGGATTTAATCTGAGTCTTGAAAGAGGCCAGGAGGGAGAGCATCCCAGGAATGGGGGGACAGCCAGTGAAAAGGCTTGGAGTCTCAGGATGGACTGAGCAAAAGGCCAGTGTGGCTGGTCTGGTGAATAACAGAGCAAGTTAAGTGAAGATGAAGACTAGAAAGGTAGGAAGGGGCCAAGTTGTGAAAGGCTCAAAACAAGGCAAATTAGAAGATTGTAAATTTGATCCTGGTGGTAATAAATCATACCAATTTTATGGCATGATTGTAGGGCATAAAGGAGCAAGATAGAAGATCCCTGAGATTAAAATTGGAAGTGGATTTTAATACTGAAGGACTGCTGGGGTCACATACCCAAATTAGACAGTAAATTGGCATGAACAGTATTTGGGTTTTTAAAGAGATTACAATAGTCAGCTTATGTAAGCTGAAGCTACAATCAGTGATTGGTCAGTGTATATTTGAATTTTCCCTCAAGTTTTTCCTAGGCTGAGGTACAGGGAACCCAGAATGGGTGGAGATGGGGAACACCCTATAGGGGGTGGGGAGGGGCAGGGGATGGGGAAGAATGGAACAGGGATTTTACCCTAGGCTGAAACCCCCACCCACTGATCAATTAGGAGAGGGAAGGGTAAAGTTATGCTAAAATGCCTGCTTGCAGATCAATGGAAGGGAAGGGAGGTAAAGTTATCACTTCCAGATCAATTAAGGGAATGGAAGGTGGTGGTGTGCTCAACAACGATCTCAGTTGACTTATCATTCTTATCGTATCACCCTGGACTCCATTTTATTGCCGTCTTTAAAACGATTTTGAGGAGTAGACTAAGGCTGAGTACAGCGTGGTGGTTACCTCTTTCCTCTTTCCCTTTGGACACTTTAATTTCACTGTTTCAGCCTAATGTCACATACTGGTTTTGTTTTGTTTTGTTTTGTTTTGTTTTTAGGGTTTGTTGTTTTTTTTTTTTGCTATTTCACACATGTCGAATTCAGAATCTGCTAAAGCCCCAGATCCTTCTTACCCCCCCCCAAAAAAAATTGTCTATCCCTACTTAATTCCCCTAACCCATATTTGTGCAGCTGGTATTTTTAACTCACGTGTAGATAGGATTTATACCCTTTTGGTTTTCATTGTCTTAAATTCAACCCAACATTTTAGCCCATCGAGATCCTGAATTGGTCATTTACTTCATTAATTATCTCTTCAGTTTTCTGTCATTTGTAAATTTTATAAGAAGGCCAGCCTAGTCTGTATCTAACTCATTGATGAATATATCAAACATCATTAGCATCAAAGACATGCCCCTGGAAAATTTCACCCAAGGTCTCTTGACCTTGATCCATTAATAATTAGACCTTGCATCCAGTCATTCAACTATTTTTGAATCCAACTAACCATGCTATCATCTAGCCCATATCTTCCCATTTTATCTATTAAGATATTAGAATAAGCTGTTAAATACCTTGCCGACAGCAGGCATGGTGATGTGAATTCATGGAAGGAAAATAGCTGTTCTTCAACCATCTACTTATTTATCTTGGATTCTATCTAATTCAAGGAGATGATGGTGGGTTTTCAAAGACTATGCTAGTGCAGCACATTCTCTGACAATGCTACCAAGCTTGAAAGACCTCGAGTTTGGGCCAGTAATGGACCATGTGTCAGTAGTTAGAGGACTAGCCTGGCTAAGTTCACAGGGCTTATCACCAGAGTGTGGACCATAAAAGGATGAAGTTTTTCAGCCACAGAAACACATAAAGACTATCTAAGGAAGGATCGATGTCTGCAGACAAGAGTACCCACACTGCTTATCCCGTGTGCCTTGGTCCTCTTGTAAAGCTACCACAGGTTATTCCCCCTAACCCCAAGGCAATTAGAATGGAACAGTAGATAGAGCTCTAGATCTTCAATCAGGAAGACCTGAGTTAAAAACCTGCTTCAGAAACTCACTTAGTGTGACCTTGGGCAAATCACTTGACCCCCATTGCCCTGCCTTCACCCTTCCAAAAAAACAAAACAACAACAAACCCAAACCAAAAATCAATAGGTCCCAGCCCAAGCCCACTGGGTCATTGTTCAGGCCTAGATTACTCAGAGTGAATGTAAATAGCCATTGTTTCTATTTTGGCCAGAAACCCTGAGGGTCTTCCCCTCCCAGATTGAATTTTTTTTAACTAGGTTAAAAGAGGGAATTCTTTGTCTCATTTTTACCTGGCCTTGATCACTGAATAGGCTTTACCTCAGTCAAACTGGTTGTGGTCCTTCTTGGAGAGGACCAAAATGACATCACCGTGACAGAGTCAAGTTTCAATGTGTCACACTGTGGCTGATCAGACCAACCAGAGCTAGGAATGCTCTACCACAGGTCCCCCAGAAATAGCCCATGTGAACATTTCCTTTGAGCCCTCTCAATTCTGCTTTGCTAATAGAGCTCAGCACCTTCTCTGGTGTGGGCACACCATGCTGAGTGGTCCTGTGCCAGTGTCTCCCATGTCGCACAATCAATTCCAGATTTCATGAAGACATGCTTGCCTGGGTTCTGGATAATGGAAAAAGCTCTTGTGCTTTCCCAGTCACCAATGGAGTGAGACAAGGCTGTGTGCTTGCTCCCATGTTTTTTTAGCACGATGTTTTTAGCCATGTTGTCAAATGTTTTCAGTGAGGATGAACACAGAGTCAATGAGCACAGAGTCACGGTCAGCTACTACACTGATGGTACATTCTTCAACTTGAAAAGGCTACAAGTCAAGACCAAAGTGGAGGGAGTGTTGGTGCATGATTTTCTGTTTGCATGATGATTGTACACTCGATGCAGTCTCCGAAGCTGAGATGCAACAAAGTACGGATCAGTTCTATGTTGATTGTGCTAATTTTGGCCTAACAATTAACACCAAGAAAACACAGGTGCTCCGTCAGTCACCACCACACCATCCATATGTGGAACCATCAGTTCCACAAATCAGCAAATGGAGAAGTTTTGAATGCGGTGAATAAGTTCACTTAGCTTGGTAGTGTAATTTTCCACGGATGTACATGTTTGTTGATAATGAGGTTGAGCTAGAGCTCAGTGTTTGGGAGCCGTTATGCTGACCTCATTGTTGTATGCCTGTGAAACCTGTATGGTCGACCAGTGCCATGCCAGGAAACTGAATCGCTTCCATTTGATTTGTCTTAGGAAGATTCTGAAGGTCACCTGGCAGGATAAGATACCAGACACTGAGGTCCTTACTTGAACTAAACTGCCAAGCATTCAAACTCTGCTTAAAAAGGCCAAGGTCTCCCACTGCATCCAGGGCCATCTCCAATGTCTCTCTCTCTCTCTCTCTCTCTCTCTCTCTCTCTCTCTC
>NW_027185715.1:9696683-9713428 GCF_028583685.1 Petaurus breviceps papuanus | reverse complement strand
TCTCTCTCTCTCTCTCTCTCTCTCTCTCTCTCTCTCTCTCTCTCTCCATAGTCAGATAGATATAGATATGTATAGATAGATAGATATAGATATATACATATTATATCTAATACCTATCTATATATAATAACAACAACCCCTTCTCCAACATATTTCTTCATTCAGAATGTATTTCATGACATTCAATGGGTCCATGTCCACTATGTCCTTATCTAATTTCCCTTTGGGATGAACTTCCATTGCAAGTCTTCATTCCTCTTTCTGAATTCAAATCTGGCCTCAGACACTTGCTAGCTGTGTGATCCTGGGCAAGTCACTTTACCTGTTTGCCTCAGCCTCCTCAGTGTGAAACTCAGCTGTGAAACAAATCACTCTAGTCTTTTTGCAACAAAACAACACACACCAAAAACAACTTAACAACAAAGGACAGGAATTAATTTCTGTGCATCCTAGTGTCTTCTACAACTTCACTGCACACAGTAGGCATTTTATTAACAATTGGTGAATTGAATTGAACTGAACAGAAGGATTAAAAATACTTACAGTCCTAGAGATCAAAGAGGCTCTGCGTATCCATTATTTTTAATGTAAGTATCTAGGGAGGTTGCTGCATGATTATTTGCATAATAATAGCACAAATATAATATTTATTATATAATATATTATGCACATTATATAATATTAATACAATTAAATATATTATAATTTCTTTAAATATCAACATACATATTATATTTATTTTATCTATAATATACATGTATTAGGTTGTGATATTAGTAACTATAATATAATTAAAATATAATATATTATGTATTATAATATATCATATATTAATATAATTAAATATATTACACATACTATATTTAAATATCACCAACATAGTTATATTATATATTAATTATAATATATTCAACATTAACATAATTAAATATATTATATATGATTATACTATAATGTATTGTATATTAATAAAATTTATCATATATTTAAATACCAACAACATACATATTATATTTATATTATATATAATATACATCTATTATGTTGTGATATTAGTAACTATTATAATATAATTAAAATATTATATATTATATATTAACATAATTAAATATATTACATATACTATATTTAAATACCACCAACATAGTTATATTATATATTAATTATAATATATTCAACTAAATATATTATAATATATAATTATAATGTATTGTATATTAATATAATTTATCACATATTTAAATACCAACACCATACATATTATGTTTATATTATATATAATGTACATCTATTATGTTGTGATATTAGTAACAGAATATAACAGCCAGCATTTATATAGGACTAAGGTTTGCAAAGAGTTTCATGAATATCATCTCATTTGATTCTCACAACAATCCTGGGAGGTAGGTGCTGTTATTATCCCCATCTTGCAGATGAGGAAAATGAGGCAGAAAGAGGTTAAGTGACTTGCAGAGAGTCATGCAACTATTATATGTCTGGGGCCAGATTTAAACCCATGTTTTCCTGACTTCAGTTGCAGTGTTCTATCCATTATACCATCTAGCTGCTTTTACACAGAAACACACACACACACACTCACATGTGTGTATGTATATATGCATATGCATGTGTGCATATATAATTTATTTATTTCAACATATGCATATTTATATTATATCACATATACTTCTTTATAATATAACCATATACAATATATTATATAAACACATATGCTATTTATGACATAATAATATTTATATATTATACAATATTTCCACATAGTAGAGAATCACATTAATAATATTATTGATGAATCTGATGTTTTGCTTCTTTGCCTCTCCATTCCAACAACACAACAGAATTGTCTCATTTTTCACTTATTTATTTCACTTTCCTTTCACACTTTCTCTATTCCTTCTCTTTTCTTCTAATAATTTCATTTTGTTTCATAAACCCAGACCCACAGGCTGCCTGTCATTCACTTTGTGACTCAATATCCGGAAACCTATAAAATTCCAGGAGACTGGAATATCATTCTATCTCTTTTTGCTCCTTCAGTGACATGCATGGAGATTTTGGACTAATCCACATTGGTGAGGCTTATTTTCTCAGTCATGAGACTTAGATGACATTTGCACTTAAATGACCTTTCCTCATTTACTGAGCTGTTGTTATGATGAATGAGACTGTCTTTGTGAAGAGCTTTAGGATTCTTGGAAGAAAAATCACTAGTTACCCTCTCCACCATGCTAACCAACAGTGTCCCTTCCCTCCATGCCCATCATAATCCTAAAAGCATCCCAAAGAATGCCCTACTGGACCCTGCCAAATGCTTTGGGAAATTGCCTTCATTCACTGAGACTAATACAGTGTTATGTGGCCAGTGGACACTCAATGAATATTAATTGATATGTCTTCTAAAGAAACTTGGCTTAAAATTTAACAGTAGCAAGGTGAAATGGATGAGATAAAGATCTATTTAATTTTCCTGGCAGTGAAGTAGCCACATCAAGCTGTCAGGAGATCTTGCCAATTGTAGTTTGATGCACTACTCCTGTGTGGGGAAGCTGGCAGAACAAGAGAGGTGAGTAGAAAGAAGCTTGGCCCTAAAGGAATGAAAGTTGGGCTGAGAAAGAAGGGGTGATGAAAAATGAAAAGAAATGAAAGAGTCAAAGGAAAAAGGGGACATAGATGAATGGGAAGGAAATAGAGCCATGAAATGATCAGAATGCTCTTATGGAAAGGAAAATGAAACATTTTTGTCATTCAACATTTTCTCATTCAACACCCTCCCCACTCCCCAAAGCCAAATTCTGATTTTCATGGGAGAAGTAGGACACTTAAAAAACATGTTTTAAGACTACTTTATATTCTTCTTAGTCCTCTGTGTTCAGTCACGTGTTACCATCTTTAGCCAATCATCACTTAAACATCATTTCCTTCATCTCCAATATTATTTTTTCAGATAAGGGAAATGAGGGCTACAACAAATGCTGTAGCAAAATTATGTTTGCCCACAATGCATAGCTTCAACTCTGTCGTTTCTATCTGCTGCTTTTCTAGGGGAAGGGACTGGGTCATTGATATCATTGGTTTAGAGAACACTCAGATAGGAAAATGAATCAGGAAATAAATGACTTGCTTAGGATCACAGAGTCTCTATCTAGCTGTCTAGAAGCAGTTAATTAGCACATTAAATAGGTCCATGGACTTGGAGTCAGGAAAACCTGAGTTCAAATTTGGAGTCAGAAACTAAGCAGCTTGGTGACCCTGGACAAACCTGTATCAGCTTCCTTGTTCTGTAAAATGGGGATAATAATAGCACATACTTCCCAGGGCTGTTAGGATCAAATGAGAATATTTTTAAAGCTCAGTGTCTGGCCCATAGTAAACACTTAATAAATGCTTGTTTGAAAAAAATAACTGGTCTTCCTGGCTCCAAGACTAGTTTTCTAGTTTTCTATCCACTACAGAAGACTCTCTCTCTCTCTCTCTCTCTCTCTCTCTCTCTCTCTCTCTCTCTCTCTCTCTCTCTCTCCTTCCTGCTTTTATATACTTTGAAATCCTAGCACAGATTCCCAAACAGATGCTACCTAGTATAAGCAAAACATGAATATTCAACAAGCCAACACAGAAGAAGATCTTATCACTGATGCAAAACTGAAGATGTTATTACTCAAAGGAAAGGAACCCACATGAAACCAATAATGACGGCATGGATTGTCAAGATCTCACTGAGAGAGAGGTTTGCTGATGAAGGGCAAAGCTAAGGTTGTGCCCTGCATCCCAGGCTATCACTGGACTTGGACAGCTCCGGAGGAGTGAGGCTGATGATTCTGTAAAGCTGTATCTCACCTAAATCCAATTCATGTGCAAGTCAAGACATCACCTTCATGAAAGAACAAACAACAAGGGTTCATTAACCCACCCAAATGCAAGAGGCAATGCCTTTGAGAAAGTATATGACAAACTGCCTGTCATGCAGGGATGTTCTAGTAAATGTTTAACAACTGGCTCTCTGTGGGGAAAAGCACTCCAGATACATTTTTTGCTTTTTTGCGGGGGAGGGGCAATTGGGGTTAAGTGACTTGCTAGTAAGTGTTAAGTGTCTGAGGCTGGATTTGAACTCAGGTCCTCCTTGACTCCAGGGCTGATGCTCTATTCACTGCACCAACCCTATAGCTGCCCCTCCAGACACACTTTTAAGTTTAATCTGCATTATCAATATTTTTTCCTTCACATGTTTAAGTCTGGATAGTCAAGGAAACCCTCCTTCCCTTTCATCCATGCCCTCTTTTTCCTTTACCTCTTTAATTTCTTTCCAGTTTTCATCACCCCTTATTTCTCAATCCAAGTACTGTTCCTTCAGAGCCAAGCTTCTTCTCACCTCTTTTGTTTCATTTCTGCCACCTTCTCCACATAGGAGTAGTGCATCAAATTACAATTGGCAATATTTATTTATTTGTTGCTTTTTGGAGGAGAGAAGGTAGGGCAATTGGGGTTAAGTGACTTGCCCAAGGTCACATGGCTAGTAAGTGTTAAGTATCTGAGAAGGATTTGAACTCAGGTCCTCCTGACTCCAGGGTGGGTGCTCTATTCACAGCGCCACCTGGCCACCCTCAATTGGCAATATTTAAGCCCAGATTGGTAATGTTTGTTGATTTCTGAGATGTACGTAAACACTCACACTGAAAATAGAATAATCAACTCTTAAGAACTGCTCTCTCATCCCATTTCCTTCCACACAAAATGAAATGCAGCACAGATATTCCTGATTTTAGACAATGGGATGTTCTTGAGATGATAGACTTGGAGCTAGAAGACACCTCAGAGGTCATCTCATCATAATGTCTTAGTGTCAGAGATTCCAAGACAGACAGGACCTCTCCATTTTACATATAAGGAGACTGAGCCCCACCCCCACCAAGTTATGACTTGCCTCTGGCTGATGGTGGCAGAGTCCAGATCTAGAGCTCCTTGCACGTAGAACTAATATTTGAAAATAGTATTTTTCAGTTCATTAAGAAAGCCGGCAATTTGAAGTAATGTTCCCATAAATCCTTTCATTGAGCACCTCCAGCGCTGTCTTCTTTCTCAGGCATTTCCTGGTCTGCTCCTCCTCTCCTCCCCTTTGTGAGTGCTCTCTTAGCCTTCCGTTCTTTACTTTGTTTTTACTAGGTATACTTGGACAGTCTGGTGGCACAATGGGTGGAGTGTTAGGCCTAAAGTCAGAGACTCATCTCCCTTAGTTCAAATCTGGCCTCGGCCACTTATTAGCTGTGTGACCCTGGGTAAGTCACTTAACCTTGTTTGCCTCAGTTCTTCATCTCTAAAATGAACTCTACAGTGAACTAGGTGGCACAGTAAATAGAGCACTGGTCCTGGAGTCAATAGGACCTGAGTTCAAATGCTGCCTCAGACACTTAACACAAAAAATAGCCATTTAGCCTTGGGCAAGTCACTTAACCCCAATTGTCCTCCAAAAAGCAAAAAAAAAAAAAAAGAACTGGAGAAGGAAATGGCAAACCACTTCGCTAAGAAAATCCCAAATGGTGTCACCAAGAGTCAGACAGAACTGAGCTATAACAAAGTATACTTAATGAGAGGGTGGGAAAAGAGACAGAGAATGCACTGAGGTCCCTCTCCAGAGACCAATGGGCACAGCACTCTACATCCAGCTAGCTAGCTTACTTACACTGGGACTTGATCACAGGGTGCTGATACTGCAGCCATGGCATCATGGTCTCCTTCCTCCTCAAAGTGGAAAAGCTGGAGTTGCTTTACCTCAGGGGCTGGGGCTAGGGTGAGGACGGGCTGTTGTCTCTCTGCACCATTTCATCTGTGCTCTCTCTCCTTGTGATAGGAGGGCAGAAGCTTCCCCTAGTAGTGTTGACTGAGTTCTTTGGGTTCTCTTGTTGTGCTTGCTTATTTCCAGCTTCTCGTGCTAATAAGGGCTGGTGTTTCTACATTGCTTGAAGGTTTGCAAAAGGACTTCGTGTTATTTCATTTGATCCTCACAACCATTCTGGGAGGTAGGTGCTATTATCTCCATTTTACAGATGAAAAAAACTGAGGCAGACAGAGGTTAAGCAACTAGCTCAGTGTCAGAGAACTAGTAAGTATCTGGGGCTGGATTTGAATTCTGGTCTTCCTGACTGTAGGTCCAGCACTCTAGACAGAGCATATTTTAAAGCAATGCTTGACAGATGGCTTCAGTGACTTACAAATCTGAATTACTTGTGGGGGTGGCTAGGTGGCACAGTGAATAGAGCACCAGCCCTGGAGTCAGGAGGGCCTGAGTTCAAATCCAGCCTCAGACACTTAACACAAAAACTAGCTATGTGACCTTGGACAAGTCACTTAACCCCAATTTCCCTACCTTCCCCCTTCCAAAAAGAAAAAAAAAATTTCTGGGACAAATTATATGTATGCATATCCAAAGAAAATGAACAAGTATTTGCAACAGCAAAGCAGATGGAAATAACATCAGAAGGCCTTCAAAATGACAAAACATGTAGAAATAATATTGTTATACATTCCACATTGTGGAGCTAGGGTTGTGTGCCTCCCCTGCCCTAAGAGATTTGTAAAATCAGCATAAAATTTTTTGACCCTCCCTTCAGATAGAAATCTGAATTTTTTTCTTTTTCTTTTATGGGGTATTTACAATGCCTTAGTATAAAATTTGGGTTAATTATTTGGTCATAGGCTATATGTAGGTCAAAGCTGTGTTGTCTGCTGGCCTTCATGTGTCATCTGTGGCTTCCCCAAAACTCCCCCCCAAATTCCCATTTACAGTAATTTCTTATGCCAAACCATGGTATATAGAAACCACAATGGGGAAAGTCAGGATGTGAAGGGATAAGTGTATATGTAAGCAAGTAGCAAAACTATGGATCACTAACAAATATATTGACAGTATGTACAGGACAGTAGCATAAGAAAATAAATATGAACAGCAAAAAAGGTAAAAGAGTAGCTACTCAAAACACATAGTGGTTAACATAGGAATCAATGAACATATAATCACGTAAGGCATATGTTATCACATGGATTAGCATTTCCATTGACTATACGTATGAATAATTCTCTACTTCCTTTCATAGCATTGTCAGTTGATTAGGTCACTGGCAGCTAGGGGGCACCATGGTGCATAGGAGGCTGGGACTGAAGTTAGGAAGACTCACGTTCCTGAGTTCAAGTTCAGCCTCAGACATTTCCTAGCTGTGTGACCCTGGCCAAGTCACTTAACCCTGTTTGCCTCAATTTCCTCATCTATAAAGTGAAATGGAGAAGGAAATGGCAAACTACTCCAATATCTTTGTCAAGAAAACCCAAATGGGGTTGAGAAGAGCTGGACATGACTGAAACGACTGAATCCCAACTGATAAATTCAGTTCTTCTAAGATCTACCTTCTCCAAAACATGAGCTATTGAATCATAAACCCTCATCAGAACTCTGGTGAATTTGTGGCCATCCCAGGCTTAACAGACTGCTTCAGTGACTACAGATCTAAACTGTATGTGGGACAAGTTACATGTGCATGTCATAGTAGTACATGCATATCCAAAGAATATGAACAAGTATTCACATGGGATGTTATGATACTCCATGGAGTGTGTTTCTAGTCTAGGAGTCTCTACAGCTGAAATTGTAGGCAGGAAAAGTGTTCCCTCTAATTTCAGTCCTCTCCTCTCATTTGAACTGACGGAGCTTTTTCACCTGAAATGTCTATTTGTGAGATACTGTCTGGTTTAGACAGTCTTTGCACTACTTCTTTTGGTCTCTTTTGCTTAGTCTATTAAAGTAAGTGTTCATCATTCTCTACTTGTTCACAAGACAGTCTAACCAACTTACTTATATGTAATAAATAGTTGTGGCAAATCGTCTATACGGGGCTTCCCACAGGCTCTGGGGCTATTCTGAAAGTGGGCAAATTGCCCATTCTCTCCATCACTAGCTTTCCATATCTTTTGTAACCTGTGTATACTATCAACACCAAGATTTCTCCACCAAACTGCCCCCTTGTTGAGAATTTTAATAATCAATTCTGGCATCATATTGTTGATCTTTCTGACAGAATTCTTCTGAGTGGACATTTGTAATGTTAAGGGAATTTAAAGATCTTCCCCGCCCCTTCACAGGCTTGTGTGACAGGCTTTGAGCTCTGGTCCAGCTCTTAGCTTGAGTCACACAGAGCACCAACTCTTGCTGTTGTCTTAGTGGCACATTACCCCCACGGGCCTGGAGCTAGAATGTTTTTGCATCTTGCCTCATTTCTTGGTTTGTTTCACTTCTCACACTCCCTCATCAGCCATCTGCTCTCACCACCAGTCATGCCCAGACAACGGAAGCAAAGACGGTCCATTCAGTGAAGCCACATCACCAGTTCTGCTATTGTGCTATCTGGTAGAAAACCCAAACTTCCAGGGGCATCACCATTCACTTGTAGCTCAGATCTTTAGTTTTCACTATTTCTTTAAATATCATCTAGCTTTGCTGTCATGTGTCCCTTGGGACAGGGCATTAGCATCCACATCAGTCTTCCTTGGTGGGGAGTAAATACTGAATACATAATTGGTTGGTTCTGCTACCCATCTGTGGCAAGCAGTGTCTAACTTGGCAGTGGTCAGAATGTCAGTGGATTATTGTCAGTTCACACTCGTAACTTTGCTTCATACGCATAGTCTTTGAATTTCACAGTGAAAACCCACTTCATAGCCAAGAACTTTATCTTGTGTATGGAGTAACAAGTCTCACTATTGCTCAAGCCTCTGTTCTCAAATACACTTGGTTTCTGGTGACCACCATTCTCTTGGTAGAGGACCGCTTCCAAGCCCCCCAGGCTGGCATCTGTATCAAACAATCAATAAACTTTTATTAAGAGCTGACTAGATGCCAAGCACTGTTCTAGATGAAGTAAATGATCCAAATACACAGAATGAAATAATCCCTTTTCCCAAGACACATACACCCAAACATGGAAGACAACAATTGAATACAGGAATATGTAGTAGATAAATATAATGTGAATAATAATAATGATATCTTAACACTGATATTTCACTTAATATATGCCAGGCATTATGCTAAGTGATTACAATGATTATATCATTTGATCCTCACAATAACCCTGGGAGGTAGGTCCTATTATTGTTCCCACTTTATAGATGAAGCAACTGAGGCAGGATTACATAGTAAGAGTCTAGGACAAAATTTGAATTCTCAGGGCTCTATCCACTATGCCACTGTAATGGGAATGTAAATTTTAAAGATCTTCCCTGCCCCTAGGCTAAAGTGCACCTGGAGCCTGGGGTGGGAGGCTTGTTTTTCAGTAGATACTTCTTGATTGGCCAGTGAGTCAATAAGGTTGTTACATTCTCTGAGCCAGGAGAAGGCTATATAAGCCCTGATGTGCAGCTTTGTTTGGGGCTCACTTTGAGAAGTGTTCTGTGATTTGATCTGGATTCTGGGAAGCCGCTGTTGAGAGCCCCCTCCTCGGCTTTGAAAAACCCAGATGTTGAAACCCAGATGTTGATTTGGTATGGTTGTAATGGTTGGACAGTTTGGAAATCTGTCTACTTGATCTGTTTCTCTGTCTTGATAATTCTGCCTGTATATTCTGAAGTTTGGGGTGCTGACCTTTTTCCCCTGAACTAGGTAAACGATACATATTTGACTGATTAAAGTAAGCTTGTTAACCCATTTTGAGTTGCTTTCCTTTAACAAAGCAGATCTAAGAACCTGTGTTGGCTGGGTTGCTGGGGTGCTTGCCGCTACAGCCACCTAGCCAAGGTAGCTAAATATAATAGTTTGAAAGGGATGGTACAAAATAATAGTTGAGGGATTATGCAGAAGATAGGGCTTAAGCTGTATCTTGAAGGAAGAGAGGGATTCTAGGAAGTGGACATGAGATGGGGTTAATTCCAGGCTTGGTGGTTTGCCTGTACAAATACACAAGAGACAGGCAATGAATTGGATTTAATCTAGAGTCATGAGTGTGTGGGGGGGGGGAGTAGTGTGGACAGACTAACTTTAGGAAAATCACTTTGATAATCAAATGAAGGATTGGATAGGAGTGGGAGGAGACTTGAGGTACAAAGATCAATTAGAAAGCAATTATTTGTTAATCTCATAATATTTACCAGGCACTGTCCTTGGTCCTAGAGATACAAATGCAAAGAATGAAAAAAAAATCCCTACTTGCAAGGAACATACATTCTAATGGAAGAGAAGGTAAATACATTTAAGAAATATGTGCAGTATAAAGTCAGAAAATACAAGTGTATGCAAAGTAGTTAAACACAAGTTAGTTTAGAAGGGAGAGCACTAGCAGTTGGAAGGATCAGAAAGATGGCACAGAAAAGAGTACTTGAGTTACATCTTAAAGGAAGAGAATGATTCTCTATGGCAGAAGTAGGGAGAGGCTTGTCTAGATAAATGGAATGGCCAGGAGAAAAGCACAGAGATAGGAGAGAGATAGATTGTTACATGTGAGGAACAGAAATAAGACCAATTTGCCTGGATTGCAGAGAATAGAAGGAGGAATAATGTCCAATGAATCTGGAAAGATAAGTTGGAGCCAGATTGAGGACAGTTTTAAAAGCTAAACAGAGGATATTTTAACCTGGAGGCAACAGAAAGCCACTAGAGATGATAGAGTAGGGGAGAAACATGGGAAATCCATACATGGAAAATGACTTTGGCATCAATGTTGAAAGATGGACTAGAGTGGTAAGAGATATGAGGCAGGAAGTCAAATTAAGAGACTGTTACAATATAGATGAAATATGGTGAAGACCTGAATTAAAATGAGTAGAAAGAAGGAATAATATGTAATAAATTTTTTCAGAGGTAGAAATGGCAAGATTTGGTAATTGACTATATAGGTAGAATGGGAGAAAATGAGTAATTGAGGATCACGCCAAGGTTACAAAACAGAAAGACTGGAAGAATGATGGTACCCTAAACAAAAATAGGTGAGTGAGAGACTAGGGATGGTATGAGGGGAAAGATAATGGATCATAATTGAAGTTTTAATATTTAATTTAATTTTCAAAATGTGGAGTTTGAAATGTCTTTTGGTCATCAAGTTTTAAATGCCCAATAAGCAAATGGTGACATGGGACTAAAGTTCAGGAGAAAGATTGTTACTGGGTGTATATTTGTAACGTTATGAGTCATCTGCCTAGAGATGATAGGTTAAGCCACAGGAACTGATGAAGCTACACTGATGAGAGTGTGGAGGAAGAAGAGAAGGGGGTCCAGGACAAAGCCTTGGGGAGCACCTACAGTTCATGTGATATTGGTGGTGAGCCAACAAAAGAAGTTAAGGAGAAGTCAGACAAAATGAAAAGAAGCTGGGGACTGTTGTGTCATGAACACTCAGGAAGAAGGCAGTACCCACAAGGAGTTTCTGAGTCTAGATCTGAACTCAGAAACATGAGTATTCCTGACTCCAGGCCCACCACTCTATCTACTGCGCAACTAACTGCCCTAAATAAGGATTAGTTTTTCCTAAAAGGTGACAAAGGTGACCCCTGGACTTAATGAGCCCCTGTCTCCCTCGGGGCTTCATGATTGCTTAAGGGCATAGAAAGTTCTTCCCACATGGAGTCAGAGACCCCTCTGATTTGGTGAATGTCTAAAGACCATGCCAGTCACCATACTCCGCCCCCCTAACTAGAGAGTTTTCATGTGGTGGAGATAGAAGCTGTGTCGCTGTTGTTTTGTTGCATATCCTTGCTGTGTTAGGACAAAATAAACCTTTTATTAACTGTTCAGTGACTTACAAGTGTCTTATTTTACCTAAAATCAAACCTGAGCTACTAGGGTGCTGACATTAGGCTTACCCCTAATAGATGCAAAGTAAGCTTTGGGGTCTGTGGCTGGCTAGACAGAAGAGGCCACGTGCTTTTATACTGACTGGCTCACGAATCAGGGAGTTGGTTCCAGCATCCAGAGCATGGCCTCGGGAAATCCAGTGATCTGGAGGAAGCAGAGATAGGGCAGGTGTCCAGGAGATTACTAGAGCAGATGCTTGTAAGGATAGAATGTGCATGTGAACTAGGGTCTGGAGGATGAGGTGTTGGATCTGGGGCTAGCTAGCTAGAGTGAGTAGTGTATGCTACCCATGTGATCCTGGGAAAGTTACTTCATGTCTCTAGGCCTTCTTTTTCTCATTTAAAATGCGTAGATTGGCTTAGGGATGGTCACTAAGGTATAGATATAGATATGGATATGGATATAGATAGATATATACATATATAGGCTTTAAATGTAATAATAATTTAAATTTAATTTTAATCTAATAACATATACTTTACATGTAATAATATTAATAATTTAATGTAATATTTGGGACAGCTGGGTGGTGTGGTAAAGTACTAGGCCTGGAATCAGGAATACCTGAGTTCAAATCTGGCCTCAGATATTTACTAGCTGTGTGACCCTGGCCAAGTCACCCTGTTTGCCTCAATTTCTTCATCTGCAAAATGAGCTGGAGAAGGAAATGGCAAACCATCCCAGTATCTTTGCCAGGAAAGCCCCAAATGGAATCACAAAGCATCAGACATTATTGAAAATGGTTCAACAATAACAACAAAATTTAATATTATTTAATAATTATAATTTTAATATATTACTTGATATTACTATGCTGTTACTATGTAATGATATCACTTATTTGATATAAAATTAATATTATATTTTATTTAATAAATAATAATTTACAATATCATTATTAATATATTATTAATAAATATTAATAACTAATATTTATTTATTATTTCCTATATTTATTTAATATATTATTAGCATTTAATAACATTACTGTCTACATATAACATTTAAATATAAATATGTTATAGCTTTCAGTTATAAATATATTGTTTTTCTTATTCTAATTTCATCTCAGTAGAGTGGCAGAATGGCATTGCAGAAATAGTGTTGTAGCTAATGTCGGGAGAAATCTGGGTTTAAGTTCCAGCTGTGACATTTACTCATGAGATACTTGGGAAAGTCACTTGACTCTCTCTGAGCCTCAGCTGAATCATCTGTAAAATGATGATAATAATATTTTTATCACACTGGGCAGTAGTAAGGATAGCACTTTGTAAATCTTAAAGAACTATCTAAAGATAAGGCTTGGTGCCATTTTATAGAGAGCGCTAGCCTTGAAGTCAGGAAGATCTGAGTTCAAATTCTGACTCAGGTACTTACTAGCTGATTTGAGAGGCAGTAAAGATTTCCCTGCACAAAATACTCCCTTTCTCCTCCCTGAAATTTCATTTCATTTGAAAGCCACTGTTAAAATCTAAAAGTTGCCTTGAAAATATAATACGCTAAACAAAAGGTTCTTAAACTTTTTTTTTTTTATGTCATGGATCCCTCTGGCAGTCTGGTGAAGCATATGGACTCCTCAGATTAATTACACACATAAAATAAAATACATAGGATTACAAAGGAGCCAATTGTATTGAAAAAGATTACTCAAAATTTACAAAGTTCTGAGACACCATGTTAAGAACCCTTGTGCTAACACTTTATTCACAATGAATACTTTAGGAAAAATTAGTTTATTAAATTGGGCGATCAACTACCAGGACTTTGAGGAAGTGGAGTAAAAGATAGGTAAGTTGTGATGGAAGACCTCAGAACCAGCACACAGACGACTGGGAGAACAGAGCCAGCTAGAGTGCCACAGTGGTGGACCCTTGGCATCTAGTAGGACACATGATATCAATGGGCACCTGGAACAAAAGAGACGGGATGGTATCAGCAGGGAAAAAAGCATGCGCAACAGGGCATGGAGGAATCTTGAAGAAAAATATTGTCTTTTATTTTTTCCTAGACTGATTTTGGGTAAGAAGTCCCATGCATATGATAATAAAAACAAATAGCGACGAAGTCATTTTGACTGTTATAAACAAATTAAAAATAAAGGGCACATGAAGAAAGATGCTTTATTCATTCAGAGAAATAACTAATAAATAGAAATAAGTGTAGAATAATTTTATACACATATACCTATTTGTGTCTAATGATAGGCATCTCTAGGGCAAGGGAAGGAGGAAGGAAGAAAAAAGGAAAGAAAAGAAATTTATACGAGAACTGTTGTATGTTTGGAGGGAATAGCAAGTTGTACATGGTAGATTTATGGTCTCATGTGCAATCATCTTTTTTATTGTGCTGTTATGGAAATGTTTCTTTTTCTCCATGAATTAAAAATATAATAAATAAATAAAACAAATAGGATAGCACTTCACAAATATCAGATGATGATGACCTAAAATTGGGGGAGTTCAATGACCTATCTCTTACTACTTTTAGAAAAATGCAGTCTAATGGAAGACTTCTGTGGTCTTCATTTGGCATTTTCCAGATGGACATAAATCTAACACTATTAAAAATGCAGCCTTAAAACGGCAGTGAACACTTGCAAAACCTTATGCCAGGAGACAAAGTAATGCTTCCATGAATAACAGCTCAGTTATGTATAAATACAACAGGAACAGGAGAAAAATAATGTGTCATTCTGGTATTTTCCTGCTTGAGGACATCATTAATCATGAGTTTCATTTAGGGGTCCTTTGGATTGCTGCCATGCATACAGTTTTGTACGACAGAATATGATGACAATTTATCTTAACTATTGAGATCATGTGCAAGCTGGACAAGACTGTCTTACAGAACTACCAGCACCCTGGCACTTGATTCCACTTTACCATCCATCTTTCCACATGTTCAGGATGACTCATCTTCCAGGCATTGAATGGAATTGAACTGAGAAAGGGAGACAGAGAAAAAGGTGAGTGGATGAAAGAGAACAGGAGAGGTGTGCTGGGAATACTGGACCAATTTTTACCTGCTCAACGTAGGAATGAAATGGAAATCTCTGGACAAGACTGGAAAGATTCTTACCCTCATGCCAACAAACCTCAAGACTGTTGTCAACTGATCTATGTTTAGCAGATTGAAAAAAAAAGATCAAGGAAGATTCATAAACAATTCTGCTGGGTAGGTAAGGTTCCATATGATAGGGACTTCACCTCTTCACATTATGCCTATAGGGCAATGACATTCTAAAAGGCCACTGGATCAAACCATTGTCCCACTACTTCAGGTAAGCAAAGCAAGATTAATAATGACCTTTTAGTTCGATAAGGTGGTGTGGTGCCTGTAGTTAATGCTACTTGCAGCTGCTGTGGAAGTGTAAGACCAATAAATAACAACAGTACACAGGAAGGCTGCTAGCACAGGTTCTTTGATCTGCTTTTCTAAAGGAAAGACAACTTTAAAGGGGTTAAGGATCTTACTTTAATTAACAGATAAGTACAGATAAGTAGAAAGTGAGTATCCAAGAAAGAATCCAATAGACAAGGTTCCAGCTGTCTAAACAGAATAATACAACCATCTACATACAGCACCAGACCAGGAAAGAACCAATATCTGATTAGTCCGGGGCTCTTAACAAACAGCTACTTAGAGTCCTGGTCAGGGAATCAAAAGGTCTTTCTCATGAGTGAGCCCCCAAAGTAAAAAACCAGCCTTCCAGTATATAGAGTTTTCAACTACTAATAGGTTCAGAGTCCGAAGGCATCACAACCCTCCTGACTCAGTGCTTAATTAGCTTAGTACCAAAAGGTGTGAAAGGCTTTCTGCAAGCAAACCTCCATGTAAGCAAGCCTCCCCCTAAACAAGCTCCTCCTTAGTCAAGTTCCTCCCCCAATGGGTGCTATATGACTCAGTATATATCACAACTGTGATTGAAATACCTGTGCACCTTTAGACCTGGGAACATGGCTCCTGTTCCAAAGGAAAAGGGGACACGTGGTCATATAAGCCTCTTCATTTTCCATTAACATTACAGCATATTGGAAAGAGCCTGAATTTTTGAATGACCTGTCTTGCCAGCACTGTTAATTAGTATCTGTATTTATTGTTGTTGTTATCTAGTGATTTTTCAGTCACATCTGACTCTTCATGTCCCCATTTGGTGCTTTCTTGGCAAAGATACTGGAGTGATTTATCATTTTCTTCTGCAGATCATTTTACAAATGAGGGATCTGAGGCAAACAGGGTTAAATGACATGCCCAGGGTCACACAGCTAGTGTCTAAAGCCAGATTTGAACTCAGGTCTTCCTGACTACAAATCTAGCACTCTGTGTCACCTAGCTGCCTTTATGATCTTGGGCTAATCACTGGTGGCGCAGTGAATAGAGCACTTGCCCTGGAGTCAGAAGGACCTGGATTTGGATCCAGCCTCAGTCACTTAACCCCAATTGCCCTCCAAAAAGAAAAAAAAAGAAAGAAATTCTCAAGGATAATTGCCCTGATATTTTAGAACCAGAGGGCAAAATAGAAATTGAAAGAATTCACTGATCACCTATTGGAAAAGATCCCAAAAAGAAAACCCCTAGGAATATTATAGCCAGGCCCTGGAGTTCCCAGATCAAGGAGAAAATATTATAAGCAACCAAGAAGAAACAATTTGAATACTGTGGAAACACAATCAGGATAACACAAGATCTAGCAGCTTCTATATTAAGGGATCGAAGGGCTTGGAATATGATATTCTGGAGGTCAAAGGAGCTGGGATTAAAACCAAGAATCACCTACCCAGCAAAACTGAGTATCATGTTTCAGGGGAAAATATGGTCATTCAGTGGAATAGAGGACTTTCAAGCATTCTTGATGAAAAAACCAGAGTTGAATAGAAAATTTGACATTCAGATACAAGAA
>NW_027185715.1:9688626-9696583 GCF_028583685.1 Petaurus breviceps papuanus | reverse complement strand
CCCCCCCCATCATGGAGGCATGCACTCAAATAAATGATCTACAAATATCTTCACATTAATCATTAGTCAGGTTGTAAAGAAGGGTTATAACTGATGGAATGATCATGGGAAAGCAAAAAAAGAAAAAGAAACCCAGCAAGTATTTTGTTTCAATCTGCATTCAGACTCTGCATCTCTTTCTCTGGATGTGGATATCTCTTTCGATCATGAGTCTTTTGGAGTTGTCTTATAACCTCACATTGCTGAGAGGAGCCCAGTCTATTGAAGTTAGTCATCACATATGTCGTGTCTGTGATTGTGTACAGATTTCTCCTGGTTCTGCTCTTCTCACTCAGCATCAGTTCGTATAAGCCTCTCCAGGGTATTATGAAGTCTGTCTGCTCCTCATTTCTTGTAGCACAATAGTATTCCATTACATTCATATACCACAACTTGTTCAGCCATTCCCCAATTGATGGGCATCCCCTTGATTTCCAATTCTTTGCCACCACAAAAAGAGCTGCTATAAATATTTTTGTACATATGGGTCCTCCTCCCACTTCTCTGATCTCTTTGGGATATAACCCTAGAAGTGGTATTGCTGGGTCAAAGGATATACACTTATTTATAGCCCTTTGGGTATAGCTCCAGATTGCTCTCCAGAATGGCTGGATAAGTTCACAACTCCAAAAACAATGCATTAGTAGTCCAATTTTTCCACATCCTCTCCAGCTTTTATCATTTTCCTGTTTTGTCATCTTAGCCAATCTGGCCGGTGAGATGTGGTACCTCAGAGTTGTTTTGATTTGCATTTCTCTAATCACTAGTGATTTTGAACATTTTTTCATATGCTTTTAGAGGTCTTTAATTTCATCTTCTGAGAACTGCCTGTTCATATCTTTGACCATTTATCAATTGGGGAGTGGCTTGTATTCTTATAGATTTGACTCAATTCTTTGTATATTTTAGAAATGAGGCCTTTATCAGAGGCATTGGTTGTACAAATTCTTTCCCAATTTTCTACTTCCCTCTTAATCTTAGTAACATTGGCTTTATTTGTACAGAAGCTTTTCAATTAAATGTAATAAAAATTATCCATTTTGCACTTTATAATGCTCTCTAACTCTTGTTTCATCATGAAGTCTTCCCCTCTCCATAGATCTGATAGGTAGACTATCCCTTGTTCTCCCAGATTGCCTACAATATCAGCCTTTATATCTAGATTGTGCACCCATTTTGACTTTATTTTGGTATATGGTGTTAGATATTGGTCTATACCCAATTTCTGCCATACCATGATCTAGTTTTCCCAGCAATTTTTGTCAAATAGTGAGTTCTTATCCCCAAAACTGGGGTCTTTGGGTTTATCAAACAGTAGATTACTATAGTCATTGATTTCTGAGTCTCATGTACCCAATCTATTCCATTTATCCTCTTTTCCTCAGCCAGTACCAAGTAGTTTTGATGACTGCTGCTTTATAATACAGATTAAAATCTGGAATGGCTAGGCCGCCTTTCCTAGCATTTCTTTTCATTAATTGCCTTGATATTCTGGACCTTTTGTTCTTCCAAATGAATTTTGCTACTATTTTTTCCAGCTCTACAAAGTAATTTTTTGGTAGATTGATTGGTATGGCACTAAATATGTAATTTAATTTAGGTAAAATTGTCATTTTTATTATATTAGCTTGACCTAGCCATGAGCAATTGATGTTTTTCCAATTAATTAGATCTGACTTTATTTGTGTGAAAAATGTTTTGTAATTGTGTTCATATAAGTCCTGGGTTTGTTTTGGCAGATAGATTGCCAAATATTTTATAATGTCTACAGTAACTTTAAATGGGATTTCACTTTGTATCTCTTGCTGTTGGATTTTGTTAGAGATATATAGGAACGCCATAGACTTATGTGGGTTTATTTTATATCCTGCAATTTTGCCAAATTTATTATCTCAAGTAGATTTTACTTGATTCTCTAGGATTCTCTAAGTATATCATCATATCATCTGCAAAGAGTGATAGCTTGGTCTCTTCTTTGTCTAATTTGATTTCTTTGATTTCTTTTTCTTCTCTTATTGCTACTGCTAACATTTCTAGTACCAAATTAAATAAGAGGGGCGATAGTGAACATCTTTGTTTCACCCCTGATTTTATTTGAAATGCTTCTAGCTTATCCCCATTATATATAATACTTGCTTATGGCTTTAAATAGATGCTACATATTATTTTCAGGAAGACTCCATTTATTCCTATACTTTCTGGTGTTTTTAATAAGAATGGATGTTGTATTTTGTCAAAAGCCTTTTCTGTATCTATTGAGATAATCATATGTTTTCTACTAGTTTTATTGTTAATATGGCCAATTATACTGATGATTTTCCTGATATTGAACCACCCTTACATTCCTGGAATAAATCCTACGTGATCAAAACGTATTATTCTCATGATAAGTTGCTGTAGTCTTTTTGCTAATATTTTATTTAGAATTTTTGCATCTATATTCATAAGGGAAATTGGGATATAATTTTCTTTCTCTGTTTTATATCTTCCTGATTTAGGTATCAGTACCATATTTGTGTCATAAAAAGAATTTGGTAGGACTTCTTCTTCTCCAATTTTCCCAAATAGTTTGTAAAGTATTAGAGTCAATTGTTCTTTAAATGTTTGGTAGAATTCACTAGTAAAGCCATCTGGCCCTGGAGATTTTTTCCTAAGGAGTTCATTGATGGCTTGTTCAATTTCTTTTTCTGAGATGGGGTTATTTAAGTAGTTTACTTCCTCTTCAATTAGTCTGGGCAACTTATATTTTTGTAAACATTCATCCATTTTACTAAGATTGTCAAATTTATGTGCATACAATTGGGCAAAATAATTCCTAATTATTGTTTTAATTTCCTCTTCATTGGAGGTAGATTCACCTTTTTCTTTTTGATACTCTTAATTTGGTTTTCTTCTTTCTTTTTTTTATCATATTGACTAAGGGTCTATCAATTTTATTGTTTTTTTTATAATACCAACTCAGTTTTATTTATTAATTCAATAGTTTTCTTAAATTCAATTTTGTTAATCTCTCCTTTGGTTTTCATATTTCTAATTTAGTATTTAATTGGGGATTTTCAGTTTGTTCTTTTTCTAGCTTTTTCAGTTGCATGCTCAATTTATTGACCTATATTTTCTCCATTTTATTTATATATGCATTCAGGGATGAAAACTTCCCCTAGGAACTGCTTTTGGTGTATCCCACAAGTTTTGGTATGTTGTCTCATTATTGTCATTCTCTTGAATGAAGTTACTTATTGTTTTTATAATTTCTTGTTTGACCCACTCATTCTTTAAGATTAAGTTATTTAGTTTCCAATTAGTTTTTAGTATATCCTTCTGTAATGGGAATGTAAATTTTAAAAATCTTCCCTGCCCCTAGGCTAAAGTGCACCTGGAGCATGGGGTGGGAGGCTTGTTTTTCAGTAGATACTTCTTGATTGGCCAGTGAGTCAATAAGATTGTTACATTCTCTGAGCCAGGAGAAGGCTATATAAACCCTGATGTGTAGCTTTGTTTTGGGGCTCACTTTGAGAAGTGTTCTGTGATTTGATATGGATTATGGGAAGCCGTTGTCCAGAGCCCCCCGGCTTTGAAACCCAGATGTTGTTTGGTATGGATGTAATGGTTGGACAGTTTGGAAACTGTCTATTTGATCTGTTTCTGTCTTGATAATTCTGTCTGTATATTCTGAAGTTCGGGGTGCTGACCTTTTTCCCCTGAACTAGGTGAACGATACATGTTTGACTGATTAAAGTAAGCTTGTTTAACCCATTTTGAGTTGCTTTCCTTTATCAAAGCAGATCCAAGAACCTGTATTGGCAGCAAATCCTGAGGACGCTTGGGGTGCCTGCTGCTACACCTTCCATGGTCCTTTATTATGTATAATTTTTATTGCATCATGATCTGAGAAGGATGCATTTAATATTTCTGCCTTTCTGCACTGAATTGTGAGGTTTTTATGCCCTAGTACATGGTCAATTTTTGTCCATGTGCCATGTAACGCTGAGAAGAAGGTATATTCCTTTTTATCCCCACTCAATTTTCTCCAGAGGTCTACCATATCTATCTTCTCTAAGATTCTCTTTATCTCCTTAACTTCTTTCTTGTTTATTTTGAGCTTAGATTTGTCAAGCTCAGAGAGGGGGAGATTGAAGTTCCCCACTAGTATAGTTTTGCTTACTATTTTTTCCTTTAACTTCCTTAACTTCTCCTTTAGGAATCTGGATGCTGTATTGCTTGGTGCATATATGTTAAGTAATGATATGGCTTCATTCTCGATGGTGCCTTTTAGCAGGATATAGTTTCCTTCCTTATCTCTTTTAACTAGATCCATTTTTGCTTTTGCTTTCTCTGAGATAAGCATTGCTATCCCTGCTTTTTTTTTTTTACTTTAACTGAGGCATCATATATTTTACTCCAGCCTTTTATCTTTACCCTGTATGTATCCCCTGTTTCAGATGTGTTTCTTGTAAATAGCATATTGTAGGATAATGGTTTTTATTCCATTCTGCTATCCACCCCTGCTTTATGGGAGAGTTCATCCCATTCACATTCACAGTTATGATTACTATCTGTATCTTTCCCTCCTTCCTATTCCCTCCCCTGTTAATGCTTTTATTTTTCCCCCTTCTCCCTTCCCCTCCTTAAGAGTTTTCCTTTTGACTACCACCTCCCTCAGTATTCCCTTCTTATCAGCCCCCTTCTTTATTCCTACCCTTCGCCCTTATGACTTCTTCCCTCCTTTCTAACCCCCCCCCCCTTTGGTAGCCTTTCCCCCCTCCTACTGCCTGTAGGGAATGATAGATTTTTATACTTAATACAGTATGTTATTTCTTTCTTCAACCTAGATTGACGAGAATAGATCTCATGCAATGCTCCTCTCCCCACTCTCTTTCCCTCTATTATGATAAGTTTTATGTCTCTTCTCAATAGAGTCCTATACTTAACTGATTATGTTATTCCCTCCTTGCACTAGAAACAATGAGGGAAAAGCTCATATAATGCTCATCTCCCTCCCTACTTTCCCCCTACTATAATGTTTTTATGCCTCTTTGTGTGGCATAATTTACCCTTTTCTGCTTCATTCTTTCCTCTTCTTCTATTGCAGTTCCTTTGCAGCCCTTACTAAGGTTTTTTTAATCACTGTTTTGTGTAATTTATACCCACACCATCTATTTATCTATATCCTTTTTAGATGTTGCCATAGGTATAGAATTCATGATATTAACAGATATCAAATTCCCATATAGGTATGTAAACAGTTTGTTTTTATTAAATAACAGATGTGTGTGTGTGTGTGTGTGTGTGTGTGTGTTTCCTATTTACCTTTCTATGTCTCTCTTGAGTCTTGTAATTGGAGGTTGAATTTTCCATTGAGCTCTGGTTTTTTCATCAGGAAGGTCTGGAAGTCTGTTATATCATTGAATGACCATCTCCTTGCCCAGAAGATTTTGCTCAGTTTTGCTGGATAAGTGATCCTTGGTTTTAACCCTAGCTCTTTTGCCTTGCAAAAAATCATATTCCAGTTCCTACAGTCTTTCAGTGTAGAAGTTGCCAGATCTTGTGTGATCTTTACTGTGGTTCTATGATATTTGAATTGTTTTTTTTCTGGCTGCTTGTAGTATTTTCTCCTTTACCTGATAGTTCTGGAGTCTGGCCACAACATTTCATGGACTTTTCAATTTGGGATCTCTTTCAGGAGGTGTCAGGTGGATTCTCTAGATTTCTATTTTACCCTCTGGTTCTAGGATCTCAGGGCGGTTTTCCTTGATGAGCTCTTGGAAGACGTTGTCCAGGCTCATTTTTTCATCATGATTTTCAGTAGACCAATAATTCTCAGATTATCTTTCCAGGATCTGTTTTCCAGGTCAGTTATTTGTCCATTGAAATATTTTACCTCTTTTTCTAATTTTTTGTTCTTGATGTTTTATTTGGCTGATTCTTGGTGCCTCATAGAGTCATTAGCTTCAATTTGGTTGATTCTAGTTTTTAGCAAGTTATTTTCCTTGGTTAGTTTTTGAAGCTCCTTTTCCATATGTTCAGATTTCATTTTTAGTTCACACATTTTTCTTTTTCTTCAAGAGCTGTTTTCTTCATTGTAATGTTTTTCTAATTCTGCAATTTTAATTTTAAAAGAATTATTGATTTTATCTTCTACCTCTCTAATTTGGTTTTCTTTTTCTTTTTTTTTGCTTTTTTGGAGGGCAATTGGGGTTAAGTAACTTGCCCAAGGTTACATGGCTAGTATTTTTGTGTGGGTGTTAAGTGTCTGAGGCCGGAACCGAACTCGGGTCCTCCTGACTCTGGGGCCAAAGCTCTACTTTGGCGTCACCTAGCTGCCCCTCTAATTTGGTTTTCAAAGTTCTTTTTGAGCTCATCTAAGAATGCTTTCTGTGCTTGAAACCAGTTCCCTCTTAAGGCTTCAGCTGTGGGTATGGAGTCAATACTGTCTTCTTCTGAATTTGGTTCCTCCCTCTCACAATAATAGTATTCTAGAGTCTTTGTCTTTGTAGTCTGTTTTTTTTTACCCATTTTGAGACAGGGCCCTAGCCACACCCTTCCTCTAGGGTTCCCAAGCCTTTACTGTTTAAAATTTTCCTCTGGGGCAATAATTGCTGTGTTTCTAGGGTTAGAGGGGGGAGATTGGAGCAGTCAGGGTTCACACTGCCATCCCGATCCCTGGAAGTTCAGGTAGGGGCTTTTTAAATTTCCAGGCTATGGGTTGGTAGTTCCAGGAGTAGCTGCTGCCACTGCTGGGGGTTCTGCATTTGTCTCTTACCTTGCTCTGTCAGATCCTAGCCCTGCATTGATAGGCCTGGGAATGGCCCTTACAGATGGTGGATCAACTTGCCACTATGTTGACTAGGCCTCTGTGAGCCACATTGTCCACTTTCAAGCATTATTTTTTTTGTGCCTTTTTTTTTTTTGGAGGGGTTGGAATTTTTTGGATTTGAATTCAGATCCTCCTGACTCCAGGGCCAGTGCTCTACTCACTGTGCCACCTAGCCACCCCGACTTTCAAGCATTCTTGATGAAAAAACCAGAGTTGAATAGAAAATTTGACATTCAGACACAAGAAGCAATAGAAGCATGAGAAGGTAAACAGGGCAAAGAAATCATAAGGAACTTCTCAAAGTTGAACTACTTACATTCCTACATGGAAAAATGACAATTGTAACTTATGAAACTTTTCTCAGTATGAGCATAGTTAAAGGGAATATAAATGTGTATATATATACATACATACATATGTATATATGGGATGTTATATGTATATATGAATACATGTGTGAGCATGTGTAAATATGTAGACAGAGGGCACAGGACCAACTGAATAGGAAGGGATGATATTTAAAAAATAAAATTAAGAGGTGAGAGAGGAATATAATGAGAGGAGACAGGGAGAGACAGAACAGGGTAAATTATCTCATATAAAAGAGGCAAGGAAAAACTGTTACAATGGAGGGGAAGAACAGGAAGGCAAAAGGGAGGTCAACCTTACTCTCATTGAATTTGGCTTAAGGAGGGAATAACATACACACTAAATTGGGTATCTTGCCTACAGGAAAGTAGGGGTGAAGGGGATAAGAGGGGGGATGACAGAAGGGAGGGCAGATTGGGGAGGGAGGGTGTAATGCGAATGTAAATTTTAAAGATCTTCCTTGCCCCTAGGCTAACGTGCACCTGAAGCCTGGGGTGGGAGGCTTGTTTTTCAGTAGATACTTCTTGATTGGCCAGTGAGTCAATAAGGTTGTTACATTCTCTGAGCCAGGAGAAGGCTATATAAGCCCTGATGTGTAGCTTTGTTTTGGGACTCACTTTGAGAAGTGTTCTGTGATTTGATCTGAATTATGGGAAGCCGTTGTTGAGAGTCCCCTGGCTTTGAAAAACCCAGAATGTGGAAACCCAGATGTTGACTGGGTATGGATGTAATGGT